>NC_092333.1:726032500-726381250 GCF_046630445.1 Rutidosis leptorrhynchoides
CCAAAAGCACAATTCTTGGTTGGAAAGGAGTTGCAAACTGTAAAATGTTTGAAAATTAAAGAAAACTTAAGTGATCAAAATAATAGTGTAGAAAATAAACCTTATCGTCGACTCCATTCATAAAACCTGTTGCTGAAGATGAGGAAGGATTTTTTTTCACAGAGTCCATGTTTATGAGCTATGATTCGTGTGTTTGTAATTTGAGATTGTAGTTTTCAGAATGAGGAGTAGTAGTTAGGGTTGAGGAGTGGTTACAGAAGGTAACTGTAAGAGGCACGTTGAATTATTTAAAGATAAGTGAAAAACAAATGTTTCCACTAAATTAGGAGTAGTAGTTAGAGCAAAATTAAAATTTGTAATCTGTAAAAAAAAATTAATGTTACGGTTTAAATAATTATATTTATGATTAGTAACATATGTACTAAGTTTAAGATATCATAGTTTAGAGTAGTTACTTTTAAACAAAAATGATGGCTTTGAGATAAATGGAGATGTTTAAGTTCCTCATAATTCTGCATCTACAAAACACGTGTATGCTCAATCTAAAATGCTGCGTATTTTGTGATATGAAAGATAAATTCTGCAACTTACATGGCTTAACATTGAAGCTTTGTAGCTTATTTATTAATAGTAATCAAACATAAGAAGAAAATCAAAGCCAAACACACCCATATAAATAGAATGAAACTTATATGTTTACATATATCAAATACTTTGTATGATACAATGAATTCATTATACAGAAACAGATTTAAGATTTATTTATGGTGCAGCATAACCAACTGAGCCTGCATCTCTCAATTGCTGAAACTTGGCACTTGTTAAAGAAACTGGTTGAATCCAGGCACATGTAACCTACATAAACATAATAAAAAACAGTAATTTGCATAAAATATTAATGCATATTTAGAACTGTAAATTAATGAAATATAATTAAAACAACAAATCAATCTGATGTAAACGGTAAATCATATAAAGATATTGTAAAGAACAAAACGTAAAATAACTTATATGTTAATAAATAACCCTGAAAGGAGAGTCGAAAGGATGTACACTTTTTGAAATAGGTTAGTACTCTACGAAACACTTTGAAGGACTTCCTTATACACAACATTCTTTGTTGTATTTGATGGCCTACCCTCCTTATCCAATATAAGCACTTTTAATCCTTTTTTTGTTGTAACACGAGAAACGAAAACATATAGTTGACCGTGAGTGAAAACTGGTTTTCGCAGAAAAAGACCAACATTTGACAACGACTGACCTTGACTCTTATTAATCGTCATTGCAAAATAGACGGTAACAGGAAACTGACGTTTCCTGAACTTTATCGCAATACTTTTGTCTGTCGGTTCAACGATCATCCTAGGGATGTAGCCTAGATTACCAAACGAATGCCCAGTTATGATTCGAGCTTCAATGGTGCATTCAAATAGTCTCACAACTAATAAGCGCTTGCCATTACATAGACCCTTTGACTGGTCAACGTTACGTAATAACATGATTGGAACCCCCGTTTTCAAGACTAACTTATGATTGGGAACACCAGGAACCTTTAAACCATTAAGGATTTCAGGAGAATAGACTTGTTGCGCAAATAAATCACCAAGTTCATCTGGGCATAGAGTATCAGAACTGTAATATACCCTTTCTGAATCACTTATTGTAGACAAAACAAACTCATTAATTGCATCAACCTCCTCATTTGTAGGTGCAAGTACAGCTCTTTCCTGAAAATATGATGGATTACCAAGTTCTTGATGAAGAGAAGGATAAAGTGAATTGACAATGCTTTCAATCGGGTTGTAATTTGACCTGATCAAGACCTCCTCGGGAAATTGCACATCTGCTTCACCATCGTTTGGTAAATTAATCTTACCCTCACCTATGTCTAAGATCCACTGAGCAAATTCCCTAACCTCCATGAGGTCAGAATGAGAAACGCAATTAAGAAGTCTCATATTCTTAGTCAGCTTAAGAACTTTACACTCACGCCATAATTCTGAAGAGTGAAGAGATGCATGGACTGTTTCGGATCTGGTTCCTTTTGTGATAACGGGTAGAATCTGTCTAAAATCGCCCCCAAAAACTACTACTTTTCCACCAAAAGCTTTATCCCTGTTATCTGAACGTATAATATCCCTCATAGTTCTATCGAAAGCTTCAACACAATGTCTATGCTGCATGGGTGAAATAAATAAATAAATTTTCAATGAACTATAGGTATATAACTTAAATTAAATAAACAATCAAATATGTACATTAAATACAATATATGATGATTAAAAAAACTTAAAGTGTATTAAATTTTTTGATATTTGCGAAAACGTATTTTAACGGACAGACTCATAATCATATCATTATATGTTTAAGAAACTGTGCGACATTATAGATAAATAAACTTTTAATAAAATTTATGTATATAACTTGATTTAAATAAAAATTTAAATATCTATATTAATTATAAAATATGATATTTAAATAAACGTAGAGTATATCAAACTTTTTTACATTTGCGGAAGCGTATTTTAACGGATGGACTCATAAATGCATCACTATATATATACAAGAAACTGTGCGAAAATGAATGACCACTATTGATTGTTGTATTGTTTTATACTTATGTTAACAATATATATGTATTATATATATATAGATACATACATATATATATATATATATATATTATATATATATATATATATATATATATATATATATATATATATATATATATATATATATATATATATATATATATATATATATATATATTTATATTTTTAATCAAGAGGGAAACACTTTTTTAGGGGAAGTGGAGGGAAGTAATTTTTTTAATTATTAAGATCACATGAAAATATGAACATTTAAAAAAGACACTTTGTTATACATAATGTTATTTTTTTGGCGGGAAAATGCTCGAAGAAATAAATGATAATATTCATCATATAAAATGTTTTAATTAAAGTATTTTTTAAGGAGTTAGAAATTAGGGTTTAGAGATTATGGTTTAGGGTTTAAAAATAAGAGTTTAGGGTATAGATATTAGGGTCTATATTGAATCTTTAGCATAAACAGTTTAGAGTTTACGGCAAAATACTAAACCCTAAACTCCAAACTCTAAATCAGGCTAAATTTTGAAAAAAAGCCTTCACATAAGATGAAAACATAACGATGAAAATAAACTCTAATTAAAACATTACTTTCGAGATTAGATCCCAGAACCTCACCCTCTCAAGTGCTTTGGCTGCTTTGAGAGCTTCAGTGTAAAGCTCTGTAACAATGGAAGCGCCAAGAACATGGGTTGCAATGGTTGAAAGCTCGGCCCTTAGATCTGTGTAATTCTGTCGCATGGCATCACGGCCTGCAGAAGCTTCGTCAACCTACACGGTGAGATCGTTATTCTCGAAAGTTAGCAAATCAAGATTGGAGTTGACAACAACAAGCTCTTCCCTGAGCACCCTATTCTCCTCCTCATAGTCAACTTGCGAAGACAACAAATCAACTTTTTTCCTTTTTCAAGGATTCAACGGCGGTCTTAGCTGTTTTCAATGCTTCATTGGCCACTTTCAGCTGTGTTTCCAAAAGCTGCACCCTCTTCTATAGCTGCCCGGTCAAGTGAATACTAGTGGGATGTGTGCACTCAATACTTAACCTATCACAATCCCTCACCCAAGTCATAAAGATGACCCGTCCAAATCCATTTGGATGAATACATCATTCATTGATTTCATAGTGAGGTTTTGACCTCTATATGATACGTTTTGTAAACATTGCATTCTTTTGAAAAGGTACACCATAAATGAATATATAAATCCAAGGTTTTCGACATCTGATGATTTCTACGTATAGACAATCATCGTATATAATAGTTTCTAACAATACATCCGTTGACAATACAGTCAAATAAGATACATGGTGATGATTTTGTAAATGCAAAGTTTTCTCGAATAAAGCATGTATGACTCCATGCACATAGTTTGTATAATGTATAAGCAAACAGCGAAAGACTTCAAGGAACCTGAGAATAAACATGCTTAAAAGTGTCAACACAAAGGTTGGTGAGTTCATAGTTTTAATGTTGCGCATAATCTGTATATAAAGGTGGATCACAAGATTTCAGTTTTTTCATCCAAAACGTTTATCAAAATATTCTACAAGATTGAGCACCCTGGTAACTAAGCTTTAATGTTATAATAAGTACCCCTGTTCTAACATACATGCAACCAACATGTACAATACATGTGGCGACCCGACAAAATCGTCATTGACGGCGCCGCTAACTTAGGTCCCGTTACGTGGTCGTAGTCCCTATATGAGACTCGTTTGACCAAAATTACGTCGCATTCATTTGAAAAGTACAAGACTTTCAAAGTTTAGTTTGCCAAACGGATTGACTACAAGTTTAAGTTTACAAAAGTATAATGTATAAATGAAATAAACTTGCGACATAATGTAAGTTGAAAATCACGGTTGCTATAAATAGCGTAAGTCTGTAGATAAAAGTTTGAATCCAAAGGTGCTATCACTAGCGTATGTATGTATGCTTGACTCTAAGCAAGTATGAGTGTACGCGGAAGCATTTAACAAATAGCCAAGTATGAACCTGAGAAACATATAGAAAACTGTCAACGAAAAACGTTGGTGAAATCATAGGTGTTTTAGTAAATGTTGTATTTGAACCACAAGATTTAATATAAGATGATTATCAAAATCATTTGCATTCCAAAGTTGTTGTTTGTATCGCGGGCACCCAATTATCAAACTTAACTATTTTGCACCCTTTGCTTAGTGTTAGAACATACACTAGACCCGAAAATATATTTCATCCGCTAATGGTAGCGAACCGTCCGAATGAGGCTCGTCAAGCCCATGTGATCACATAATATAAGTTCACGTTTACACCCTGCAAGTGTAACTAATGATTATTGAATTGAGGCTTTTTGTTCAAACCCGTACGTGGAATGTTCGTTTTTGTACTTGTGTTCAAAGTGTAAAAGTATGATACGTATATGTTTCTCATCCCATAGTTTAAAGCATAAAAGTTGTTTGAAAGATAGGACTATGATCTCACCTCGAGTGCACGAGTATAAACGTACTTCACAAAGTAAACGTGTGCATGATAGTTGATTAGCCTTGACCTAAACAAGTAAGTTGTATCAATTAACTAGTTACGACACAAGGTCGGGCGAAATGTGTTCAATTAGTCCTATGGCTCGTTACGACTCGAATAGTATAGCATGTGAATCACATTATCAAGTTTCATGCAAGAATCAAGTATAAAAGAAGATTAGAACGATTGCATAAACGTTTGGTTAAGTTTAACTAAAAGTCAAACTCGGTCAAGTCAAAGTCAACAAAAAGTCAACACGTTCGGGTTAGGTCCCGAACTATTTTTCTGTGCTAATTATTCATATATAAGCATGTTAGAACAAGTTACATGTGAATCGGAGGTCCATAGTATAGCAAACATTTTTCGTATTTTGGACAAGAAGGTCAGAATCAAACTACGCCTATTGTCGCGCCGCAACAAAGGCTGCCCGCGCCGCGGCGAATAACGGGTGCTGGTACCTGGTCAGTCTCAATTGTTCAAGTCTTTTCCAAAACTCAATTTAGCACAAAATACAAACCGTAAACACTTAGAATGCGTATCTTATATCGTTGGAAAGCTCTTTTGACAAGGAACACAACTAAGTACATATTATCAATCAAAACATGCATTTAAAATAATCAAATTCTCGTCAAATGTTCAATGAAAGTTCATAATCAAAGTTTCAAGTTTGTAAAACGTATTTCATGATTCGGGCCACCAATTTACATGTATGATATGCCGTTTTGAAGGTAACGAAACATACATTACAACTAAACACTCACAAATAACATTTCACGACATTCAAAGCATCAAAAGTTCATCTTAAGAGCTATCAAACCCTAACCAAGAATCACAAAATTATTAATCATGTTTTTGAAGTTTTCTTAATCAACCTACGCATCAAAACGAAGCTAGTGATACTAGTAACACAATTAAAACATGAACTTTAACAATTTAACAACATTAACTCATCCAAAATGCAAGATTAAGCAAACCCATTTTAAATGTTCAAACTAGTTACTCAAAATAACAAATCGAGCAAACAAAACATATATATTCATGTTATACATGAGCCATAGACACTAACTAACACCATTTCAAGTCAAAAACACGAATTTAAAGAAAATCTAGAGTTTTAGAAATGTTAACCAAGTGTGAAGAAATTGGTACCAAAATGTAGAGGATGAAGAGAGGATCACGAAAATGTAATTTATTTTGATGTTTGCCTCTTGATCCGGATTTAGATGATGATTTTGTGAGTTGGGTGTTTAAGTTCCAAAATGGAAGTAAGAAGAGAGAAAGAGATGAGGAGGTGGGTGGAAATGAATGGGTGGATTGTAGTGACCCGAACTTTTCCATGTTTATATATATTAATTGAGATTGATATTTACATGATTAAATGTTTCCAACATGTTAAGCAATCAAACTTGTTAAGACTTGATTAATTGAAATATGTTTCATATAGACAATTGACCACCCAAGTTGACCGGTGATTCACGAACGTTAAAACTTGTAAAAACTATATGATGACATATATATGGATATATATATATAGTTAACATGATACTATGATAAGTAAACATATCATTAAGTATATTAACAATGAACTACATATGTAAAAACAAGACTACTAACTTAATGATTTTTAAACGAGACATATATGTAACGATTATCGTTGTAAAGACATTTAATGTATATATATCATATTAAGAGATATTCATACATGATAATATCATGATAATATAATAATTTAAAATCTCATTTGATATTATAAACATTGGGTTAACAACATTTAACAAGATCGTTAACCTAAAGGTTTCAAAACAACACTTACATGTAACGACTAACGATGACTTAACGACTCAGTTAAAATGTATATACATGTAGTATTTTAATATGTATTTATACACTTTTGAAAGGCTTCAATACACTTATCAAAATACTTCTACTTAACAAAAATGCTTACAATTACATCCTCGTTCAGTTTCATCAACAATTCTACTCGTATGCACCCGTATTCGTACTCGTACAATACACAGCTTTTAGATGTATGTACTATTGGTATATACACTCCAATGATCAGCTCTTAGCAGCCCATGTGAGTCACCTAACACATGTGGAAACTATCATTTGGCAACTAGCATGAAATATCTCATAAAATTACAAAAATATGAGTAATCATTCATGACTTATTTACATGAAAACAAAATTACATATCCTTTATATCTAATCCATACACCAACGATCAAAAACACCTACAAACACTTTCATTCTTCAATTTTCTTCATCTAATTGATCTCTCTCAAGTTCTATATTCAAGTTCTAAGTGTTCTTCATAAATTCCAAAAGTTCTAGTTTCATAAAATCAAGAATACTTCCAAGATTGCAAGTTTACTTCCAAGTTTTCTAAATCCTTTCCAGGTAATTATTCAAGATCAAGAAACCTTTGTTAGTTACAGTAGGTTATATTTCTAATACAAGGTAATAATCATATTCAAACTTTAATTCAATTTCTATAACTATAACAATCTTATTTCGAGTGGAAATCTTACTTGAAATTGTTTTCGTGTCATGATTCTGCTTCAAGAACTTTCAAGCCATCCAAGGATCCTTTGAAGCTAGATCTATTTTTCTCATTCACAGTAGGTTTATCCAAGGAACTTGAGGTAGTAATTATGTTCATAACATCATTCGATTCATACATATAAAGCTATCTTATTCGAAGGTTTAAACTTGTAATCACTAGAACATAGTTTAGTTAATTCTAAACTTGTTCGCAAATAAAAGTTAATCCTTCTAACTTTACTTTTAAAATCAACTAAAAACATGTTCTATATCTATATGATATGCTAACTTAATGATTTAAAACCTGGAAACACGAAAAACACCGTAAAACCGGATTTACGCCGTCGTAGTAACACCGCGGGTTGTTTTGGGTTAGTTAATTAAAAACTATGATAAAATTTGATTTAAAAGTTGTTATTCTGAGAAAATTATTTTTATTATGAACATGAAACTATATCCAAAAATTATGGTTAAACTCAAAGTGGAAGTATGTTTTCTAAAATGGTCATCTAGACGTCGTTCTTTCGACTGAAATGACTACCTTTACAAAAATGACTTGTAACTTATTTTTTCGACTATAAACCTATACTTTTTCTGTTTAGATTCATAAAATAGAGTTCAATATGAAACCATAGCAATTTGATTCACTCAAAACGGATTTAAAATGAAGAAGTTATGGGTAAAACAAGATTGGATAATTTTTCTCATTTTAGCTACGTGAAAATTGGTAACAAATCTATTCCAACCATAACTTAATCAACTTGTATTGTATATTATGTAATCTTGAGATGCCATAGACACGTTTACAATGTTTCGACCTATCATGTCGACACATCTATATATATTTCGGAACAACCATAGACACTCTATATGTGAATGTTGGAGTTAGCTATACAGGGTTGAGGTTGATTCCAAAATATATATAGTTTGAGTTGTGATCAATACTGAGATACGTATACACTGGGTCGTGGATTGATTCAAGATAATATTTATCGATTTATTTCTTTACATCTAACTGTGGACAACTAGTTGTAGGTTACTAACGAGGACAGCTGACTTAATAAACTTAAAACATCAAAATATATTAAAAGTGTTGTAAATATATTTTGAACATACTTTGATATATATGTATATATTCTTATAGGTTCGTGAATCAACCAGTGGCCAAGTCTTACTTCCCGACGAAGTAAAAATCTGTGAAAGTGAGTTATAGTCCCACTTTTAAAATCTAATATTTTTGGGATGAGAATACATGCAGGTTTTATAAATGATTTACAAAATAGATACAAGTACGTGAAACTACATTATATGGTTGAATTATCGAAATCGAATATGCCCCTTTTTATTAAGTCTGGTAATCTAAGAATTAGGGAACAGACACCCTAATTGACGCGAATCCTAAAATAGATCTATTGGGCCTAACAAACCCCATCCAAAGTACCGGATGCTTTAGTACTTCGAAATTTATATCATATCCGAAGGGTGTCCCGGAATGATGGAGATATTCTTATATATGCATCTTGTTAATGTCGGTTACCAGGTGTTCACCATATGAATGATTTTTATCTCCATGTATGGGATGTGTATTGAAATATGAAATCTTGTGATCTATTGTTACGATTTGATATATATAGGTTAAACCTATAACTCACCAACATTTTTGTTGACTTTTAAAGCATGTTTATTCTCAGGTGAATACTAAGAGCTTCCGCTGTTGCATACTAAAATAAGGACAAGATTTGGAGTTCATGTTTGTATGATATTGTGTAAAAACTGCATTCAAGAAACTGATTTCGATGTAACATATTTGTATTGTAAACCATTATGTAATGGTCGTGTGTAAACAGGATATTTTTGATTATCATTATTTGATAATCTACGTAAAGCTTTTTAAACCTTTATTGATGAAATAAAGGTTATGGTTTGTTTTAAAATGAATGCAGTCTTTGAAAAACGTCTCATATTGATAATGCTAAAAACGAACATATATTTCATAGCATTATTCCTCAAGAAAGACAAGCTTTTAGTTGCAATTGTTCTATTTACAAGAGATATTCGTTTAAATAATAAAAGGTGAAGACAAAAGACAGATTCGACGAATTGAAGACGCAAACGACCAAAAAGCTCAAAAGTACAAAAGACAATCAAAAAGGTTCCAATTATTGATAAGAAACGTCTCGAAATTACAAGAGTACAAGATTCAAAACGCAAAGTACAAAATATAAAATTGTACGCAAGGACGTTCGAAAATCCGGAACCGGGACCAGAGTCAACTCTTAACGCTCGACGCAACGGACTAAAAATTACAAGTTAACTATGTATATAAATATAATATAATATATAATTAATTATATTAATTATATATATATTATATTTATAAATAAAAAACCGTCGGCAGAGAAAAACTTCAAGGACTGAGCTGTAAAAGTAACCTCCGCGACTCGCGGAGTTTGAAGAGGTTTTCACCGCGAGTCGCGGAGCCCCAAAATTGAAAACTGCCTATAAAGCCAACCGAATTCTGATCAAAATCATCATCTTTTTTCTTCCTCATTCATACGTAAAATTTATATTTATATTTATAATTTATATTTTAATTTTAATTATAATTCTAATAATAAGGGTATGTTAGCGAATATTGTAAGGGTGTAAGTCGAAATTCTGTCCGTGTAACGCTACGCTATTTTTAATCATTGTAAGTTATGTTCAACCTTTTTACATTAATGTCTCGTAGCTAAGTTATTATTATGCTTATTTAAAACGAAGTAATCATGATGTTGGGCTAATTCCTAAAATTGGGTAATTGGGCTTTGTACCATAATTGGGGTTTGGACAAAAGAACGACACTTGTGGAAATTAGACTATGGGCTATTAATGGGCTTTATATTTGTTTAACTAAATGAAAGTTTGTTAATGTTAATATAAAGATTTACAATTGGGCGTCCCTATAATTTACCATATACACTCAATCGGACACGATGGGCGGGGTATTTATACGTACGAATAATCGTTCATTTAACCGGACACGGGAATGGATTAATAGCCACTAGAATAATTAAAACAGGGGTGAAATTACATTCAAGGGTAATTGGTGTAATTGTTAACAAAGTAGTAAAACCTTGGTTTACACGCAGTCGATAACCTGGTGTATTCATTAAACAAAGTATTAAAACCTTGTTACAATTCGAATCTCCAATTAGTTGGAATATTTAACTTCGGGTATAAGAATAATTTGATGAGGACACTCGCACTTTATATTTATGACTGATGGACTGTTATGGACAAAAACCAGACGGACATATTAAATAATCCAGGACAAAGGACAATTAACCCATGGGCATAAAACTAAAATCAACACGTCAAACATCATGATTACGGAAGTTTAAATAAGCATAATTCTTTTATTTCATATTTAATTTCCTTTATTTTATATTTAATTGCACTTCTAATTATCGCACTTTTATTTATTGTTATTTAATCGCACTTTTAATTATCGTACTTTTTAATTATCGTAAGTTTATTTTATCGCACTTTTATTATTCGCAATTTCATTATCGTTATTTACTTTACGCTTTAATTTAAGTCTTGTATTTATTTTATATTTTACATTAGGTTTTAACTGCGACTAAAGTCTTAAAATCGACAAACCGGTCATTAAACGGTAAAAACCCCCCCTTTATAATAATAATAGTACTTAAATATATATTTGTATTTTTATAAAAGTAAATTAATATAGCGTTGAGCTTTGTTTAAAGATCTCCCTGTGGAACGAACCGGACTTACTAAAAACTACACTACTGTACGATTAGGTACACTGCCTATAAGTGTTGTAGCAAGGTTTAAGTATATCCATTCTATAAATAAATAAATATCTTGTGTAAAATTGTATTGTATTTAATAGTATTTCCTGCTAAAATTAATAACTATTTTATATACACCTCGCATAACATCAAGTATTTTTTGGCGCCGCTGCCGGGGAACTATCTTAAAAGCCGGAAGCGCAACGCTAATATAAAAAAAAAAAAGATTTTTAGCTTACTTCTATTAAAAATTCGTTTTTGTAAAAATATGTTTTAATTATTCAAAAATATAAAAAGAAAAAGAAAAATTTATATATTTTTAAGAGTTTGTTAAAAGTTTTATAAGTTTCTTTATCTTTATTTTAGTTTATAATAATATAAATTTTATTAAATATCTTTTATATATAGTAAAAAAAACAGAAAACAGAAAATAATAAAAAAAAATATAAAAACGCGTAAAATTTCAAACCTGTCAGCTGAATTCTGGAACCCCGCGACTCGCGGGGTTTGATGCTTTAATTGCCGCGACTCGCGGAGCCTTTCTGACAGGCGACAAAAAACCCTAATCCTGCATTAATTACGGGTTATTATTAATTATAATTATTATTTAAACCTAATTATTATTATTATTATTATTAGTTTTATTTTTATTTTTACTTTTTATTTAATTTATGTATTTAGTATTAATTAGTTTAATTAATTTGTAAAATTAATTGTTTTATTAAATAAATAATATAAAAATAATATTTTTATAAAAATTGTACTTTTTACAACTTTTTGTATATTTTTATATTTTGTCCCTTTTTAATCGTTGTAGCATAACTTTTGTATTTTTAGCTCATATTTAATTTTAAACTTAGTTTTTGCTATAGTTATTTTTACTCCTAGATTTTTAGGCTTTGCCGTAGAATTCCTTAAGTGCTTTTTCTTTAGACTAAGATTTAGGTGCTTTAGAATTTTGCGACGCCTTTTTAAGTTTTAGTTTCTTTTTAAGTTATTTCCATTTAGGATTTAGTTTCTCCTGTAAGCTTTAATATTTTTAGACCTTTTACTATGTATCAATTATCATTCTAATTAGTAATTTCAATTTGCGATTATAATTTTAAGTTAGTTGTAGTAATAAGGTTAGGTTAGTTAAAGTTTTTATAAGTTTCTTTTATTTTTCCGTCACCTTTTATTTTTCAACCATTTTTTTTCTTTTTCTACCTTTTGCGACGAACTCTTTTTCTCTCTTATTTCTCGCTATTCTAGTTTTTAGGACTTAGAATTTTTTCTACTTCTTATCTAAATTTCTTAAAATTACGAAAATTTATTTTAAGTGGTTAAATTAATAGACATCAAAATTTTCTGGTTCGTAGTAATAGTTGGATTTGTACGTGGACCGGGTTATTGGAGCCAAACAGTCCTCAATTATATTGAGACCAAACGAATCCTGCCCCTCTGCTGCATCTTTTGGCTATTCGAAACGTGGGCAAAATCAGAAAAGTCTATTAATTGGATAACTTATTATAATTTTTCTTTCCTTTTAAAAACTAATAGGATATTCAGTGAATGCACCGAGCAAGACGTTCATCACCTTTTGTACGTTCACCACCAGTAACTAGATCAAGACATTTAGCAAATATAACCGCCGTTGATTTTTCTTTAGAATCGTCATCCAGTCAACCAAGTACTTCAGTTCAAATTTCCGATAATCCATTTTTTGAACCCAACCTCACAATTGAGAATCCAGAAAATATTCAGGAACGGTTCGTAGATCCTGAACCATTAAACTTTCCTCCGGAGCCACCAATCATTCAAACAGAGATTGTTGAGGAACGAACCATTAAATCAGAATCATCTAGTGATACCGATTCAACAAATTCAATTATGGAGAATCTGGAACCTTTAAGTATGGAAGACCGAATAAGAGCTAAACGCACTGGCCAAGGTCACGCAATTACTCATCCAGACATTAATACGCCAGATTATGAAATCAAAGGACAAATTCTACACATGGTGACTAATCAATGCCAATTTAGTGGTGCGCCGAAGGAAGATCCAAATGAACATCTACGTACCTTTAATAGGATCTGCACACTATTTAAAATACGAGAAGTGGAGGATGAACAGATATATCTCATGTTATTTCCCTGGACTTTAAAGGGAGAAGCCAAAGATTGGTTGGAATCGTTACCTGAAGGGGCGATCGATACATGGGACGTTTTAATTGACAAATTTCTTAAACAATTCTTTCCTGCATCTAAAGCCGTAAGACTTCAAGCAGAAATTGTTACGTTCACACAGAAACCAAATGAAACTCTATATGAGGCGTGGACAAGATATGGAAAGTTGTTAAGAGGATGTCCGCAACATGGTTTAGACACCTGTCAAATAGTACAAATATTCTACCAAGGATGCGACATCACTACAAGGAAAGACATAGATATAGCAGCTGGTGGTTCTATTATGAAGAAAACCGAAACTGATGCTTACAAAATTATTGATAACACTGCTTCCCACTCACATGAGTGGCACCAAGAAAAAGACATCATTAGATCATCTAAAGCAGCTAGAGCCGATTCTAGCCATGACTTAGATTCCATTTCCGCAAAGATAGATGCTGTGGAGAGACGAATGGAAAAGATGACTAAAGATATTCACTCAATACGAATTAGTTGTGAGCAGTGTGGAGGACCACATTTGACAAAAGATTGTCTCAGTATTGAATTAACAATGGAACAAAGAGAGAATATTTCATACATAAACCAAAGGCCTGGAAATAATTATCAGAATAATTATCAACCGCCAAGACCAATTTACAATCAAAACCAGAATTATAACCGAAATATTCCATACAACAACCAACAAAGTCCTAGCAATCAACAAGTATCCAATAATACTTACAACCAGCAAAGACCGAATTTTCAAAACAAACCACCACAACAAACCGATGATAAAAAGCCAAATTTAGAAGATATGATGACGAAGCTAGTTGAAACTCAAACGCAGTTTTTCACATCTCAAAAACAAACTAATGAACAAAATGCTCAAGCATTTAGAAATCAACAAGCTTCTATTCAAAATCTGGAACAAGAAGTAAGTAACCTAGCAAGGTTAATAGGTGAAAGAAAACCGGGAAGTTTACCGAGCGATACAAATGCTAACCCCCGGAATGAAACAGCTAAAGCCATTACCACAAGAAGTTGTACAACACTTAAACCACCTGAAATACCTGTAACTTCTGATGAAACTATTCCTACTCCACAAGAACCACAACCTGATCAAGATAAGGAAAAAGAACCGGTAGTTGAAAAGGTTAATGAAAATAACACAGTTAAGGATAAACCTTATGTTAAACCATACCAACCACCACTTCCTTATCCGAGTAAAATGAAGAAAGAAAAACTTGAAGCCGAGCAATCCAAATTCTTGGATATGTTTAAACAGATAAATGTAAATCTTCCTTTCATTGATGTGATTTCAGGAATGCCAAGATATGCTAAATTCTTGAAAGATCTAATCTCAAATAGAAAGAAAATGGAAGAACTCTCGGCTGTTACTATGAATGCTAATTGTTCAGCAGTGCTGTTGAATAAGATACCAGAAAAACTATCTGATCCAGGAAGTTTCACAATTCCATGTTTTCTGGGTAGTCTTAGTTCAATAGAAGCATTGGCAGACTTAGGTGCTAGTATAAATCTAATGCCGTATTCACTATACGCTAAACTAGACCTTGGAGAATTGAAACCAACCAGAATAAGCATACAACTAGCCGATAGATCAATAAAATATCCTAGAGGGATAATGGAGAACATGCTAGTTAAAGTTGGTACTTTAGTATTTCCAGTAGATTTTGTTGTTCTGGACATGGACGAAGATTCTCAAGTTCCTCTCATATTAGGAAGACCATTCTTAAACACGGCTAAAGCAATGATAGACGTGTTCGGTAAGAAACTGACCCTAAGTATAGAGGATGAGAGTGTTACCTTTTCAGTTGATAGAGCAATGCAACAACCACAATCTGCAGATGATACATGTTATTATATTCAAACTATAGATGCACATGCAGAATTATTAAAAGAATTTCCAGAATTACAAGGAACAGGAGAATGTTCTTTAGGAGAAGGTAATGAACCAATTGATGAAGCTGAAATGTTAGCTACACTAATAGCTAATGGATATGAACCAACAACAGAAGAAATTCAAATGCTAAAAGAAGAAGACAGATATCGATATAAATCATCGATAGAAGAACCTCCGAAATTAGAGTTAAAGCCACTTCCAAACCATTTGGAATACGCTTATTTACATGGTGAATCTGAATTACCTGTAATAATATCATCTTCTCTTACAGAAAATGAGAAATCACAACTCATTTCTGTGTTGAAAGCTCATAAACCAGCCATTGCATGGAAGATTCATGATATTAAAGGAATAAGTCCTTCGTATTGCACACATAAAATCCTTATGGAAGAAGGTCATAAAACGTATGTACAATGCCAACGAAGACTAAATCCTAATATGCAAGATGTAGTTAAGAAAGAGATTATTAAACTGCTAGATGCAGGTTTGATATATCCAATTTCTGATAGTCCATGGGTAAGCCCAGTTCAATGCGTGCCTAAGAAGGGTGGTATGACTGTCATTACAAATGAGAAAAATGAGCTTATTCCTACTAGGACTGTAACAGGATGGCGTGTATGTATTGATTATAGAAAATTAAATGACGCCACCAGAAAAGATCACTTTCCCTTACCTTTCATAGATCAAATGTAGGAAAGATTAGCCGGAAATAGTTACTATTGTTTTCTAGATGGATTTTCCGGATATTTTCAAATTCCAATAGCACCCAAAGACCAAGAGAAAACCACATTTACGTGCCCTTATGGTACTTTTGCTTACAAACGCATGCCATTTGGACTTTGCAACGCCCCTGCAACCTTTCAAAGGTGTATGATGGCAATTTTTCACAACATGATAGAAGAATGCATGGAAGTTTTCATGGATGACTTTTCAGTCTTTGGTGATACATTTGAATCATGTCTAGTTAATCTGGAACGAATGCTTCTTAGATGCGAACAATCCAATCTAGTACTTAATTGGGAGAAATGCCATTTCATGGTTAAAGAAGGCATCGTTCTTGGACATAAAATTTCAAAAGAAGGAATTGAAGTGGATAGAGCTAAAGTAGATGTAATTGCTAAACTTCCACATCCCACCAATGTTAGAGGAGTTAGGAGTTTTCTAGGGCATGCCGGTTTTTACCGACGTTTCATAAAAGATTTTTCTAAAATTGCCACTCCTATGAATAAACTCCTAGAAAAGGATGCTCCATTCATCTTTTCAGATGAGTGTATCAAATCTTTTAATATTCTTAAAGAAAAACTCACTAATGCACCGATCATGATAACACCAAATTGGAATCTACCATTTGAACTAATGTGCGATGCAAGTGATTTTGCAATGGGAGCCGTTTTAGGACAAAGGATTGAAAAACGATTTCAACCTATATATTATGCTAGTAAGACATTACAAGGAGCACAAACGAACTATACAACTACTGAAAAAGCACTCCTTGCTATTGTCTTTGCTTTTGACAAATTTCGATCATATCTCGTTCTAGCAAAAACGGTGGTCTATACCGACCATTCTGCTCTTAGATACCTATTTTCAAAACAAGATGCTAAACCAAGATTAATCCGTTGGATCTTACTCTTAAAAGAGTTTGATATTGAAATCCGAGATAAAAGAGGAGCAGAAAATCTCGCCGCTGATCATCTTTCTCGTCTTGAAAATCCCGAATTAGAAGTTCTAAATGAATCAGCCATACAAGACAACTTTCCTGATGAATATCTATTGAAGATATATTATAAAGAAATCCCATGGTTTGCAGACTATGCAAATTATTTAGTATGTGGATTCCTTGAAAAAGGATTATCGTACCAAAAACGAAAGAAATTCTTCAGTGATATAAAACACTATTTCTGGGAAGATCCACATCTGTTTAAAAGTTGTCCCGATGGAATAATACGCCGATGTGTATTTGGAGATGAAGCTAGTAAAATTTTAAACCATTGTCACACAGGACCAACAGGAGGGCATTATGGGCCTCAACTAACAGCAAGAAAAGTTTATGATGCTGGATTCTATTGGCCAACAATTTACAAAGACGCACACCTTCTTTGCAAATCCTGTGATGCATGTCAAAGGGCCGGAAAAATAAGTCAACGTGATGAAATGCCACAAAATGTCATCCAAGTATGTGAAGTATTTGACATTTGGGGTATTGACTTTATGGGTCCATTTCCAAAATCTCATAATAATCTATATATACTCGTAGCCATTGATTATGTATCTAAATGGGCGGAAGCACAAGCTCTCCCAACTAACGATGCACGAGTTGTAGTCAACTTTTTAAAACGTCTTTTTGCAAGGTTTGGAACACCGAAAGCTTTAATAAGTGATCGGGGTACTCATTTCTGTAATAATCAACTTGAGAAAGTTCTTAAAAGATATGGAGTAACTCATAAAATCTCCACCGCATATCATCCACAAACAAGTGGACAAGTTGAAAATACCAACCGAGCTTTAAAACGTATTCTAGAGAAAACCGTAGGATCAAATCCGAAGGAATGGTCCATTAAATTGGAGGATGCACTCTGGGCTTTTAGAACAGCCTACAAAACTCCAATTGGAACCACACCTTTTAGACTTGTTTATGGAAAAGCATGTCATCTTCCAGTAGAAATTGAACACAAAGCATTTTGGGCTTTGAAGACATGTAATCTTGATTTACATGAAGCTGGACGTCTACGATTAAGTCAACTAAACGAATTAGAAGAATTAAGACATGAAGCATACGAAAATTCGTTAATCTATAAAGAAAGAACGAAGAAATGGCATGATAAAAGAATCAGAAGTTCAAAAGAATTTAAAGAAGGAGACAGAGTTCTTCTTTTCAATTCACGATTCAAGCTATTTCCTGGAAAATTGAAATCAAGATGGTCTGGACCATTCATAGTCAAAAGAGTTTTCCCATACGGAACGATAGAATTAATAAATTCAAATGGGATTGAATTTAAAGTTAATGGTCACAGAGTTAAACATTACATACATGGTCCGATGGAAGTCGACAACGAAGTTAATCACAATTTCGACACCACAGCTAACTAAGTGTGGGGAGAATCAAGTCTTTAAAGGATAATATGTATTTCTGTTAGAGTTAGATTGTCTGTTTTCGTGTAGTTCTCGAAAATGGAACCCGAATGGTCTTTCCCTAGCAGACCCTAAAGAACTAGTCTTCTCCCCCCATTCTGAATTTTTATTTTTTTTAGGTTTTTACAAAATGAAGACTGCCTGTGAACTAAACCATGGTCTAATGCTACACGCTTTAATCACTAAAAGAAATAATGATATACTCCCGAGTGAAATAGTATCAGTAATCAGAGAAAGAATGGACGGAGTTAGAAAAGAATCCAGATGCGAAGATAATAAGTTACAATTTGGTAAAGGAAAATCAAAATCCGCAGCGAAAAGAAGAGCACGACACCTAGAAAGATGTCACAAATGCGGAAAATGGTCACATGGAGGTAACTGTTCAAATAATCAAACCTATTCAAATACCGAATTTGTTACTTTATGCAGAGACGGACCGTTCATATGTTTAGAAGAAAAGACACTGAATGCTCGAGGTTACGCCTATGTAGCCATGGAAAACCAATTAAACCGACTATCTTATGAATGGGATAGATCATATAACTAAGAAATCTATTCCACAGGTATGTCTGTACAGTTTTTTTTTTTTTTTTTTTTAACCTTTTGATAATAAACGCTAATTTGTTCGCTAAAAAGTATTAAATTGGTATTAAATAAAATTAGGTTTGGCGACCGAAATTATTGATATCATTCAAAAATTTATTACATCACTGCGAAATTTAACGTTTATTCTTAAGGTATAAATATCTTTAATCAATCAACCCAAAATATTTCAAAAATTCTTCATGAGTTAAATTAGGTCTTGGAACCGAAATTACTTTACCGAAAAGAGGGGCGCATATTTTTGATAATATTTGATTGATTAAAGTGGGATAAAAAGACAAAAAGATTTTTAATTTTATTTTTACCATGTTTTTAAAATTAATATTTAAATCTTAAATTAATATATTTAAAATTGTAAATATTTGAAAAATTAATATAAGTTTGATATGAATTTATAAATTTTTAAATTAAGTTTGGTGTGAATTTTTAATTTTTAAAATATTAATTTTTAATTTTATGCATTTCAAATTTTAAGTTTGGTATGATTTTTTAATATTAATTTTGAATTTTATATTTAAGTTGTGTGAATTTAAAAACAAAAATTTACTTTATCTCATTAAGTTAAGAATATGATTTTTAAAATTCGTCGTAAGTTGAAGACTAGGTCTTTGAACCGAAATTGCTTTACCCGAGGGAGGGACGAGAACTTTTATTATCATTATTTTTAATCTTATTGAATTAAAGTATGCCAAAAACATTGAAAAAATACCCAAAAATCTTAGCTTTTAAAACAATCGCTACAAAAAGACAAATTTTAAAATTTTGTCGAGAGACGGACTATGACATCGATCCGAAACGACCTCATCCTAAATAACAAGGGAAACAAAATTTTAAAATTAATTACTTAATTGTTTTAATAAGTTAATGATTATTAAAAAAAAAAAAAAAAATATATACCAAACTCCGCGAGTCGCGGAGTTTGGAGGGATAATCTCCGCGACCCGCGGAGGGGCCGGATTACAGAAAAAAAATAAAAAGAGCTGCACGATCAGTTTCAGTTCCCAACCCAAAAACTCAAAAACTGCTGCGAAAATAGACCCGAAAAACCCGAAAAACACCCCCAAAAATCCCAATTTTTAACCGTTAATCACCAAATTTTTTGCTAAAATCATGTTGAGAAGGATGCTATCTAAGAATTACTCAAGAAAAACGGTAAATTTCTACAACTAAACACCATTTAATTCGAAATTTGGTGTTCTTGAGCAAATTTTTCCCCAATTTGATTTTGATGCTTTTTTGTGTAATTAAGCTTAAATTGTTTATGTATTATGCTTGTATAACCTAGATTGATGCTGTTTAACATGATTAGAAGCCTTAAACTTCAAATTTTGAGTAATCTAGGGTTTGTGTTCTTGAGCAAATTTGGGGCTTTTTGATATAAACAGGTTATGGCCGATTTTTGTCATGAATTGTTGCAAAATTAAGTAGTGTAACATGTTTAGGTAGTTAAATGATCCAAACTTTGAGCCTAAACATGATTTTGAGAATTAAAGTGGACTTTTTCAAGTCTAAAATTCATGAACTTGATTTTTGAAAGATAATGCCATTTGAGACTTGTTTAATTGCTAGTAATGATTATTTTGACATGTTATTTGAGTTGAATGCTTATGAACTTGGCGAACATTTTCGTATATGCTTATTTGAAAAAGTGTAGATTTGATGAAAATATGAAAATGAGCTTAAGTTTGATATAAATTGATAATGTCATTGTAATTATTTTGATTGATGATTTTGCTGACACTAATGCATATTTGGATGCACAAAATTTGTGTTTGATGTGTTTTGCAGAATGAAAGGGGTGAATCTTCATCCCAAGCCCGCAATGCTCCTGCTGAGAATTTGGAACAACAGGAGGTGGATAACTACTACAAGCAGGATGTACCTCATCCAGTCATGACTTTTTCCGATATGCACTTGGAAGAGTTGCACCCGAACCTGAGATTTGACAGACTTTGGATAGATTATCCAAAATATCAACGGGGTTTGCATACTCTTCATTCCAAGGTTGTTGAGGTACCGAGGGTCATAGAATGGGGACCCTTAGAAGCTGTAGAATTGGCCGGGCCAATTAGGGAATTACTTGTACAGAGGTATGATAATTCTTCTTTTAATGACTGGATATGTTTATTCACCATACGTAGACCTGTATATAAAGTATGGTGTGAAGAATTGTTATGTAGTATAGAGTTGAATGATCGGGTAGCTAGTTTAACCGATCGTTCTTTTATTAGATTTTTGTTAGGCGGTTCTATGCGCTACATGTCTTTACTGGACATGGCTCAGGCTTTACGTATATATACGCCTGAGGAGTTAGCGTCTGCCGATTGTAGAGGATTGATACTAAACGGTAGAAAGATAGATGAGAATTTTGATACACACGGTGTGTGGAGTCAAATGACAAGCCATCACCGTTTCAAAGGGGGAAATTACTCTTATTTGGATATAGATAGAGCCGAATTAAGAGTGATACATAGGTTTTTAGCTAATTCGATTACACAAAGGGGTAAAAACAAGGAAAAAGTAAATGAACAGGATTTGTTTTACCATATGTGTATTCGAGACCCACAAAGCGCTGTAAGTATACCATATTGTGTGGGTTATTATTTATCAGCTATGGTTCGAGGGATGCGACCACATAGCATAATAGGAGGTGGTATTTTTATTACTTTGATTGGTGAATATCTCGGTGTGGATATAAGTCGGGGGGGATTATTACTAGAAGAGCCGGAACCCTGCGATACTATAGGTTTAAATGTATACCATGGTGCGAAAGTTTTGAAGAGGCGAAATAACGCCGCAGTACGATACCATGGTAGACATCCACAGGTGGAGAGAAACCAGCAGCAAGGTAATGTAGGAGGGGGGAATGAGATGCAAGAAATGCATAGGTTTATAGCTTCTCAGGAATACGAAAATGCTAGACAGAGAGCATTTGAAGATTGGCAAGTTCATCAGAACCAGATCATAGCTCATTGCCAACATATAGGTAGAAACTATATTCCTACACCGAAACCCATCTTCCCTCCTTGGTCGATAGAGATGCAGCCACCATATCCTACGTATGACCCTGCCGAAGCATTCTATAGCACTTATGGTTATGCCTGGAACCCCTATTGGTACCAATATCATCCTTAGTTTACTTATTATTTTTTATTATTTTGTAATTTGTAATTTGTAATTATTGATACGTTTAATACTTTTGTTAATATTGTAATCATTTTTATAATTATCTAACTTTTATTCTTAGACTTTAATAATTTTTGAATGTGGGGTAATATACCAAACTTCAAAAATATGTATATATGTTTGCAGTTTATCTTATGTACACAACAGGGTAAAACAACGCATTTTCAAAGACTGGCATTAAGTTCAGCAAAAGCAACTAATTTTGACGACAAGATGCAAAATATATGTGAAATAACAACAAGACGGAATGAACAAATGATGTGCACCATTTATCATTCAGCAAACAAACGCCAATATATTTGGAAACTTTGGTAAAATTTAATCATTTTCACACAAATCACCCTCAATAATTTAAATTGTTACTGATTTCTTGCAAATGAGGGCATTGCAAGATCTTAAGTGTGGGAAGGGGTTAAATTCTTTCGGATTTTAAAATTTTTATATTAAACACTTGGTTACCATTAAAAATACTAGTAAAGCAGTAGTTGTATTAGAATCTAGTGCTCTCTGATAAAAAAAGAACAGCCCTAGTCTTATATACTGACTACCCACTTCTAGTAAAATTTTTCAAAATTTTCAATTAAATGAATTCAAAATCATGTTTATACATATTTATGAACGATAAAACTAGGTTTTAACACCGAAATTATTGTTACCTCAAAAAGGACATAAATTGAGAAACAAACTAAAATGTTAAAATTCATTTAAAATGGAATAGAGGACGATAAAAAGGAAAATAAAAGCCAAGTGTGGGAAAATTTACCAAGTTATCTTAAACATATGTCACATATATCTGTAACAAATAACTAAAAATACTTTTGCTTTGGACTAAATTAAACTATTTTACCCGATGAAAGAAAAGAAGAGATGGATCTACACGATGAATCAATTCCATCATTAAAAGGAAGTAAAGTCTTCCGAAAAAGAAACGCGCTTCTTGATTTAGGTCATGAAGTTGTCGTCCAGACCAGCTGTAGGTTGACGAAAAATCTAGAAAAGTCATCACTAAAATCAGCAGGAAATCCACGGACCTCAGCATTAAACAGGGTCGCCAAGTGGTCAGATTTATCCTAACCATGAGAAGGATTTATCTCGTACAATGGGGGGGCACCATGCAAATTAGCTGGATAAGACTAATGAATCAGATCCCCAGAAAGGATAATCTCCTTAAAGATTAAAAATCAGCTTTTAAGACTGATATTACTCAATCCTAGAGATTGACCTTAAAGATTGAGAATTCAAACTCATGGAATTCAATGATATCTAAACTCGAGCTTAAACGAGAAAATATTTTGATCAAAATTACAAACCGATTTGTTTTCTGAAAACCCTATTTTCAATACGTTCATTACCATTGAATGTAAACCCTAGGAATTCACCTGGAATTCATTAGGTCACCTGAACTAAATCGGGTGTCAACCGTAAGAACGGTGGTTGCATAGTGGTCAAAGACAGGACCTTGTGCCAGACCGAAAAATTATAAGGGTGAGCTTTACTATTGCTCCTACCAAGGATAGTAATTGCGTCTGACACGTTATAGACCATAATTAAAAGCATGTCAGGGGACATTGCCTTAACAGTTGCTTGTTCAACGCTTTCCTTTACAACCGGACGGTAGTTTACCGAAAGGTAATATACGGGACAAGTAAACTGGACGTGTTGCTTTCCAAATACAAGGTTAGCAAGTGGGTGACACAAAACCGCAAGTTTTGAGCTAAAATTTTCAAATCTGAAACCCACCAAACCCACAAAAATATTTTGCAAACACCGGTAAAGGGTTATTCCGGAAAACTTATCTAGGGTAAAAACTAGATTTCAAAAGATCAAATGTTTTCATAAAGATCCAATTTCCTTAATGGATCTAAATTTTTATAGTCATGTGGGACTGTAAACCATATCGTTACTACCATTGTTTATACCGCCGTATAGAAATCACTGATGTACAAAGTGTGAAGAATAAAGAAGTGATTCTAGTATTTCAAGACGATATTGCTTGAGGACAAGCAACGCTTAAGTGTGGGAATATTTGATAATGCTAAAAACGAACATATATTTCATAGCATTATTCCTCAAGAAAGACAAGCTTTTAGTTGCAATTGTTCTATTTACAAGAGATATTCGTTTAAATAATAAAAGGTGAAGACAAAAGACAGATTCGACGAATTGAAGACGCAAACGACCAAAAAGCTTAAAAGTACAAAAGACAATCAAAAAGGTTCCAATTATTGATAAGAAACGTCTCGAAATTACAAGAGTACAAGATTCAAAACGCAAAGTACAAAATATAAAATTGTACGCAAGGACGTTCGAAAATCCGGAACCGGGACCAGAGTCAACTCTTAACGCTCGACGCAACGGACTAAAAATTACAAGTTAACTATGTATATAAATATAATATAATATATAATTAATTATATTAATTATATATATATATTATATTTATAAATAAAAAACCGTCGGCAGAGAAAAACTTCAAGGACTGAGCTGTAAAAGTAACCTCCGCGACTCGCGGAGTTTGAAGAGGTTTTCACCGCGAGTCGCGGAGCCCCAAAATTGAAAACTGCCTATAAAGCCAACCGAATTCTGATCAAAATCATCATCTTTTTTCTTCCTCATTCATACGTAAAATTTATATTTATATTTTAATTTTAATTATAATTCTAATAATAAGGGTATGTTAGCGAATATTGTAAGGGTGTAAGTTGAAATTCTGTCCGTGTAACGCTACGCTATTTTTAATCATTGTAAGTTATGTTCAACCTTTTTACATTAATGTCTCGTAGCTAAGTTATTATTATGCTTATTTAAAACGAAGTAATCATGATGTTGGGCTAATTACTAAAATTGGGTAATTGGGCTTTGTACCATAATTGGGGTTTGGACAAAAGAACGACACTTGTGGAAATTAGACTATGGGCTATTAATGGGCTTTATATTTGTTTAACTAAATGAAAGTTTGTTAATGTTAATATAAAGATTTACAATTGGGCGTCCCTATAATTTACCATATACACTCAATCGGACACGATGGGCGGGGTATTTATACGTACGAATAATCGTTCATTTAACCGGACACGGGAATGGATTAATAGCCACTAGAATAATTAAAACAGGGGTGAAATTACATTCAAGGGTAATTGGTGTAATTGTTAACAAAGTAGTAAAACCTTGGTTTACACGCAGTCGATAACCTGGTGTATTCATTAAACAAAGTATTAAAACCTTGTTACAATTCGAATCCCCAATTAGTTGGAATATTTAACTTCGGGTATAAGAATAATTTGATGAGGACACTCGCACTTTATATTTATGACTGATGGACTGTTATGGACAAAAACCAGACGGACATATTAAATAATCCAGGACAAAGGACAATTAACCCATGGGCATAAAACTAAAATCAACACGTCAAACATCATGATTACGGAAGTTTAAATAAGCATAATTCTTTTATTTCATATTTAATTTCCTTTATTTTATATTTAATTGCACTTCTAATTATCGCACTTTTATTTATTGTTATTTAATCGCACTTTTAATTATCGTACTTTTTAATTATCGTAAGTTTATTTTATCGCACTTTTATTATTCGCAATTTCATTATCGTTATTTACTTTACGCTTTAATTTAAGTCTTGTATTTATTTTATATTTTACATTAGGTTTTAACTGCGACTAAAGTCTTAAAATCGACAAACCGGTCATTAAACGGTAAAAACCCCCCCTTTATAATAATAATAGTACTTAAATATATATTTGTATTTTTATAAAAGTAAATTAATATAGCGTTGAGCTTTGTTTAAAGATCTCCCTGTGGAACGAACCGGACTTACTAAAAACTACACTACTGTACGATTAGGTACACTGCCTATAAGTGTTGTAGCAAGGTTTAAGTATATCCATTCTATAAATAAATAAATATCTTGTGTAAAATTGTATTGTATTTAATAGTATTTCCTGCTAAAATTAATAACTATTTTATATACACCTCGCATAACATCACATATAGAGGTTAAAACCTCGCAACGAAATCAATTAATATGGAACGTTTTTAATCAATAAGAACGGGACATTTCAGTTGGTATCCGAGCGTTGGTCATAGAGAACCAGAATTTTGCATTAGTGTGTCTTATCGAGTTTCTTAGGATGCATTAGTGAGTCTGGACTTCGACCGTGTTTACTTGAAAAATGATTGCTTAACAAATTTTGTTGGAAACTATATATTTTTAACATGTGAATATTATGTGATATATTAATCTCTTAACGCGTTTGATATTATGTGATAGATGTCTACCTCTAGAACAAGTCCCATTGACTCACCTAATAATAATGAAGAGTCAAATGTAAATTTGAATGATTCGTGGACTGATTCACAAGTTCCCGAAGAGGAACCGGAAGAAGAGTCGGAACCGGAAGAAGAATCGGAACCGGAAGAAGAATCGGAACCGGATGAAGAAATAGAACCGGTGGGGGAAATAATAAAACGATTAAGTAAAAGAAAATCCTCAACCAACCGACCAAGGTTAATTATGGTCAATGGTGTTTCCGCTAAGGAAGCAAAATATTGGGAGGATTACCAATTCTCCGATGAATCGGATTCCGACGAGAATTCCGATGATGTTATAGAAATTACCCCAACTGAATTTAAAAAGGCAAAAGAAAATAATAAGGGAAAGGGCATAAAAATAGAGAAATCTAATTCCAACCCCGATGAACTTTATATGTATCGTCAACCCCCGAAGTCCTTAAGTTGTAACAATGACCCGGGAACCTCTAAACCACCAGGTTTTTCTAAACTAATGTGGAAAACGACGGCTCGTATTAGGGGAACATCATATATCCCTAGAAACTTGTCAAAACGAACCAAAACCGAAGAAGAAGAAACAAGCGAGTCAGAATAAGATAGTTGTATTCGTGTGGTGTAATATATGTAATATAGTGTGCTTATGCTTTATGATATATGTAAAAATTGCTTGTATTAATAAGTATTTTTTTTTATGAATCTAACTCTTGTCTATTTTACAGTATAAAAACACAAAATGGATAGACAACCCAATATTTTAAGAGACCTACCCGGAGACATGATTGATGAAATCTTGTCTAGAGTCGGTCAGAATTCTTCGGCACAACTATTTAAGGCGAGATCAGTTTGTAAGACATTCGAAGAACGTTCCAAGAATGCCTTGGTTTATAAAAGGCTTTCGTTCGAAAGATGGGGGATATCACATTGGGAAATCCATAAGTTACGATGTGTTTACTTTGACGCATATATTGCGGGGAACCCAAATGCTATTTTACGCAATGGGTTAAGAAATTATTTTGACTCAATATATCCGAATATTGGACTTCGTGATTTAGAAAAAGCGGCTAACATGCAACATAAAGAAGCATGTTATGCTTACGGATTAGTAATGTTCGCTTCTCACCAAAGTGAGAACAAGAACATCGGGCTACAACTATTAAAAAAAACGTTCCCACAAGTGACGGAGTCGGTAATTGGGGTAAGAAATGAGGTTTTTAGATTGTTACGGGACTGTTGGACATTACGTAACCCTCTTCCCTTTGACGACGTTACAACACGCTGTCTTATCAACAGCCATAACGGTTATGTTCCACAAGACCAAGGATGGGAAGTAATCCTAGTAAAACCAGAATGCATGACTTGTTTCTGGACGTATGAATTACGTGTCTTTATTGCCTTTGCTGAACGACTTGTGTACTAGCTAGAATTATCTTCACAACCATCTTGTATTAAATTTATTGTGTGCTATATTTCATGCTATATGTAAAATAAGCGGTATTGTAAGTTTGTAAAATATTGTGTAAAAGTTCGAACGCGAAATATTATTTTAATAAGTTTTTCATATAGAATTGTAGTAGTTGAATTGTATATTAGCTACTAAGTATGAACTTAACGGGTAGGTACTACCCGAATTTAAACTTATAAAATGCTAATATGAAGAAAAAGCTTTTATAAATGAGTTTATATTATGCTACGAAATACTATTAACTACTCTTAATATTCTGTATGATTAACTTGTTCCATTTGACTATTTTGAAGGAAATGGCACCGACTACTCGACACACCGTGAATATGAATGAAGAGGAATTCCGTACTTTTCTAGCTTCAAACATAGCCGCAGTACAGGCTACGCTATATACCAACAATAACCTTGGATCTAGTAGTACATGAAATCGTGTAGGATGCACCTACAAAGAATTCACTGCCTACAAACCTTTGGAATTTGATGGAACCGAAGGACCGATCGGATTGAAATGGTGGACCGAGAAGGTCGAACCGGTGTTTGCCATAAGTAAGTGTACTGAAGAGGACAAAGTGAAGTACACTACGCATACCTTCACAAGTTCTGCGTTAACATGGTGGAATACCTATCTAGAGCAAGTGGGACAAGACGATGCGTACGCACTACCGTGGTCAGTATTCAAGCACTTGATGAACGAGAAGTACCGTCCCAGAACCGAGGTCAATAAGCTCAAGACAGAACTTAGAGGGTTACGAACCCAAGGATTTGATATTACCACGTACGAAAGACGATTCACAGAATTGTGCCTATTGTGTCCGGGAGCATTCGAAGATGAGGAAGAGAAGATCGACGCGTTTGTGAAAGGATTACCGGAAAGAATCCAAGAAGATATAAGTTCACACGAGCCCGCCTCCATACAACAGGCATGTAGAATGGCTCACTAACTAGTGAACCAGATTAAAGAAAGAATTAAAGAACAGACTGCTGAAGAGGCCAATGTGAAGCAAGTTAAAAGAAAGTGGGAGGAAAACGGTGATAAGAATCACCAATACAACAACAACAGCAATTACAACAATAATCGCAACAATTATCCCAACAATCGCAACATCAATCGCAACTACAACAAACGGCCCAACAACAACAACAACAACAACAACAACAACAACAACAACAACAACAACATCAACTACAACAATCATCCCAACAACAATAATAACCGTAACAACAACAACAACAATCAGAAGCAGCTATGCCAAAGGTGTGAAAAGTATCACTCGGGGTTCTGCACCAAATTTTGCAACAAGTGTAAAAGAAATGGTCATAGCACAGTGAAGTGTGAGGTCTACGGACCAGGGGTTAATAGAACGAAAGGAACAAATGGTGTCGGAACGAGTAATGGCGGAGCAAGTAGTGTCGGAGCAAGTTATGCCAATGTAGTTTGTTATAAATGTGGAAAACCGGGCCACATTATTAGAAATTGCCCGAACCAGGAGAACACGAATGGACAAGGCCGCGGAAGAGTTTTCAATATTAATGCGGCAGAGGCACAGGAAGACCCGGAGCTTGTTACGGGTACGTTTCTTATTGACAATAAATCTGCTTACGTTTTATTTGATTCGGGTGAGGATAGAAGCTATATGAGTAGAGATTTTTGTGCTAAATTAAGTTGTCCATTGACGCCTTTGGATAGTAAATTTTTACTCGAATTAGCAAATGGTAAATTAATTTCAGCAGATAATATATGTCAGAATCGAGAAATTAAACTGGTTAGCGAAACATTTAAGATTGATTTGATACCAGTAGAGTTAGGGAGTTTTGATGTGATAATCGGTATGGACTGGTTGAAAGAAGTGAAAGCAGAGATCGTTTGTTACAAAAATGCAATTCGCATTATACGAGAAAAAGGAAAACCCTTAATGGTGTACGGAGAAAAGGGCAACACGAAGCTACATCTTATTAGTAATTTGAAGGCACAAAAACTAATAAGAAAAGGTTGCTATGCTGTTCTAACACACATCGAGAAAGTACAAACTGAAGAAAAGAGCATCAATGATGTTCCCATTGCAAAAGAATTTCCCGATGTATTTCTGAAAGAATTACCGGGATTACCCCCACATCGATCCGTTGAATTTCAAATAGATCTTGTACCAGGAGCTGCACCAATAGCTCGTGCTCCTTACAGACTCGCACCCAGTGAGATGAAAGAACTGCAAAGCTAATTACAAGAACTTTTAGAGCGTGGTTTCATTCGACCAAGCACATCACCGTGGGGAGCTCCTGTTTTGTTTGTCAAGAAGAAAGATGGTACATTCAGGTTGTGTATCGACTACCGAGAGTTGAATAAACTTACCATCAAGAACCGCTACCCACTACCGAGAATCGACGACTTATTTGATCAACTACAAGGCTCGTCTGTTTATTCAAAGATTGACTTACGTTCCGGGTATCATCAAATGCGGGTGAAAGAAGATGATATTCCAAAGACTGCTTTCAGAACATGTTACGGTCATTACGAGTTTATGGTCATGCCGTTTGGTTTAACTAATGCACCAGCTGTGTTCATGGACCTTATGAACCGAGTGTGTGGACCATACCTTGACAAGTTTGTCATTGTTTTCATTGATGACATACTTATTTACTCAAAGAATGACCAAGAACACGGTGAACATTTGAGAAAGGTGTTAGAAGTATTGAGGAAGGAAGAATTGTACGCTAAGTTTTCAAAGTGTGCATTTTGGTTGGAAGAAGTTCAATTCCTCGATCACATAGTGAACAAAGAAGGTATTAAGGTGGATTCGGCAAAGATAGAAACTGTTGAAAAGCGGTAAACCCCAAAAACTCTGAAATACATACGCCAGTTTTTAGGACTAGCTGGTTACTACAAAAGGTTCATCCAAGACTTTTCCAGAATAGCAAAACCCTTGACTGCATTAACGCATAAAGGGAAGAAATTTGAATGGAATGATGAACAAAAAAAAGCGTTTCAGTTATTGAAGAAAAAGCTAACTACGACACCTATATTGTCATTGCCTGAAGGGAATGATGATTTTGTGATTTATTGTGACGCATCAAAGCAAGGTCTCGATTGTTTATTAATGCAACGAACGAAGGTGATTACTTATGCGTCTAGACAATTGAAGATTCACGAACAAAATTATACGACTAATGATTTGGAATTAGGCGCGGTTGTTTTTGCATTAAAGACTTGGAGGCACTACTTATATGGGGTCAAAAGTATTATATATACCGACCACAAAAGTCTTCAACACATATTTAATCAGAAACAACTGAATATGAGGCAGCGTAGGTGGATTGAATTGTTGAATGATTACGACTTTGAGATTCGTTACCACCCGGGGAAGGCAAATGTGGTAGCCGATGCCTTGAGCAGGAAGGACAGAGAACCCATTCGAGTAAAATCTATGAATATAATGATTCATATTAACTTTACTACTCAAATAAAGGAGGCGTAACAAGGAGTTTTAAAAGAGGGAAATTTAAAGGATGAAATACCCAAAGGATCGGAGAAGCATCTTAATATTCGGGAAGACGGAACCCGGTATAGGGCTGAAAGGATTTGGGTACCAAAATTTGGAGATATGAGAGAAATGGTACTTAGAGAAGCTCATAAAACCAGATACTCAATACATCCTGGAACGGGGAAGATGTACAAGGATCTCAAGAAACATTTTTGGTGGCCGGGTATGAAAGCCGATGTTGCTAAATACGTAGGAGAATGTTTGACGTGTTCTAAGGTCAAAGCTGAGCATCAGAAACCATCAGGTCTACTTCAACAACCCGAAATCCCGGAATGGAAATGGGAAAACATTACCATGGATTTCATCACTAAATTGCCAAGGACTGCAAGTGGTTTTGATACTATTTGGGTAGTAGTTGATCGTCTCACCAAATCAGCACACTTCCTGCCAATAAGAGAAGATGACAAGATGGAGAAGTTAGCACGACTGTATTTGAAGGAAGTCGTCTCCAGACATGGAATACAAATCTCTATTATCTCTGATAGGGATGGCGGATTTATTTCAAGATTCTGGCAGACATTACAGCAAGCATTAGGAACTCGTCTAGACATGAGTACTGCCTATCATCCACAAACTGATGGGCAGAGCGAAAGGACAATACAAACGCTTGAAGACATGCTACGAGCATGTGTTATTGATTTCGGAAACAGTTGGGATCGACATCTACCTTTAGCAGAATTTTCCTACAACAACAGCTACCATTCAAGCATTGAGATGGCGCCGTTTGAAGCACTTTATGGTAGAAAGTGCAGGTCTCCGATTCTTTGGAGTGAAGTGGGGGATAGACAGATTACGGGTCCGGAGATAATACAAGAAACTACCGAGAAAATCATCCAAATTCAACAAAGATTGAAAACCGCCCAGAGTCGACAAAAGAGCTACGCGGACAGTAAAAGAAAAGATATAGAGTTTGAAATTGGAGAGATGGTCATGCTTAAAGTTGCACCTTGGAAAGGCGTTGTTCGATTTGGTAAACGAGGGAAATTAAATCCAAGGTATATTGGACCATTCAAGATTATTGATCGTGTCAGACCAGTAGCTTACCGACTTGAGTTACCTCAACAACTCGCGGCTGTACATAACACTTTCCACGTCTCGAATTTGAAGAAATGTTTTGCTAAAGAAGATCTCACTATTCCGTTAGATGAAATCCAAATCAACGAAAAACTCCAATTCATCGAAGAACCCGTCGAAATAATGGATCGTGAGGTTAAAAGACTTAAGCAAAACAAGATACCAATTATTAAGGTTCGATGGAATGCTCATAGAGGACCCGAGTTCACCTGGGAGCGTGAAGATCAGATGAAGAAGAAATACCCGCATCTATTTCCAGAAGATTCGTCAACACCTTCAACAGCTTAAAATTTCGGGACGAAATTTATTTAACGGGTAGGTACTGTAGTGACCCGAACTTTTCCATATTTATATATATTAATTGAGATTGATATTTACATGATTAAATGTTTCCAACATGTTAAGCAATCAAACTTGTTAAGACTTGATTAATTGAAATATGTTTCATATAGACAATTGACCACCCAAGTTGACCGGTGATTCACGAACGTTAAAACTTGTAAAAACTATATGATGACATATATATGGATATATATATATAGTTAACATGATACTATGATAAGTAAACATATCATTAAGTATATTAACAATGAACTACATATGTAAAAACAAGACTACTAACTTAATGATTTTTAAACGAGACATATATGTAACGATTATCGTTGTAAAGACATTTAATGTATATATATCATATTAAGAGATATTCATACATGATAATATCATGATAATATAATAATTTAAAATCTCATTTGATATTATAAACATTGGGTTAACAACATTTAACAAGATCGTTAACCTAAAGGTTTCAAAACAACACTTACATGTAACGACTAACGATGACTTAACGACTCAGTTAAAATGTATATACATGTAGTATTTTAATATGTATTTATACACTTTTGAAAGAATTTAATACACTTATCAAAATACTTCTACTTAACAAAAATGCTTACAATTACATCCTTATTCAGTTTCATCAACAATTCTACTCGTATGCACCCGTATTCGTACTCGTACAATACACAACTTTTAGATGTATGTACTATTGGTATATACACTCCAATGATCAGCTTTTAGCAGCCCATGTGAGTCACCTAACACATGTGGAAACCATCATTTGGCAACTAGCATGAAATATCTCATAAAATTACAAAAATATGAGTAATCATTCATGAATTATTTACATGAAAACAAAATTACATATCCTTTATATCTAATCCATACACCAACGACCAAAAACACCTACAAACACTTTCATTCTTCAATTTTCTTCATCTAATTGATCTCTCTCAAGTTCTATCTTCAAGTTCTAAGTGTTCTTCATAAATTCCAAAAGTTCTAGTTTCATAAAATCAAGAATACTTCCAAGATTGCAAGTTTACTTCCAAGTTTTCTAAATCCTTTCCAAGTAATCATCCAAGATCAAGAAACCTTTGTTACTTACAGTAGGTTATCTTTCTAATACAAGGTAATAATCATATTCAAACTTTAATTCAATTTCTATAACTATAACAATCTTATTTCGAGTGGAAATCTTACTTGAAATTGTTTTCGTGTCATGATTCTGCTTCAAGAACTTTCAAGCCATCCAAGGATCCTTTGAAGCTAGATCTATTTTTATCATTTCCAGTAGGTTTATCCAAGGAACTTGAGGTAGTAATGATGTTCATAACATCATTCGATTCATACATATAAAGCTATCTTATTCGAAGGTTTAAACTTGTAATCACTAGAACATAGTTTAGTTAATTCTAAACTTGTTCGCAAATAAAAGTTAATCCTTCTAACTTGACTTTTAAAATCAACTAAACACATGTTCTATATCTATATGATATGCTAACTTAATGATTTAAAACCTGGAAACACGAAAAACACCGTAAAACCGAATTTACGCCGTCGTAGTAACACCGCGGGCTGTTTTGGGTTAGTTAATTAAAAACTATGATAAAATTTGATTTAAAAGTTGTTATTCTGAGAAAATGATTTTTATTATGAACATGAAACTATATCCAAAAATTATGGTTAAACTCAAAGTGGAAGTATGTTTTCTAAAATGGTCATCTAGACGTCGTTCTTTCGACTGAAATGACTACTTTAAAAAATGACTTGTAACTTATTTTTTCGACTATAAACCTATACTTTTTCTGTTTAGATTCATAAAATAGAGTTCAATATGAAACCATAGCAATTTGATTCACTCAAAACGGATTTAAAATGAAGAAGTTATGGGTAAAACAAGATTGGATAATTTTTCTTATTTTAGCTACGTGAAAATTGGTAACAAATCTATTCCAACCATAACTTAATCAACTTGTATTGTATATTATGTAATCTTGAGATACCATAGACACGTATACAATGTTTTGACCTATCATGTCGACACATCTATATATATTTCGGAACAACCATAGACACTCTATATGTGAATGTTGGAGTTAGCTATACAGGGTTGAGGTTGATTCCAAAATATATATAGTTTGAGTTGTGATCAATACTGAGATACGTATACACTGGGTCGTGGATTGATTCAAGATAATATTTATCGATTTATTTCTGTACATCTAACTGTGGACAACTAGTTGTAGGTTACTAACGAGGATAGCTGACTTAATAAACTTAAAACATCAAAATATATTAAAAGTGTTGTAAATATATTTTGAACATACTTTGATATATATGTATATATTGTTATAGGTTCGTGAATCAACCAGTGGCCAAGTCTTACTTCCCGACGAAGTAAAAATTTGTGAAAGTGAGTTATAGTCCCACTTTTAAAATCTAATATTTTTGGGATGAGAATACATGCAGGTTTTATAAATGATTTACAAAATAGACACAAGTATGTGAAACTACATTATATGGTTGAATTATCGAAATCGAATATGCCCCTTTTTATTAAGTCTGGTAATCTAAGAATTAGGGAACAAACACCCTAATTGACGCGAATCCTAAAGATAGATCTATTGGGCCTAACAAACCCCATCCAAAGTACCGGATGCTTTAGTACTTCAAAATTTATATCATATCCGAAGGGTGTCCCAGAATGATGGGGATATTCTTATATATGCATCTTGTTAATGTCGGTTACCAGGTGTTCACCATATGAATGATTTTTATCTCCATGTATGGGATGTGTATTGAAATATGAAATCTTGTCGTCTATTGTTACGATTTGATATATATAGGTTAAACCTATAACTCACCAACATTTTTGTTGACGTTTAAAGCATGTTTATTCTCAGGTGAATACTAAGAGCTTCCGCTGTTGCATACTAAAATAAGGACAAGATTTGGAGTCCATGTTTGTATGATATTGTGTAAAAACTGCATTCAAGAAACTGATTTCGATGTAACATATTTGTATTGTAAACCATTATGTAATGGTCGTGTGTAAACAGGATATTTTAGATTATCATTATTTGATAATCTACGTAAAGCTTTTTAAACCTTTATTGATGAAATAAAGGTTATGGTTTGTTTTAAAATGAATGCAATCTTTGAAAAACGTCTCATATAGAGGTCAAAACCTCGCAACGAAATCAATTAATATGGAACGTTTTTAATCAATAAGAATGGGACATTTCATGGATGAGGTGGGTTGACTAGTTGACCTAGTCAACTAGTTTCCCACTTGGCAACTTCGGTCCCTCATGTTTCAAAGCGGGTGCGGGAATTAATCAAACGAATATTTTAAAAATGCTCGAGTAAACGAGTGATGTTATAATTAAATAACGGGAATATTATGAACGTTTGTCAACGGAATCTACGAATATAAATAACGAAAGAGATTTATTTAAAAAAAGACAGTGTTAAAAATAAATTTAACGGAAAAACGCGGGATGTTACATTACCTACACCTTAAAAGAAATTTCGTCCCGAAATTTAGTTGGAAGTAGTAGTTGTTGTTTCTTCTTCGAAACCTTGCATTGCAAATTCTACGAATAAGTGAGGGTACTTCCTTAGGCATTTCAACGAACTTTGACAGTCGGGATTTTTACATTTGTTTAAAGTTTAGTTTCACGATTTACAGTTTCAACCGGTCCTCCTAGGAAGTGAAGTTTATCGTTGATAGTAAGTTCATCGAAGAGGATAACAAGTTCTTGTTTCGCAAAACACGCCTTTAACTTTGATACACAGAATGTAGGATGAACGGAATTTGTTTGAGTCAGAAGTTTGAAGCGGTAAGCAACGGGCACAACACGCCCCAAGATTTCAAAAGGACTAAAAATATCGCGGATTTAGCTTTCTACGCTTCCGAAACGGACTACACCTTTTCAAGGTGCGACTTTAACGTTACGCGGTTTCCCACGTAGAATTCAAAAGGTTTACGTCTAACATTGGCATAGCTCCTTTGGCGACTACGGGCCATCTCAAGCCTTTCTCGGATTGGAACGATCTTAACGGTTACTCCATCAAATAGCATACGTCTGTTTTATAGTTCAGGCTAGGGTTTCTATACCTGGAACAGACGGGGATGTCAAGCCCTATGGATCTATATACAACTACTCGCGCCCACCAGTTCTTATAACCGACAGTTACTAGTTACCGTCGTAATATTTTATGTATAATACTACTAATAATAAGACCAATAATAAGATTAATAATAATATTAATCCTAATAATAATAATAATAATAATAATAATAATAATAAAAATAATAATAATAATAATAATAATAATAATAGTAATAATAATAATAATAATAATAATAGTAATAATAATAATATTAATATAAATAATAAAATAAATAAATAATTACGGAGTATATTAGTAAGATAGAGAGATAGAGTGTGAAGAACTGCGCGAGAATTCGATCAATTTATAGACATTTCCTGATCCCAAGCCCCATGCGATCGCATGGGTTTCATGCCCATTTGCCATGCGACCGCATGGCCAGCTGGTACGCACCCAATATGTTTTATTTTCTTGTTTGTCGACATTTTTTTCACTGTAGCAAATAGTGTTCACTGTAGCAATAGTGGTACTGTAGCAATAGTGTTTTACTGTAGCAAATAGTATTTACTGTAGCAAAGTCATTTTTACTGTACCAAATAGTGTTTTACTGTAGCTAAGGGATTTTCTGTTCAAACTCAGTGTAGAATTTAGTATGTACTTGTGTCCATTGTGTTTAAAATAAAGTGCATGTATTCTCAGCCCAAAAATATAGATTGCAAAAGCAATTAAAAAGGGAGAAAATGAAACTCACCTTAGCAGCACATAAGGTCATTCACCAAAATGTGACCGAAACTCGGAATGCAAAATAACCATAGATCTCAACCTAGAGAACATATGTTAGTCAATACATGTCTAACAAGCTAGGTCAGGTCATAGTGTATCACAATCCTAATGCTCGAGACCGACATGTAAAAGTTAACAAAAGTCATCTCAAAAGTCAACCTGACCCAATATGATCTTTAAATCTATACATGTTTATTAACTTAATATAAGTCTTGATAATTGAACGAATTTATAGTTTATCAAACTCAAAATATTATTTATTTCAGGAGCTATATTATATTTGAATTATCATGACAATCAAACATATTTTATTATTTCACATAGTTTTTCCAATACTTGTAAAATTAGATTATAGTATTTATAAAGCTTTAAAACCTGATAAGACAGTCAATTTTGACAATTGTTTACCAAAACGAGATGTGCCTTATATAGAAATTCATTTACTCGATTAGTAATATCTAAAAATCCAATTTATCAATCTCATAGACAAGTTGTTTAAATATTAATTTACAGTTTCAAACACAATTTCAATTAACGTCAAACATAATTCAGTTGACCATATCTTTTAATTCGTTCATCGAAATCACGCGATTTCTAAATGAAAAGTTAATAATTTTTCGTCAGTTTTCCAAAAACATGCATATCATATACTTTATATCAGTAGCATATGTATCAATTTTGTGATTCATCATAAACTATCTAACTACAAAATTAAAGCATACAAGCATGCATAAACATATATACTCGAGCACTAGACATGGATACACTATTAATATATAAAAGATAAGATATGAATGCTCAAGTATCAATATTGTGATTCAATATTGTAGGAAAGTATGTAGACGCAACGGAGATGATAAACACTAAGTTTGACTTGCGAACAATACCTACAAACATTACCCATAACCTCTATAGCTATAACTCATAGTTTCTTTAGCTTAAACCTGTTTGAAAACTCGTTTTGAAATCGTTCGAGCATACTCCCGTCGTAATATTTTATGTATAATACTACTAATAATAATACCAATAATAAGATTAATAATAATATTAATCCTAATAATAATAATAATAATAATAGTAATAGTAATAATAATAATAGAAATAATAAAAAAAAAAATAATTACGGAGTATATTAGTAAGATAAAGAGATAGAGTGTGAAGAACTGCGCGAGAATTCGATCAATTTATAGACATTTCCTGATCCCAAGCCCCATGCGATCGCATGGGTTTCATGTCCATTTGCCATGAGATCGCATGGCCAGCTGGTACGCACCCAATATGTTTTGTTTTCTTGTTTGTCGACATAGTTTTCACTGTAGCAAATAGTGTTCACTGTAGCAATAGTGTTTACTGTAGCAAATAGCATTTTACTGTAGCAAATAGATGTTCCCATTGCAAAAGAATTTCCCGATGTATACATATGTTTCGGCCTATCATGTCGTATAGTCCTCTCATGCTACGAGCATGTGTTATTGATTTCGGAACCAGTTGGGATCGACATCTACCGTTAGCAGAATTTTCCTACAACAACAGCTACCATTCAAGCATTGAGATGGCGCCGTTTGAAGCACTCTATGGTAGAAAGTGTAGGTCTCCGATTTGTTGGAGTGAAGTGGGGGATAGACAGATTACGGGTCCGGAGATTATACAAGAAACTACCGAGAAGATCATCCAAATTCAACAACGGTTGAAAACTGCCCAAAGTCGACAAAAGAGCTACGCTGACATTAAAAGAAAAGATATAGAATTTGAAATTGGAGAGATGGTCATGCTTAAAGTTGCACCTTGGAAAGGCGTTGTTCGATTTGGTAAACGAGGGAAATTAAATCCAAGGTATATTGGACCATTCAAGATTATTGATCGTGTCGGACCAGTAGCTTACCGACTAGAGTTACCTCAACAACTCGCGGCTGTACATAACACTTTACACGTCTCGAATTTAAAGAAATGTTTTGCTAAAGAAGATCTCACTATTCCGTTAGATGAAATCCAAATCAACGAAAAACTTCAATTCATCGAAGAACCCGTCGAAATAATGGATCGTGAGGTTAAAAGACTTAAGCAAAACAAGATACCAATTGTTAAGGTTCGATGGAATGCTCGTAGAGGACCCGAGTTCACCTGGGAGCATGAAGATCAGATGAAGAAGAAATACCCGCATCTATTTCCAGAAGATTCGTCAACACCTTCAACAGCTTAAAATTTCGGGACGAAATTTATTTAACGGGTAGGTACTGTAGTGACCCGAACTTTTTCATGTATATATATATTAATTGAGATTGATATTTACATGATTAAATGTTTCCAACATGTTAAGCAATCAAACTTGTTAAGACTTGATTAATTGAAATATGTTTCATATAGACAATTGACCACCCAAGTTGACCGGTGATTCACGAACGTTAAAACTTGTAAAAACTATATTATGACATATATATGGATATATATATAGTTAACATGATACTATGATAAGTAAACATATCATTAAGTATATTAACAATGAACTACATATGTAAAAACAAGACTACTAACTTAATGATTTTTAAACGAGACATATATGTAACGATTATCGTTGTAAAGACATTTAATGTATATATATCATATTAAGAGATATTCATACATGATAATATCATGATAATATAATAATTTAAAATCTCATTTGATATTATAAACATTGGGTTAACAACATTTAACAAGATCGTTAACCTAAAGGTTTCAAAACAACACTTACATGTAACGACTAACGATGACTTAACGACTCAGTTAAAATGTATATACATGTAGTATTTTAATATGTATTTATACACTTTTGAAAGACTTCAATACACTTATCAAAATACTTCTACTTAACAAAAATGCTTACAATTACATCCTCGTTCAGTTTCATCAACAATTCTACTCGTATGCACCCGTATTCGTACTCGTACAATACACAGCTTTTAGATGTATGTACTATTGGTATATACACTCCAATGATCAGCTCTTAGCAGCCCATGTGAGTCACCTAACACATGTGGGAACCATTATTTGGCAACTAGCATGAAATATCTCATAAAATTACAAAAATATGAGTAATCATTCATGACTTATTTACATGAAAACAAAATTACATATCCTTTATATCTAATCCATACACCAACGACCAAAAACACCTACAAACACTTTCATTCTTCAATTTTCTTCATCTAATTGATCTCTCTCAAGTTCTATCTTCAAGTTCTAAGTGTTCTTCATAAATTCTAAAAGTTCTAGTTTCATAAAAACAAGAATACTTTCAAGTTTGCTAGCTCACTTCCAATCTTGTAAGGTGATCATCCAACCTCAAGAAATCTTTGTTTCTTACAGTAGGTTATCATTCTAATACAAGGTAATAATCATATTCAAACTTTGGTTCAATTTCTATAACTATAACAATCTTATTTCAAGTGATGATCTTACTTGAACTTGTTTTCGTGTCATGATTTTGCTTCAAGAACTTCGAGCCATCCAAGGATCCATTGAAGCTAGATCCATTTTTCTCTTTTCTAGTAGGTTTATCCAAGGAACTTAAGGTAGTAATGATGTTCATAACATCATTCGATTCATACATATAAAGCTATCTTATTCGAAGGTTTAAACTTGTAATCACTAGAACATAGTTTAGTTAATTCTAAACTTGTTCGCAAACAAAAGTTAATCCTTATAACTTGACTTTTAAAATCAACTAAACACATGTTCTATATCTATATGATATGCTAACTTAATGATTTAAAACCTGGAAACACGAAAAACACCGTAAAACCGGATTTACGCCGTCGTAGTAACACCGCGGGCTGTTTTGGGTTAGTTAATTAAAAACTATGATAAACTTTGATTTAAAAGTTGTTATTCTGAGAAAATGATTTTTATTATGAACATGAAACTATATCCAAAAATTATGGTTAAACTCAAAGTGGAAGTATGTTTTCTAAAATGGTCATCTAGACGTCGTTCTTTCGACTGAAATGACTACCTTTACAAAAACGACTTGTAACTTATTTTTCCGACTATAAACCTATACTTTTTCTGTTTAGATTCATAAAATAGAGTTCAATATGAAACCATGGCAATTTGATTCACTCAAAACGGATTTAAAATGAAGAAGTTATGGGTAAAACAAGATTGGATAATTTTTCTTATTTTAGCTACGTGAAAATTGGTAACAAATCTATTCCAACCATAACTTAATCACCTTGTATTGTATATTATGTAATCTTGAGATACCATAGACACGTATACAATGTTTCGACCTATCATGTCGACACATCTATATATATTTCGGAACAACCATAGACACTCTATATGTGAATGTTGGAGTTAGCTATACAGGGTTGAGGTTGATTCCAAAATATATATAGTTTGAGTTGTGATCAATACTGAGATACGTATACACTGGGTCGTGGATTGATTCAAGATAATATTTATCGATTTATTTCTGTACATCTAACTGTGGACAACTAGTTGTAGGTTACTAACGAGGACAGCTGACTTAATAAACTTAAAAAATCAAAATATATTAAAAGTGTTGTAAATATATTTTGAACATACTTTGATATATATGTATATATTGTTATAGGTTCGTGAATCAACCAGTGGCCAAGTCTTACTTCCCGACGAAGTAAAAATCTGTAAAAGTGAGTTATAGTCCCACTTTTAAAATCTAATATTTTTGGGATGAGAATACATGCAGGTTTTATAAATGATTTACAAAATAGACACAAGTACGTGAAACTACATTCTATGGTTGAATTATCGAAATCGAATATGCCCCTTTTTATTAAGTCTGGTAATCTAAGAATTAGGGAACAGACACCCTAATTGACGCGAATCCTAAAGATAGATCTATTGGGCCTAACAAACCCCATCCAAAGTACCGGATGCTTTAGTACTTCAAAATTTATATCATATCCGAAGGGTGTCCCGGAATGATGGGGATATTCTTATATATGCATCTTGTTAATGTCGGTTACCAGGTGTTCACCATATGAATGATTTTTATCTCTATGTATGGGATGTGTATTGAAATATGAAATCTTGTGGTCTATTGTTACGATTTGATATATATAGGTTAAACCTATAACTCACTAACATTTTTGTTGACGTTTAAAGCATGTTTATTCTCAGGTGAATATTAAGAGCTTCCGCTGTTGCATACTAAAATAAGGACAAGATTTGGAGTCCATGTTTGTATGATATTGTGTAAAAACTGCATTCAAGAAACTGATTTCGATGTAACATATTTGTATTGTAAACCATTATGTAATGGTCGTGTGTAAACAGGATATTTTAGATTATCATTATTTGATAATCTACGTAAAGCTTTTTAAACCTTTATTTATGAAATAAAGGTTATGGTTTGTTTTAAAAATGAATGCAGTCTTTGAAAAATGTCCCATATAGAGGTCAAAACCTCGCAACGAAATCAATTAATATGGAACGTTTTTAATCAATAATGAAAGGACCCGTTCATATTCATTATAAACGATTCACAATAGTTGATTACATTGCGAGGTATTTGACCTCTATATGATACATTTTACAAACATTGCATTCGTTTTTAAAAGACAATCTTTCTTTACATCGAAAATTGACAGGCATGCATACCATTTCATAATATCCACTATCCAACTATAAATTAATTTAATAATAATCTTTGATGAACTCAATGACTCGAATGCAACGTTCTTCGAAATATGCTATGAAAGACTCCAAGTAATATCTTTAAAATGAGCAAATGTACAGCGGAATATTTCTTTAACACCTGAGAATAAACATGCTTTAAAGTGTCAACCAAAAGGTTGGTGAGTTCATTAGTTTATCATAATCATTTATTTCCATCATTTTAATAGACCACAAGAATTTCATTTCCAGTTCTCATAAATATACGTCCCATGCATAGAGACAAAAATAATCATTCATATGGTGAACACCTGGTAACCGACCTTAACAAGATGTATATAGAATATCCCCATCATTCCGGGATCCTCCTTCGGACATGATATAAATTTCGAAGTACTAAAGCATTCGGTACTTTGGATGGGGCTCGTTAGGCCCAATAGATCTATCTTTAGGATTCGCGTCAATTAGGGTGTCTGTTCCCTAATTCTTAGATTACCAGAGTTAATAAAAAGGGGCATATTAGATTTCGATCATTCAACCATATAATGTAGTTCATATAGACAATTTACAAAATAGACACAAGTACGTGAAACTACATTCTATGGTTGAATTATCGAAATCGAATATGCCCCTTTTTATTAAGTCTGGTAATCTAAGAATTAGGGAACAGACACCCTAATTGACGCGAATCCTAAATATAGATCTATTGGGCCTAACAAACCCCATCCAAAGTACCAGATGCTTTAGTACTTCGAAATTTATATCATATCCGAAGGGTGTCCCGGAATGATGGGGATATTCTTATATATGCATCTTGTTAATGTCGAAATAATGATAATCTAAAATATCCTGTTTACACACGACCATTACATAATGGTTTACAATACAAATATGTTACATCGAAATCAGTTTCTTGAATGCAGTTTTTACACAATATCATACAAACATGGACTCCAAATCTTGTCCTTATTTTAGTATGCAACAGCGGAAGCTCTTAATATTCACCTGAGAATAAACATGCTTTAAACGTCAACAAAAATGTTGGTGAGTTATAGGTTTAACCTATATATATCAAATCGTAACAATAGACCACAAGATTTCATATTTCAATACACATCCCATACATAGAGATAAAAATCATTCATATGGTGAACACCTATAACAAATAGTATTTACTGTAGCAAAGTAGTTTTTACTGTAGCAAATAGTGATTTTCGAAAATACTGTAGCAAATGATTTTTACTGTAGCAAATAGTGATTTTCGAAAACACTGTAGCTTTTCGGGTACTGTAGCAATTCAAAAATACTGTAGTAAATTAGTGTTTTACTTGTTCATCTTAAACGTTTTAGTTAACTTATTTAAATATCAATCGAATCAATAAACGAATGTTACTATCGTTTACTAAATAACTTGAAATTATATATTTGTATATATCTTTATTTAATATACATAAATAAGTTTTTAAATACATATTGCAAGTTATTTATGAATAATTAATATTCCAACTTATTGTATATATATATATATACACACACACACACACACACACATATATATATATATATATATATATATATATATATATATATATATATATATATATATCTTTTTACAAATAGATGTTCGTGAATCGTCGGTCAATAGTTAAAGGTTAACTGAATATATAACATTAGTTCAAAAAGTTTGAGAATCAATATTACAGACTTTGCTTATCTTGTTGAAATCATATAAAGATTAAGTTTAAATTTGATTAGAAATTTTCGGGTTGTCACAGTACCTACCCGTTAAAGAAATTTCATCCCGAAATTTGATTGAGATGGTCATGGCTGACAATAAGTATGTTTTCATGACTCATATGAGTTGAAAATTAGAGTTTTATCATCATTGAGTAATATGGATAAAACAATTCGTTTATGTGAAGAGTACGAGTGAAACTATTGTAAAAGAGTGAAATGAGAAAATAAAGTTTCGTCATATCTTTTGACATAGATAGGGTTAATTTCCGGAGTTCAAGGGATTTAGAGAAAATCTTCGTAATAAGATTTGATTCTTCGGTAATTAAGGAAATTAGAATCCTCTTTGGTTAAATGCGATGATCTGTCTCGATTGCTCTGTCTGATACTTCACTATAAATCCACCCTCATTGTTTCCTTATTTTCACAGCTCACACCTTCTATTCTTTCTCCCTCAATTCATACTTTAAAGCATTTGTCACTATGATCCATGCAATTCTGATTCTTGATATACTCCTAACTTTCATATCCGCCATCCTTCTTTTTCATCTGCCGCCGGAAGAATCTATTCACTTCTACTATACTCTTGGTTTTATAGTGTTTTTAGTTCTCCCGTGTCTTTATGTTGCTATATGCATCGATATATATGGTTTGTAATTTTTGGGTTGTTGTTGGGTTTTATATTTTTCCTTATATTTCGATGTCTCTGCTTCTGTCTTTCTATAATCATTGACATCCACAGTTAATGCTCTCTCCTATTTGCTGCGATTTATACTCCCATTTCTATTTCAGAGCTTCATGCTTTTGTTTTCTTCTTCCCGACTTTAAGTCAAGCGAATAATGGTCCAGAATTCTTAGGTATGGAGTTTCGAATGATCATAATATACAAAGCAGAAAGGAAAGGTAATAGCACGATTTGATTTGTCAAATTACCAGAATATCCGGAAAAGACCGAATCATCAAGAAAAATATTTTCTTGATATGTTTAGACGTTAAATAGAATGAAAGAGTTATGTAACATGGTTCATGATGAGGATATGATCTGTGAACCTTTATTACCTTCCATTAGAAACTCAGCATGACTTACTGTAATATAATCACGTTGATCAAGTGTCATTATATTATACTAACTCATGCTTCAGTTCTCAACACTATTTCAAAAATATTCATAATATAAACTCGAAGGTTTACAGAAATAGAAACTAAACAGTTTCCTTTATGATGTAATACAGATAACGCGAGGAGATAAATGATTTCAGATAAGAATAGTTATGAAAATATCTTCAGAAATATCGAGGATATTTATAATGAAAGATACGATGATATCTTAGAATTTCTAATATCGAAAGATGATAAAGAAGATTTATCCGTAAAGGTTTAGAGTCAGGAGTAATGTATTCGCTAAAGACTTCAGCAGACACTTAATCATTTGGATTCTTTGAAGACAAGTTTAGTCTTTGTGATTTGTCCACAGCCTCCTTCAGGGTTTGCTCAATTCGTTTTTCAGTACCAAATCTTCTCTTTTTCTGAGCTTTGCCAACACACTATTCTTTATCATCAAACTTTTGGCTGTTAAGATCATTTACAGTTTTTTGCTGCTTCATCAGCATTTTTCAAAATTTCTAGAACTAGTTCGCAATTTAGGGTGTTTTTCAGAAACTTCACATTCGAAGTATGTAAGTCTTGGAGGTAGACGTTATATGTATATATATATAACTGTTGGCGTAGAATTGCTGCGAGATTCGAGAATAATGATTCAAGCTTTTTGGTATGGTAACTACCATTACAAGATGCAGATGAGTACATGATAGGGTTTCAATGAATAAGTATAGTGATTTTTCGGAGAGCCTTAAAGATCAATGAAATTGTTGGTAAGTTTACTGCTAATGTGGCGAGATATAAAGGGTTCCCCAGTAACAATGATGAAGGGGTAATCGTTATAATAAGGCTTATTCGAATGAACATTTGAAGTTGATTTGTTGGAGCTGTAACAAAACTATCTACTTTAAAAAGGGATTGAAAAGTTATTTTTGCTAATAAATGCCAAAGGATCTGATACAGATACGTGTTAAACTATGACTTTGGTTTCGAGAGTTTTTCAGGTGCAAGACTGTGGGTAATATGTGGTTGGATCATCATCTCGATTGCTCATTATTTGAAGTGTCTTTAGGAATTTCGAAGATTTTGAACACAGATTGTAATTGTTAATATACATATGACGTTCTAGAATTTTGAATGATACGAATATTTTTCTGGGTAGAAGTGATGTTCTATTACAGTTTTGAAGTCAAAGTATAGCTTTGAAAGATGTAGAGATTTAAGAGTGATGTCTCTTGTTGAGTCTTGACTTGGATTCTGATCTGTCAAAATCAGAATATGAAATTGAGTTTGGATAAAAACGGTTGTTTTGATTTTTATGAAATAATGTATATCGTTGTGAAAGTAGTGAGTATAGTTGATGATTGCTGAATTAGAATCGAAGAATGTAACATATTAGTTGTGAATTTATATATCTCTCTGGTATTACCTACCCGTTAAAATATTCTCACCATTAACAGTTTATAAAAAAGGATTTTTAATTACAATCTTTATGAAAATATACTTACATATATATTTTCTTTAGATGTAATCATGGATTTAATGAGTTAACATAATATTAATCTCATCTGGTTTTTGATTAGGACTAGAATATAATCTCTAAAACTTTAGATATTACATAATCGCCGTAGAATATTTCTCCAATGAAGTTATGAATCAATACTTCATCGGTTATTGTTGTTGGTACTCCTTGGTATCTATGGTGCATATGACGTTGATGCTCGTGGAACATCTTGCGATGTTGAATCATGGGATGTGGATGTTTCTGATGGTGGTAATGGTACTGTTGGTATTGATGATGGTGGTACTGATGATGCCGGTGATGCTGCTGGTGCTTGTAACCTTTGCACCATATTCTCTAAAGTCACTACCCGAGCGCGAAGCTCGTTAACTTCTTCTATTACACCGGGGTGATTGTTAGATCGGACGAGCGGATGAATAAGATCTAGAAGTTTAGATAATATATAATCGTGGGGAGATACTCTAGAAATGAGAGAGAAAATGGTGTTTCGGATTGGTTCGCCGGTAAGTGCTTCAGGTTCTTCGCCAATAGGGCAATTTGGTGGGTGGAAAGGATCGTCTTCTTCTTGTCTCCATTAACTGAGTCAGCTACGAACCCATCCCCAATCCATCCAGAATAGATGATGGCTAATGGGTTGATCCATTCCGGTTACACTGCTTTCGGTGCTCAGGTGGATATCCATATAGGAATAGCTGTCGGAATCCAAGGAATTTGAACTAGATGGGGGATCCATTTTGTAGAATTAGGGGAATGATTTTTGATGAGAAATAGATTATAGGACTTAGATTAGTATTCTTCAACACATAATTTACATATGTATATATAATACCAAAATCCCATAAATTACGGAGAAATTTTCGGAAGATGTCAGGAAAAGTTTACAGGAACAGATATGTTAAGATATGAATTCGTCTGTATACCATCTATGCAATAAATGCAGGAAAACGTGTCTAGATTCAAAAATGATAAGCAAAACTCGATAAAAACAGATACGGTCATAGTCCAGACTCACTAATGTGAAATGTCCCGTTCTTATTGATTAAAAACGGTCCATATTAATTGATTTCGTTGCGAGGTTTTGACCTCTATATGAGACGTTTTTCAAAGACTGCATTCATTTTAAAACAAACCATAACCTTTATTTCATCAATAAAGGTTTAAAAAGCTTTACGTAGATTATCAAATAATGATAATCTAAAATATCCTGTTTACACGCGACCATTACATAATGGTTTACAATACAAATATGTTACAACGAAATAAGTTTCTTGAATGCAGTTTTTACACAATATCATACAAACATGGACTCCAAATCTCGTCCTTATTTAAGTATGCGACAGCGGAAGCTCTTAATAATCACCTGAGAATAAACATGCTTAAAACGTCAACAAAAATGTTGGTGAGTTTTAGGTTTAACCTATATATTATCAAATCATAATAATAGACCATAAGATTTCATATTTCAATACACATCCCATACATAGAGATAAAAATCATTCATATGGTGAACACCTGGTAACCGACATTAACAAGATGCATTTTTAAGAATATCCCCATCATTCCGGGACACCCTTCGGATATGATATAAATTTTGAAGTACTAAAGCATCCGGTACTTTGGATGGGGTTTGTTAGGCCCAATAGATCTATCTTTAGGATTCGCGTCAATTAGGGTGTCTGTTCCCTAATTCTTAGATTACCAGACTTAATAAAAAGGGGCATATTCGATTTCAATAATTCAACCATAGAATGTAGTTTCACGTATTTGTGTCTATTTTGTAAATCATTTATAAAACCTGAATGTATTCTCATCCCAAAAATATTAGATTTTAAAAGTGGGACTATAACTCACTTTCACAGATTTTTTTTACTTCGTCGGGAAGTAAGACTTGGCCACTGGTCGATTCACGAACCTATAACAAATATGTACATATATATCAAAGTATGTTCAAAATATATTTACAACACTTAATACATTTTGATGTTTTAAGTTTATTAAGTCAGCTGTCCTCGTTAGTAACCTACAACTAGTTGTCCACAGTTAGATGTACAGAAATAAAATTGATATATATTATCTTGAATCAATCCACGACCCAGTGTATACATATCTCAGTATTGATCACAACTCAAACTATATATATTTTGGAATCAACCTCAACCCTGTATAGCTAACTCCAACATTCACATATAGAGTGTCTATGGTTGTTCCGAAATATATATAGATGTGTCGACATGATAGGTCGAAACATTGTATACGTGTCTATGGTATCTCAAGATTACATAATATACAATACAAGTTGATTAAGTTATGGTTGGAATAGATTTGTTACCAATTTTCACGTAGCTAAAATGAGAAAAATTATCCAATCTTGTTTTACCCATAACTTCTTCATTTTAAATCACGTAGCTAAAATGAGTAGTTTTTACCAATTTTGTTTTGCGCACCATTTCTTCGTTTCTAATCCGTTTTGAGTGATTTAAGCGGCCATGGTTTCGTATTGAACTTGACTTTATGAAACTAAACAGAAAAGGTATAGGTTTATAGTTGGAAATACAAGTTACAAGTCATTTTTGAAAGAGGTTGTCATTTCCGTCGAAAGAACGACATCTTGATGACTGTTTTGAAAAACATACTTTCACTTTGAGTTTAACCATGATTTTTGGATATGGTTTCATGTTCATAAGGAAAATAATTTTCCCAGAAGTATAGCTTTTAAATCAAAGTTTTTCACAGTTTTTAATTATCCAAACCAAAACAGCCCCCGGTTGTAACTACGACGGCGTAAATCCGGTTTTATGGTGTTTATCGTGTTTTCGGGTTTTAAATCATTAAGTTAGCATATCATATAGATATAGATCATGTGTATAGTTGATTTTAAAAGTGTAGTTAGAAGGATTAACTTTATTTGTGATAATGCTAAAAACGAACATATATTTCATAGCATTATTCCTCAAGAAAGACAAGCTTTTAGTTGCAATTGTTCTATTTACAAGTGATATTCGTTTAAATAATAAAAGGTGAAGACAAAAGACAGATTCGACGAATTGAAGACGCAAACGACCAAAAAGCTCAAAAGTACAAAAGACAATCAAAGAGGTTCCAATTATTGATAAGAAACGTCTCGAAATTACAAGAGTACAAGATTCAAAACGCAAAGTACAAGATATTAAATTGTACACAAGGATATTCGAAAATCCGGAACCGGGACCAGAGTCAACTCTCAACGCTCGACGCAACGGACTAAAAATTACAAGTTAACTATGTATATAAATATAATATAATATATAATTAATTATATAAATTATATATATATATATTATATTTATATAATAAACCGTCGGTAAACAAAGAGCCAAAATGAAGTGAGCTGTATTTACAAACTCCGCGACTCGCGGAGTTTGAAGGCAAAAAGGGTCGCGAGTCGCGGAGCCCCAAATTCCAAACGAATTCTGATCGCAAAAACCAACATACATATCCATCCTCTCTATATCTATACGTAAATATTTATATTTATATTTTAATTTTAATTTTAATTTTAATCCTAATAATAAGGGTATGTTAGCGAATGTTGTAAGGGTGTAAGTCGAAATTCTGTCCGTGTAACGCTACGCTATTTTTAATCATTGTAAGTTATGTTCAACCTTTTTAATTTAATGTCTCGTAGCTAAGTTATTATTATGCTTATTTAATCCGAAGTAATCATGATGTTGGGCTAATTACTAAAATTGGGTAATTGGGCTTTGTACCATAATTGGGGTTTGGACAAAAGAACGACACTTGTGGAAATTAGACTATGGGCTATTAATGGGCTTTATATTTGTTTAACTAAATGATAGTTTATTAATTTTAATATAAAGATTTACAATTGGACGTCCCTATAAATAACCATATACACTCAATCGGACACGATGGGCTGGGTATTTATATGTATGAATAATCGTTCATTTAACCGGACACGGGAATGGATTAATAGCCACTAGAATAATTAAAACATTGGTGAAATTACATTCAAGGGTAATTGGTGTAATTGTTAATAAAGTAGTAAAACCTTGGTTTACACGCAGTCGATAACCTGGTGTATTCATTAAACAAAGTATTAAAACCTTGTTACAATTCGAATCCCCAATTAGTTGGAATATTTAACTTCGGGTATAAGGATAATTTGACGAGGACACTCGCACTTTATATTTATGACTGATGGACTGTTATGGACAAAAACCAGACGGACATATTAAATAATCCAGGACAAAGGACAATTAACCCATGGGCATAAAACTAAAATCAACACGTCAAACATCATGATTACGGAAGTTTAAATAAGCATAATTATTTTATTTCATATTTTATTTCCTTTATTTTATATTTAATTGCACTTCTAATTATCGCATTTTATTTATTGTTATTGTATTTAATTGCACTTTTAATTATCGTACTTTTTAATTATCGCAAGTTTATTTTATCGCACTTTTATTCGCAATTTCATTATCATTATTTACTTTACGCTTTAAATTAAGTCTTGTATTTATTTATTATTTTACATTTGGTTTTAACTGCGACTAAAGTTTTAAAATCGACAAACCGGTCATTAAACGGTAAAAACCCCCCTTTATAATAATAATATTACTTATATATATATTTGTATTTTTATAAAAGTAAACTAATATAGCGTTAAGCTTTGTTTAAAGACGCTCCCTATGGAACGAACCGGACTTACTAAAAACTACACTACTGTACGATTAGGTACACTGCCTATAAGTGTTGTAGCAAGGTTTAAGTATATCCATTCTCTAAATAAATAAATATCTTGTGTAAAATTGTATTGTATTTAATAGTATTTTCTTGTAAAAATTAATAGTATTTTATACCCCTCTGCTAAAACATCAATTGAAATCAAAAGAGTTAAACACTATTAATTTTTATAATACTAAATTCAAATGGGATTGAATTTAAAGTTAATGGTCACAGAGTTAAACACTACATAGATAGTCCGATGGAAGTCGACAACGAAGTTAATCACAATTTCGACACTACAGCTAACTAAGTGTGGGGAGAATCAAGTCTTTAAAGGATAATATGTATTTCTGTTAGAGTTAGATTTTCTGTTTTCGTGTAGTTCTCGAAAATGGAACCCGAATGGTCTTTCCCTAGCAGACCCTAAAGAACTAGTCTTCTCCCCCCATTCTGAATTTTTATTTTTTTAGGTTTTTACAAAATGAAGACTGCCTGTGAACTAAACCATGGTCTAATGCTACACGCTTTAATCACTAAACGTAATAATGACACACTACCGAGTGAAATAGTATCAGTAATCAGAGAAAGATTGGACGGAGTTAGAAAAGAATCCAGATGCGAAGATAATAAGTTACAATTTGGTAAAGGAAAATCAAAATCCGCAGTGAAAAGAAGAGCACGACACCTAGAAAGATGTCACAAATGCGGAAAATGGTCACATAGAGGTAAATGTTCAAATAATCAAACCTATTCAAATACCGAATTTGTTACTTTATGCAGAGACGGACCGTTCATATGTTTAGAAGAAAAGACACTGAATGCTCGAGGTTACGCCTATGTAGCCATGGAAAACCAATTAAACCGACTATCTTATGAATGGGATAGATCATATAACTAAGAAATCTATTTCACAGGTATGTTTGTACAGTTTTTATTTTTTTTTTATTTTTATTTTTAACCTTTTGATAATAAACGCTAATTTGTTCGCTATAAAGTATTAAATTGGTATTGAATAAAATTAGGTTTGGCGACTGAAATTATTGATATCATTCAAAAATTTATTACATCACTGCGAAATTTAACGTTTATCCTTAAGGTATAAATATCTTTAATCAATCAACCCAAAATATTTCAAAAATTCGTCATGAGTTAAATTAGGTCATGGAACCGAAATTACTTTACCGAAAAGAGGGGCACATATTTTTGATAATATTTGATTGATTAAAGTGGGATAAAAAGCTAAAAAGATTTTTAATTTTATTTTTACCATATTTTTAAAATTAATATATAAATCTGAAATTAATATTGTAAACTTTGTAAAAACAATATTTTTAAAATTGTAAATATTTGAAAAATTAATATAAGTTTGGTGTGAATTTATAATATGAATTTTTAAATTAAGTTTGGTGTGAATTTTTAATTTTTAAAATATGAATTTTTAATTTTATGCATTTCAAATTTTAAGTTTGGTGTGAATTTTTAATATTAATTTTGAATTTTATATTTAAATTGTGTGAATTTAAAAACAAAAATTTACTTTATCTCATTAAGTTAAAAATATGATTTTTAAAATTCGTCGTAAGTTGAAGACTAGGTCTTTAAACCGAAATTGCTTTACCCAAGGGAGGGACGATAACTTTTATTATCATTATTTTTAATCTTATTGAATTAAAGTATGCCAAAAACATTAAAAAACCCAAAAATCTTAGCTTTTAAAACAATCGCTACAAAAAGACAAATTTTAAAATTTTGTCGAAGGACGGACTAGGACATCGATCCGAAACGACCTCGTCCTAAATAATAAGGGAAACAAAATTTTAAAATTAATTACTTAATTGTTTTAATTAGTATAAGATGTTATAAAAAAAAAAAAAAAACTCCGCGAGTCGCGGAGTTTGAAGGGTAATATACCGCGACTCGCGGAGTTCCTAAAATCCAGAAAAAAAATATAAACGCAGAACTGATCAGTCCCCAACCCACAACACAGAAAAAAACTGCGAAAATACTGCCGAAAAAACCCGCAAAAACACCCCCAAAATCACAATTTTTAACTGTTAATCATCAAATCTTTTACTAAAATCATGTTGAGAAGGATGCTATCAAGGAATTACTCAAGAAAAACGGTAAATTTCTACACCTAAACACCATTTAATCCGAAAATTAGTGTTCTTGAGCAATTTTTTCCCCAATTTGATTTTGATGCTTTTTAGTGTAATTATGCTTAAATTGTTTATGTATTATGCTTGTATAACCTAGATTGATGCTATTTAACATGATTGGAAGCCTTAAACTTCAAATTTTGAGTAATCTAGGGTTTATGTTCTTGAGCAAATTTGGGGCTTTTTGATATAAACAGGTTATGACCGATTTTTGTCATGAATTGTTGCTAAATTAAGTAGTGTAACATGTTTAGGTAGTTAAATGATCCAAACTTTGAGCCTAAACATGATTTTGAGAATTAAAGTGGACTTTTTCAAGTCTAAAATTAATGAACTTGATTTTTGAAAGATAATGCCATTTGAAACTTGTTTAATTGCTAGTAATGATTATTTTGACATGTTATTTGAGTTGAATGCTTATGAACTTGGCTAACATTTTCGTATATGCTTATTTGAAAAAGTATAGATTTGATGAAAATATGAAAATGAGCTTAAGTTTGATATAAATTGATCATGTCATTGTAATTATTTTGATTGATGATTTTGCTGACACTAATGCATATTTGGATGCACAAAAATTGTGTTTGATGTGTTTTGCAGACTGAAAGGGGTGAATCTTCATCGCAAGCTCGCAATGCTCCTGCTGAGAATGCGGAACAACAGGAGGTGGATAACTACTACAAGCAAGATATACCTCATCCAGTCATGACATTTTCTGATATGCACTTGGAAGATTTGCACCCGAACCTGAGATTTGACAGACTTTGGATAGATTATTCAAAATACCAACGGGGTTTGGATACTCTTCATTCTAAAGTTGTTGAGGTACCTAGGGTCATAGAATGGGGACCATTAGAAGCTGTAGAATTGGCCGGGCCAATTAGGGAATTACTTGCACAGAGGTATGGTAATTCTACTTTTAATGACTGGGTACGTTTATTCACCATGCGTAGACCTGTATATAAAGTATGGTGTGAAGAATTGTTGTGTAGTATAGAATTAAATGATCGGGTAGCTAGTTTAACCGATCGATCTTTTATTAGATTTTTGTTAGGAGGTTCGATGCACCACATGTCTTTACTAGACATGGCTCAGGCTTTACGTATATATACGCCTGAGGAGTTAGCATCTGCCGATTGTAGAGGGTTGATACTAAATGGTAGAAAGATAGATGAAAATTTTGATACACATGGTGTATGGAGTCAAATGACAAGCCATCACCGATTCAAAGGGGGAAATTACTCTTATTTGGATATAGATAGAGCTGAATTAAGAGTAATTCATAGGTTTTTAGCTAATTCGATTACACAAAGAGGTAAGAACAAGGAAAAGGTAAATGAACAGGATTTGTTTTACCATATGTGTATTCGAGACCCACAAAGCGCTGTAAGTATACCTTATTGTGTGGGTTATTATTTATCAGCTATGGTTAGGGGGATGAGACCGCATAGCATAATAGGAGGTGGTATATTTATTAATTTGATTGCTGAATATCTCGGTGTGGATATAAGTCGGGGGGGATTATTAGTCGAAGAACCAGAACCCCGCGATACAATAGGTTTAAATGTATACCATGGTGCGAAAGTTTTGAAGAGGCGAAATAACGCCGCAGTACGATACCATGGTAGACATCCACTGGTTAAGAGAAACCAACAGCAAGGTAATGTAGGAGGGGGAAATGAAATGCAAGAAATGCAAAGGTTTACAGCTTCATAGGAGTACGAAAATGCTAGACAAAGAGCATTTGAAGATTGGCAAGTTCATCAAAACTAAATCATAGCTTATTGCCAACATATAGGTAGAAACTATATTCCTACTCCAAAGCCCATATTCCATCCCTGGTCTATAGAGATTTAACCACCGTATCCTACGTATAACCCAGCCGAAGCATTTTATAGCACCTATGGTTATGCATGGAACCCCTATTGGTATCAGTATCATCCCTAGTCTACTTAGTTTTATTTATTTTGTAATTTGTAATGTTGATACGTTTAATACTTATGTTAATATTGTAATAGTTTTTATAATTTTCTAACTTTTATTCTTAGATTTTATTAATTTTTGAATATGGGGTAATATACCAAACTTCAAAAATATGTATATATGTTTGCAGTTTATCTTATGTACACAACAGGGTAAAACAACCCATTTTCAAAGACTGACATTAAGTTCAGCAAAAGCAACTAATTTTGATGACAAGATGCAAAATATATGTGAAATAACAACAAGACGGAATGAACAAATGATGTGCACCATTTATCATTCAGCAAACAAACGCCAATATATTTGGAAACTTTGGTAAAAATTTAATCATTTTCACACAAATCACCCTCAATAATTTAAATTGTTACTGATTTCTTGCAAATGAGGGCATTGCAAGATCTTAAGTGTGGGAAGGGGTTAAATTCTTTCGGATTTTAAAATTTTTATCTTAAACACTGGGTTACCATTAAAAATACTAGTAAAGCAGTAGTTGTATTAGAATCTAGTGCTCTCTGATAATAAAGAACAGCCCTAGTCTTATATACTGACTACCCAATTCTAGTAAAATTTTTCAAAATTTTCAATTAAATGAACTCAAAATCATGTTTATACATATTTATGAACGATAAAACTAGGTTTTAACACCGAAATTATTGTAACCTCGGAAAGGACATAAATTGAGAAACAAACCAAAATGTTAAAATTCATTTAAAATGGAATAGAGGACAATAAAAAGGAAAATAAAAGCCAAGTGTGGGAAAATTCTCCAAGTTATTCAAAACATATATCACATATTTTTGTACAAATAACTGAAAATACTTTTGCTTTGGACTAAACTAAAAAGTTTTACCTGATTTACTGTAAGAAAGATGGATCTACACGATGAATCAATTCCATCATTAAAAGGAAGTAAAGTCTTCCGAAAAAGACACGCGCTTCTTGATTTAGGTCAAGAAGTTGTCGTCCAGACCAGCTGTAGGTTGACGAAAAATCTAGAAAAGTCATCACTAAAATCAGCAGGAAATCCACGGACCTCAGCATTAAATAGGGTCGCCAAGTGGTCAGATTTATCCTAACCATGAGAAGGATTTATCTCGTAAAATGGGGGGGCACCATGCAAATTAGCTGGATAAGACTAATGAATCAGATCCCCAGAAAGGATAATCTCCTTAAAAGATCAAAAATCAGCTTTTAAGCCTGATATTACTCAATCCTTGATATTGACCTTAAAGATTGAGAATTACAAACTCATGGAATTCAATGATATCTAAACTCGAGCTTGAACGAGAAAATATTTTGATCAAAATTACAAACCGATTTGTTTTCTGAAAACCCTATTTTCAATGCGTTCATTACCATTGAACGTAAAATCCTAGAAATTCACCTGGAATTCATTAGGTCACCTGAACTAAATCGGGTGTCAACTGTAAGAACGGTGGTTGCATAGTGGTCAAAGACAGGACCTTGTGCCAGACCGAAAAATCATAAGGGTGAGCTTTACTATTGCTCTTACCAAGGATAGTAATTGCGTCCGACACGTTATAGACCATAATTAAAAGCATGTCAGGGGACATTGCCTTAACAGTTGCTTGTTCAACGCTTTCCTTTACAACCGGACGGTAGTTTACCGAAAGGTAATATACGGGACAAGTAAACTGGACGTGTTGCTTTCCAAATACAAGGTTAGCAAGTGGGTGACACAAAACCGCAAGTTTTGAGCTAAAATTTTCAAATCTGAAACCCACCAAACCCACAAAAATATTTTGCAAACACCGGTAAAGGGTTATTCTGGAAAACTTATCTAGGGTAAAAACTAGATTTAATTTTCAAAAGATCAAATGTTTTCATAAAGATCCAATTTCCTTAATGGATCTAAATTTTTATAGTCATGTGGGACTGTAAACCATATCGTTACTACCATTGTTTATACCGCCGTATAGAAATCACTGATGTACAAAGTGTGAAGAATAAAGAAGTGATTCTAGTATTTCAAGACGATATTGCTTGAGGACAAGCAACGCTTAAGTGTGGGAATATTTGATAATGCTAAAAACGAACATATATTTCATAGCATTATTCCTCAAGAAAGACAAGCTTTTAGTTGCAATTGTTCTATTTACAAGTGATATTCGTTTAAATAATAAAAGGTGAAGACAAAAGACAGATTCGACGAATTGAAGACGCAAACGACCAAAAAGCTCAAAAGTACAAAAGACAATCAAAGTGGTTCCAATTATTGATAAGAAACGTCTCGAAATTACAAGAGTACAAGATTCAAAACGCAAAGTACAAGATATTAAATTGTACGCAAGGACATTCGAAAATCCGGAACCGGGACCAGAGTCAACTCTCAACGCTCGACGCAACGGACTAAAAATTACAAGTTAACTATGTATATAAATATAATATAATATATAATTAATTATATAAATTATATATATATTATATTTATATAATAAACCGTCGGTAAACAAAGAGCCAAAATGGAGTGAGCTGTATTTACAAACTCTGCGACTAGCGGAGTTTGAAGGCAAAAAGGGCCGCGAGTCGCGGAGCCCAAATTCCAAACGAATTCTGATCGCAAAAACCAACATATATATCCATCCTCTCTATATCTATACGTAAATATTTATATTTATATTTTAATTTTAATTTTAATTTTAATTTTAATCCTAATAATAAGGGTATGTTAGCGAATGTTGTAAGGGTGTAAGTCGAAATTCTGTCCGTGTAACGCTACGCTATTTTTAATCATTGTAAGTTATGTTCAACCTTTTTAATTTAATGTCTCGTAGCTAAGTTATTATTATGCTTATTTAAAACGAAGTAATCATGATGTTGGGCTAATTACTAAAATTGGGTAATTGGGCTTTGTACCATAATTGAGGTTTGGACAAAGGAACCACACTTGTGGAAATTAGACTATGGGCTATTAATGGGCTTTATATTTGTTTAACTAAATGATAGTTTGTTAATGTTAATATAAAGATTTACAATTGGGCGTCCCTATAAATTACCATATACACTCGATCGGACACGATGGGCGGGGTATTTATATGTACGAATAATCGTTCATTTAACCGGACACGGGAATGGATTAATAGCCACTAGAATAATTAAAACAGGGGTGAAATTATGTACAAGGACACTTGGTATAATTGATAACAAAATATTAAAACCTTAGGTTACACTCAGTCGACATCCTGGTGTAATTATTAAACAAAGTATTAAAATCTTGTTACAGTTTAAGTCCCCAATTAGTTGGAATATTTAAGTTCGGGTATAAGGATAATTTGACGAGGACACTCGCACTTTATATTTATGACTGATGGACTGTTATGGACAAAAACCAGACGGACATATTAAAAAATCCAGGACAAAGGACAATTAACCCATGGGCATAAAACTAAAATCAACACGTCAAACATCATGGTTACGGAAGTTTAAATAAGCATAATTCTTTTATTTCATATTTAATTTCCTTTATTTTATATTTAATTGCACTTATAATTATCGCATTTTTATTGTTATTGTATTTAATTGCACTTTTAATTATCGTACTTTTTAATTATCGCAAGTTTATTTTATCGCACTTTTATTATTCGCAATTTCATTATCGTTATTTACTTTACGCTTTAATTTAAGTCTTGTATTTATTTTTAATATTTTACATTTGGTTTTAACTGCGACTAAAGTTTTAAAATCGACAAACCGGTCATTAAACGGTAAAAACCCCCCTTTATAATAATAATATTACTTATATATATATTTGTATTTTTATAAAAGTAAACTAATATAGCGTTAAGCTTTGTTTAAAGATTTTCCCTATGGAACGAACCGGACTTACTAAAAACTACACTACTGTACGATTAGGTACACTGCCTATAAGTGTTGTAACAAGGTTTAAGTATATCCATTCTCTAAATAAATAAATATCTTGTGTAAAATTGTATCGTATTTAATAGTATTTTCTTGTAAAATTTAATAGTATTTTACACCCCGCTGCACACATCAAGTTATTTTTGGCACCGCTGCCGGGGACAATTTAGCTTAAAAGCCGGAAGCGCAACGCTAATTAATTAATAAAAAAAAATTTAGTTTACTTTTATTAAAATTCGTTTTTATAAAAATACGTTTTAAATATTCGAAAATATAAAAAGAAAAACAAAAATATAAGTATTTTTAAGATTTTATTAAATATTTAAGTTTTATAAAGTTTCTTTATTTTTATATAAGTTTTATTTAAGTATTTTGTTTTTATTTAAAACATATAAAAAAATATATATATATAAATCTAGTTTTAAGATTTTTATTTATAAAATTATAAAGTAGTTCTATTTTTATTCTAATTTTTAAAATATAAGTTTTTATTATATAAATATTTTAGATTTGAAAACAGAAAAAAAAACACGTCGAATTAAAAACTGTACCTGAGTTGAATTTTGGAACCCCGCGACTCGCGGAGTTTGCTGCCTCGACTACCGCAACTCGCGGAGCTACCCTGACACCGACAGAAACCCTAATCTGCATTTAATTACGGGTAATTATTAATTATTATTATTATTATTAACCCTAATTAATTATTATTATTATAATTAGTTTTACTTTTTATTTAATTTATATTTTAGTTAAATTAGTTTAATTAAATTGTAAAATTAATAGTTTTAATAAATAAATAATATAAAAATAATATTTTTATAAAAATTGTACTTTTTACAACTTTTTGTATATTTTTATATTTTGTCCCCTTTTAATCGTTTTAGCGTAATATTTGTATTTTTAGCTCATATTTAGTTTTAAACTTAGTTTTTGCCATAGTTATTTTTACTTCTAGATTTTTAGGCTTTGCCGTAGAATTCCTTAAGTGCTTTTTCTTTAGACTAAGATTTAGGTGCTTTAGAATTTTGCGACGCCTTTTTAAGTTTTAGTTTCTTTTTAAGTTATTGCCATTTGGGATATAGTTTTTCCTGTAAGCTTTAATATTTTTAGACACCTTTTACTATGTATCAATTATCATTCCAATTAGTAATCTCAATTTGCGATTATAATTTTAAGTTAGTTGTGGTAATAAGGTTAGGTTAGTCAAGTGTTTTTAAGTTTTATAAGTTTCTTTTATTTTTCCGTCACCTTTTATTTTTCAACCATTTTTCTTTTTCGACCTTTTTTGACGAGCTCTTTTTCTTTCTTATTTCTCGCTATCCTAGTTTTTAAGGACATAGTTTTTTAATCTACTTCTTATCTAAATTTCTTAAAATTACGAAAATTTATTTTAAGTGGTTAAATTGATAGACATCAAAATTTTCTGGTTCGTAGTAATAGTTGGATTTGTACGTGGACCGGGTTATTGGAGCCAAACAGTCCTCAATTATATTGAGACCAAACGAATCCTGCCCCTCTGCTGCATCTTTTGGCTATTCGAAACGTGGGCAAAATCAGAAAAGTCTATTGATTGGATAACTTATTATAATTTTTCTTTCCTTTTAAAAACTAATAGGATATTCAGTGAATGCACCGAGCAAGATGTTCACCACCTTTTGTACGTTCACCACCTGTAACTAGATCAAGATATTTAGCAAATATTACCGCCGTTGATTTTTCTTTAGAATCGTCATCCAGTCGACCAAGTACTCCAGTTCAAATTTCCGATAATCCATTTTTTGAACCCGACCTCACAATTGAGAATCCGGAGAATATTCAGGAACGATTCATAGATCCTGAACCACTAAACTTTCCTCCGGAACCACCAATCATTCAAACAGAGATTGTTGAGGAACGAACCATTAAATCAGAATCCTCTAGTGATTCCGATTCAACAAATTCAATTATGGAGAATCTGGAACCATTAAGTATGGAAGACCGAATGAGAGCTAAACGCACTGGCCAAGGTCACGCAATTACTCATCCAGACATTAATGCGCCAGATTATGAAATCAAAGAACAAATTCTACACATGGTGACTAATCAATGCCAATTTAGTGGTGCGCCGAAGGAAGATCCAAATGACCATTTACGTACCTTTAATAGGATCTGCACACTATTTAAAATCCGAGAAGTGGAGGATGAACCGATATATCTCATGTTATTTCCCTGGACTTTAAAGGGGGAAGCCAAAGATTGGTTAGAATCGTTACCTGAAGGGGCGATTGATACATGGGATGTTTTAGTTGAAAAATTTCTTAAACAATTATTTCCTGCATCTAAAGCCGTAAGACTTCAAGGAGAAATTGTTATGTTCACACAGAAACCGAATGAAACTCTATATGAGGCGTGGACAAGATTTGGAAAGTTATTCAGAGGATGTCCGCAACATGGTTTAGACACCTGTCAAATAGTACAAATATTCTACCAAGGATGCGACATCACTACAAGGAAAGACATAGATATAGCAGCTGGTGGTTCTATTATGAAGAAAACCGAAACTGATGCTTACAAAATTATTGATAACACTGCTTCCCACTCACATGAGTGGCACCAAGAAAAAGATATCGTTAGATCATCTAAAGCAGCTAGAGCCGATTCTAGCCATGACTTGGATTCCATTTCCGTAAAGATAGATGTTGTCGAGAGACGAATGGAAAAGATGACTAAAGATATTCACTCAATACGAATTAGTTGTGAGCAGTGTGGAGGACCACATTTGATAAAAGATTGTCTCAGTATCGAATTAACAATGGAACAAAGAGAGAATATTTCATACATAAACCAAAGGCCTGGAAATAATTATCAGAATAATTATCAACCGCCAAGACCAATTTACAATCAAAACCAGAACTATAACCGAAATATTCCATACAACAACCAACAAGGTCCTAGCAATCAACAAGTATCCAATAATAATTACAATCAGCAAAGACCTAATTTTCAAAACAAACCACCACAACAAACCGATGATAAAAAGCCGAATTTAGAAGATATGATGACGAAGCTAGTTGAAACTCAAACGCAGTTTTTCACATTTCAGAAACAAACTAATGAACAAAATGCTCAAGCATTTAGAAATAAACAAGCTTCTATTCAAAATCTGGAACAAGAAGTAAGTAACCTAGCAAGATTAATAGGTGAAAGAAAACCGGGAAGTCTACCTAGTGATACAAACGCTAACCCCCAGAATGAAACAGCTAAAGCCATTACCACAAGAAGTGGTACAATACTTAAATACCTGTAACTTCTGATGAAGCTATTCCTACTCCACAAGAACCACAACCTGATCAAGATAAGGAAAAAGAACCGATAGTTGAAAAGGTTAATGAAGATAACACAGCTAAGGATAAACCTTATGTTAAACCATACCAACCACCACTTCCTTACCCGAGTAAAATGAAGAAAGAGAAACTTGAAGTCGAGCAATCCAAATTCTTGGATATGTTTAAACAGATAAATGTAAATCTTCCTTTCATTGATGTGATTTCAGGAATGCCTAGATATGCTAAATTCTTGAAAGATCTAATCTCAAATAGAAAGAAAATGGAAGAACTCTCGGCTGTTACTATGAATGCTAATTGTTCAGCAGTACTGTTGAATAAGATACCAGAAAAACTATCCGATCCAGGAAGTTTCACAATTCCATGTTTTCTGGGTAGTCTTAGTTCAATAGAAGCATTGGTAGATTTAGGTGCTAGTATAAATCTAATGCCGTATTCACTATACGCTAAACTAGACCTTGGAGAATTGAAACCAACCAGAATAAGCATACAACTAGCCGATAGATCAATAAAATATCCTAGAAGGATAATGGAGAACATGCTAGTTAAAGTTGGTACTTTAGTATTTCCAGTAGATTTTGTTGTTTTGGACATGGAAGAAGATTCTCAAGTTCCTCTCATATTAGGAAGACCATTCTTAAACACGGCTAAAGCAATGATAGACGTGTTCGGTAAGAAATTGACCCTAAGTATAGAGGATGAGAGTGTTACCTTTTCAGTTGATAGAGCAATGCAACAACCACAATCTGCAGATGATACATGTTATTATATTCAAACTATAAATGCACATGCAGAATTATTAGAAGAATTTCCAGAATTACAAGGAACAGGAGAATTTTCTTTAAGAGAAGGTAATGAACCAATTGATGAAGCTGAAATGTTAGCTACACTTATAGCTAATGGATATGAACCAACAACAGAAGAAATTCAAATGCTAAAAGAAGAAGACAGATATCGATACAAATCATCGATAGAAGAACCTCCGAAATTAGAGTTAAAGCCACTTCCAAACCATTTGGAATACGCTTATTTACATGGTGAATCTGAATTACCTGTAATAATATCGTCTTCTCTTACTGAAAATGAGAAATCACAACTCATTTCTATGTTAAAAGCTCATAAACCAGCCATTGCATGGAAGATTCATGATATTAAAGGAATAAGTCCTTCGTATTGCACACATAAAATCCTTATGGAAGAAGGTCATAAAACGTATGTGCAACGCCAACGAAGACTAAATCCTAATATGCAAGATGTAGTTAAGAAAGAGATTATTAAACTGCTAGATGCAGGTTTAATTTATCCAATCTCTGATAGTCCATGGGTAAGCCCAGTTCAATGCGTGCCTAAGAAGGGTGGCATGACTGTCATTACAAATGTGAAAAATGAGCTTATTCCTACTAGGACCGTAACAGGATGGCGTGTGTGTATTGATTATAGAAAATTAAATGACGCCACCAGAAAAGATCACTTTCCCTTACCTTTCATAGATCAAATGCTGGAAAGATTAGCCGGAAATAGTTACTATTGTTTTCTAGATGGATTTTCCGGATATTTTCAAATTCCAATAGCACCCGAGGACCAAGAGAAAACCACATTCACGTGCCCTTATGGTACTTTTGCTTACAAACGCATGCCATTGGGACTTTGTAACGCCCCTGCAACCTTTCAAAGGTGTATGATGGCGATTTTTCATGACATGATAGAAGAATGCATGGAAGTTTTCATGGATGACTTTTCAGTCTTCGGTGATACATTTGAATCATGTCTAGCTAATCTGGAACGAATGCTTATTAGATGCGAACAATCAAATCTAGTACTTAATTGGGAGAAATGCCATTTCATGGTTAAAGAAGGCATCGTTCTTGGACATAAAATTTCAAAAGAAGGAATTGAAGTGGATAGAGCTAAAGTAGATGTAATTGCTAAACTTCCACATCCCACCAATGTTAGAGGAGTTAGGAGTTTTCTAGGGCATGCCGATTTTTACCGACGTTTCATAAAAGATTTTTCTAAAATTGCCACTCCTATGAATAAACTCCTAGAAAAGGATGCTCCATTCATCTTTTCAGATGAGTGTATCAAATCTTTTAATATTCTTAAAGAGAAACTCACTAATGCGCCGATCATGATAACACCAAATTGGAATCTACCATTTGAACTAATGTGCGATGCAAGTGATTTTGCAATGGGAGCCGTTTTAGGACAAAGGATTGAAAAACGATTTCAACCTATATATTATGCTAGTAAGACGTTACAAGGAGCACAAACGAACTATACAACTACTGAAAAAGAACTCCTTGCTATTGTCTTTGCTTTTGAAAAATTTCGATCATATCTCGTTCTAGCAAAAACGGTGGTCTATACCGACCATTCTGCTCTTAGATACCTATTTTCAAAACAAGATGCTAAACCAAGATTAATCCGTTGGATCTTACTCTTACAAGAGTTTGATATTGAAATCCGAGATAAAAGAGGAGCAGAAAATCTCGCCGCTGATCATCTTTCACGTCTTGAAAATCCTGAGTTAGAAGTTCTAAATGAATCGGCCATACAAGACAACTTTCCTGATGAATATCTATTGAAGATAGATTATAAAGAAATCCCATGGTTTGCAGACTATGCAAACTACTTAGTTTGTGGATTCCTTGAAAAAGGATTATCGTACCAAAAACGAAAGAAATTCTTCAGTGATATAAAACATTATTTTTGGGAAGATCCACATCTGTTTAAAAGTTGTCCCGATGGAATAATACGCCGATGTGTATTTGGAGATGAAGCTAGTAAAATATTAAACCATTGTCACACAGGACCAACAGAAGGGTATTATGGGCCTCAACTAACAGCAAGAAAAGTTTATGATGCTGGATTCTATTGGCCTACATTTTACAGAGATACACACCTTCTTTGCAAATCCTGTGATGCTTGTCAAAGGGCCGGAAAAATAAGTCAACGTGATGAAATGCCACAAAATGTCATACAAGTATATGAAGTATTTGACATTTGGGGTATTGACTTTATGGGTCCATTTCCAAAATCTCATAATAATCTCTATATTCTCGTAGCCATTGATTATGTATCTAAATGGGCGGAAGCACAAGCTCTCCCAACTAACGATGCACGAGTTGTAGTCAACTTTTTAAAACGTCTTTTTGCAAGGTTTGGAACAACGAAAGCTTTAAAAAGTGATCGGGGTACTCATTTCTGTAATAATCAACTTGAGAAAGTTCTTAAAAGATATGGAGTAACTCATAAAATCTCCACCGCATATCATCCACAAACAAGTGGACAAGTTGAAAATACCAACCGAGCTTTAAAACGTATTCTAGAGAAAACCGTAGGATCAAATCCGAAGGAATGGTCCATTAAATTGGAGGATGCACTCTGGGCTTTTAGAACAGCCTACAAAACTCCAATTGGAACCACATCTTTTAGACTTGTTTATGGAAAAGCATGTCATCTTCCAGTAGAAATTGAACACAAAGCATTTTGGGCTTTGAAGACATGTAATCTTGATTTACATGAAGCCGGACGTCTACGATTAAGTCAACTAAACGAATTAGAATAATTAAGACATGAAGCATACGAAAATTCGTTAATCTATAAAGAAAGAACGAAGAAATGGCATGATAAAAGAATCAGAAGTTCAAAAGAATTTAAGGAAGGAGACAGAGTTCTTCTTTTCAATTCACGATTCAAGCTATTTCCTGGAAAATTGAAATCAAGATGGTCTGGACCATTCATAGTCAAAAGAGTTTTCCCATACGGAACGATAGAATTAATAAATTCAAATGGGATTGAATTTAAATTTAATGGTCACAGAGTTAAACACTACATAGATAGTCCGATGGAAGTCGACAACGAAGTTAATCACAATTTCGACACCACAGCTAACTAAGTGTGGGGAGAATCAAGTCTTTAAAGGATAATATGTATTTCTGTTAGAGTTAGATTGTCTGTTTTCATGTAGTTCTCGAAAATAGAACCCGAATGGTCTTTCCCTAGCAGACCCTAAAGAACTAGTCTTCTCCCCCCATTCTGAATTTTTATTTTTTTAGGTTTTTACAAAATGAAGACTGCCTGTGAACTAAACCATGGTCTAATGCTACACGCTTTGATCACTAAACGTAATAATGACACACTACCGAGTGAAATAGTATCAGTAATCAGAGAAAGATTGGACGGAGTTAGAAAAGAATCCAGATGCGAAGATAATAAGTTACAATTTGGTAAAGAAAAATCAAAATCCGCAGCGAAAAGAAGAGCACGACACCTAGAAAGATGTCACAAATGCGAAAAATGGTCACATGGAGGTAAATGTTCAAATAATCAAACCTATTCAAATACCGAATTTGTTACTTTATGCAGAGACGGACCGTTCATATGTTTAGAAGAAAAGACACTGAATGCTCGAGGTTACGCCTATGTAGCCATGGAAAACCAATTAAACCGACTATCTTATGAATGGGATAGATTATATAACTAAGAAATCTATTTCACAGGTATGTTTGTACAGTTTTTATTTATTTTTATTTTTATTTTTAACCTTTTGATAATAAACGCTAATTTGTTCGCTATAAAGTATTAAATTGGTATTGAATAAAATTAGGTTTGGCGACCGAAATTATTGATATCATTCAAAAATTTATTACATCACTGCGAAATTTAACGTTTATCCTTAAGGTATAAATATCTTTAATCAATCAACCCAAAATATTTCAAAAATTCGTCATGAGTTAAATTAGGTCATGGAACCGAAATTACTTTACCGAAAAGAGGGGCGCATATTTTTGATAATATTTGATTGATTAAAGTGGGATAAAAAGCCAAAAAGATTTTTAATTTTATTTTTACCATGTTTTTAAAATTAATATATAAATCTTAAATTAATATTGTAAACTTTGTAAAAACAATATTTTTAAAATTGTAAATATTTAAAAAATTAATATAAGTTTAGTGTGAATTTATAATATGAATTTTTAAATTAAGTTTGGTGTGAATTTTTAATTTTTAAAATGTGAATTATTAATTTTATGCATTTCAAATTTTAAGTTTGGTGTGAATTTTTAATATTAATTTTGAATTTTATATTTAAATTGTGTGAATTTAAAAACAAAAATTTACTTTATCTCATTAAGTTAAAAATATGATTTTTAAAATTCGTCGTAAGTTGAAGACTAGGTCTTTAAACCGAAATTGCTTTACCCAAGGGAGAGACGAGAACTTTTATTATCATTATTTTTAATCTTATTGAATTAAAGTATGCCAAAAACATTAAAAAACCCAAAAATCTTAGCTTTTAAAACAATCGCTACAAAAAGACAAATTTTAAAATTTTGTCGAAGGACGGACTAGGACATCGATCCGAAACGACCTCGTTCTAAATAACAAGGGAAACAAAATTTTAAAATTAATTACTTAATTGTTTTAATTAGTATAAGATGTTATAAAAAAAAAAAAAAAAAAATAAAAAAACAAACTCCGCGAGTCGCGGAGTTTGAAGGGTAATATACCGCGACTCGCGGAGTTCCTAAAATCCAGAAAAAAAATATAAACGCAGAACTGATCAGTCCCCAACCCACAACACAGAAAAAAACTGCGAAAATACTGCCGAAAAAAACCCGCAAAAACACCCCCAAAATCACAATTTTTAACCGTTAATCATCAAATCTTTTACTAAAATCATGTTGAGAAGGATGCTTTCAAGGAATTACTCAAGAAAAACGGTAAATTTCTACACCTAAACACCATTTAATCCGAAAATTAGTGTTCTTGAGCAATTTTTTCCCCAATTTGATTTTGATGCTTTTTAGTGTAATTATGCTTAAATTGCTTATGTATTATGCTTGTATAACCTAGATTGATGCTATTTAACATGATTAGAAGCCTTAAACTTCAAATTTTGAGTAATCTAGGGTTTGTGTTCTTGAGCAAATTTGGGGCTTTTTGATATAAACAGGTTATGGCCGATTTTTGTCATGAATTGTTGCTAAATTAAGTAGTGTAACATGTTTAGGTAGTTAAATGATCCAAACTTTGAGCCTAAACATGATTTTGAGAATTAAAGTGGACTTTTTCAAGTCTAAAATTCATGAACTTGATTTTTGAAAGATAATGCCATTTGAAACTTGTTTAATTGCTAGTAATGATTATTTTGACATGTTATTTGAGTTGAATGCTTATGAACTTGGCGAACATTTTCGTATATGCTTATTTGAAAAAGTGTAGATTTGATGTAAATATGAAAATGAGCTTAAGTTTGATATAAATTGATCATGTCATTGTAATTATTTTGATTGATGATTTTGCTGACACTAATGCATATTTGGATGCACAAAAATTGTGTTTGATGTGTTTTGCAGACTGAAAGGGGTGAATCTTCATCACAAGCTCGCAATGCTACTGCTGAGAATGCGGAACAATAGGAGGTGGATAACTACTACAAGCAAGATATACCTCATCTAGTCATGACATTTTCTGATATGCACTTGGAAGATTTGCACCCGAACCTGAGATTTGACAGACTTTGGATAGATTATCCAAAATACAAAAGGGGTTTGCATACTCTTCATTCTAAAGTTGTTGAGGTACCTAGGGTCATAGAATGGGGACCATTAGAAGCTGTAGAATTGGCCGGGCCAATTAGGGAATTACTTGCACAGAGGTATGGTAATTCTACTTTTAATGACTGGGTACGTTTATTCACCATGCGTAGACCTGTATATAAAGTATGGTGTGAAGAATTGTTGTGTAGTATAGAATTAAATGATCGGGTCGCTAGTTTAACCGATCGATCTTTTATTAGATTTTTGTTAGGAGGTTCGATGCGCCACATGTATTTACTAGACATGGCTCAGGCTTTAAGTATATATACGCCTGAGGAGTTAGCATCTGCCAATTGTAGAGGGTTGATACTAAATGGTAGAAAGATAGATGAAAATTTTGATACACATGGTGTATGGAGTCAAATGACAAGCCATCACCGATTCAAAGGGGGAAATTACTCTTATTTGGATATAGATAGAGCTGAATTAAGAGTAATTCATAGGTTTTTAGCTAATTCGATTACACAAAGAGGTAAGAACAAGGAAAAGGTAAATGAACAGGATTTGTTTTACCATATGTGTATTCGAGACCGACAAAGATCTGTAAGTATACCTTATTGTGTGGGTTATTATTTATCAGCTATGGTTAGGGGGATGAGACCGCATAGCATAATAGGAGGTGGTATATTTATTACTTTGATTGCTGAATATCTCGGTGTGGATATAAGTCGGGGGGATTATTAGTCAAAGAACCAGAACCCCGCGATACAATAGGTTTAAATGTATACCATGGTGCGAAAGTTTTGAAGAGGCGAAATAACGCCGCAGTACGATACCATGGTAGACATCCACAGGTTGAGAGAAACCAACAGCAAGGTAATGTAGGAGGGGAAATGAAATGCAAGAAATGCAAAGGTTTATAGCTTCACAGGAGTACGAAAATGCTAGACAAAGAGCATTTGAAGATTGGCAAGTTCATCAAAACCAAATCATAGCTTATTGCCAACATATAGGTAGAAACTATATTCCTACTCCAAAGCCCATATTCCCTCCCTGGTCTATAGAGATTCAACCACCGTATCCTACGTATAACCCAGCCGAAGCATTTTATAGCACCTATGGTTATGCATGGAACCCCTATTGGTATCAGTATCATCCCTAGTCTACTTAGTTTTATTTATTTTGTAATTTGTAATGTTGATACGTTTAATACTTATGTTAATATTGTAATACTTTTTATAATTTTCTAACTTTTATTCTTAGATTTTAATAATTTTTGAATGTGGGGTAATATACCTGATGTGGTAGCGGAGTGGTATAAAATACTATTAATTTTAGCAGGAAATACTATTAAATACGATACATTTTTACACAAGGTATTTATTTATTTATAGAATGGATATACTTAAACCTTGCTACAACACTTATAGGCAGTGTACCTAATCGTACAGTAGTGTAGTTATTAGTAAGTCCGGTTCGTTCCACAGGGAATCTTTTTAAACAAAGCTTAACGCTATATTAGTTTACTTTTATAAAAATACAAATATATATATAAGTAATATTATTATTATAAAAAGGGGGTTTTTACCGTTTAATGACCGGTTTGTCGATTTTAAAACTTTAGTCGCAGTTAAAACCAAATGTAAAGTATTAAAAATAAATACAAGACTTAAATTAAAGCGTAAAGTAAATAACAATAATGAAATTGCGAATAATAAAAGTGCGATAAAATAAACTTGCGATAATTAAAAAGTACGATAATTAAAAATGCAATTAAATAAAATAACAATAAAAATGCGATAATTAGAAGTGCAATTAAATATAAAATAAAGGAAATTAAATATGAAATAAAAGAATTATGCTTATTTAAACTTCCGTAATCATGATGTTTGACGTGTTGATTTTAGTTTTATGCCCATGGGTTAATTGTCCTTTGTCCTGGATTATTTAATATGTCCGTCTGGTTTTTGTCCATAACAGTCCATCAGTCATAAATATAAAGTGCGAGTGTCCTCGTCAAATTATCCTTATACCCGAAGTTAAATATTCCAACTAATTGGGGACTTAAACTGTAACAAGATTTTAATACTTTGTTTAATAATTACACTAGGATGTCGACTGAGTGTAACCCAAGGTTTTAATATTTTGTTATCAATTATACCAAGTGTCCTTGTACATAATTTCACCCCTGTTTTAATTATTCTAGTGGCTATTAATCCATTCCCGTGTCCGGTTAAATGAACGATTATTCGTACATATAAATACCCCGCCCATCGTGTCCGATTGAGTGTATATGGTAATTTATAGGGACGCCCAATTGTAAATCTTTATATTAACATTAACAAACTATCATTTAGTTAAACAAATATAAAGCCCATTAATAGCTCATAGTCTAATTTCCACAAGTGTCATTCTTTTGTCCAAACCCCAATTATGGTACAAAGCCCAATTACCCAATTTTAGTAATTAGCCCAACATCATGATTACTTCGGATTAAATAAGCATAATAATAACTTAGCTACGAGACATTAATGTAAAAAGGTTGAACATAACTTACAATGATTAAAAATAGCGTAGCGTTACACGGACAGAATTTCGACTTACACCCTTACAATATTCGCTAACATACCCTTATTATTAGAATTAAAATTAAAATTAAAATATAAATTATAAATATACATTTTACGTATATATGGAGAGAAGAGAAAGATAGATGGATTTGTGGTGCACCAAAGCTCGATTTTTATAGGCATGTGGGCTGGAACTGGGGCTCATGCGATCGCATGGATTTATGCCTTCCAGGCCATGCGATCGCATGGCCAGCTGGGGAGGCTCATATTTGGTTGTTTTCTTCTGCCGACGGTTTTATAAATAATATAATATATTAAATAATTATAAGAATTATTTAAATATTATATTATATTTATGTGCATAGTTGACTTGTAATTTTTAGTCCGTTGCTTCGAGCGTTGAGAGTTGACTCATGTCCCGGTTCCGGATTTTCGAACGTCCTTGCGTATAATTTAATATCTTGTACTTTGCGTTTTGAATCTTGTACTCTTGTAATTTCGAGACGTTTCTTATCAATAATTGGAACCTCTTTGATTGTCTTTTGTACTTTTGAGCTTTTTGGTCATTTGCGTCTTCAATTCGTCGAATCTGTCTTTTGTCTTCACCTTTTATTATTTAAACGAATATCACTTGTAAATAGAACAATTGCAACTAAAAGCTTGTCTTTCTTGAGGAATAATGCTATGAAATATATGTTCGTTTTTAGCATTATCAAATATTCCCACACTTGAGCGTTGCTTGTCCTCAAGCAATATCGTCTTGAAATACTAGAATCACTTCTTTATTCTTCACACTTTGTACATCAGTGATTTCTATACGGCGGTATAAACAATGATAGTAACGATAGAACCATGGTTAAAGGTGGGTGTGTCATCCACAGTTGCCTCGGGTTTAGGTCAACGACACTTGCAATCAAATAGCCGATTTACTTTCGGTTTCCAAAGCAAAGTGCACATTTGAAAGGCGGTTTACAGTCCCACATGACTATGAAAATGTAGATCCTTAAGGAAATTGGATCTTTATGAAAATATTTGATCTTTTGAAAATTCAATCTAGCTTTTACCCTAGATAAGTTTTCCGGAATAACCCTTCACCGGTGTTTGCAAAATATTTTTGTGGGCTTGGTGGGTTTCAGATTTGAAAATTTTAGCTCAAAACTTGCGGTTTTGTGTCACCCACTTGCTAACCTTGTATATGGAAAGCAACACGTCCAGTTTACTTGTCCCGTATATTACCTTTCGATAAACTACCGTCCGGTTGTAAAGGAAAGCGTTGAACAAGCAACTGTTAAGGCAATGTCCCCTGACATGCTTTTAATTATGGTCTATAACGTGTCGGATGCAATTACTATCCTTGGTAGGAGCAATAGTAAAGCTCACCCTTATGATTTTTCGGTCTGGCACAAGGTCCTGTCTTCGACCACTATGCAACCACCGTTCTTACGGTTGACACCCGATTTAGTTCAGGTGACCTAATGAATTCCAGGTGAATTCCTAGGATTTTACGTTCAATGGTAATGAACGCATTGAAAATAGGGTTTTCAGAAAACAAATAGGTTTGTAATTTTGATCAAAATATTTTCTCGTTCAAGCTCAAGTTCAGATATCATTGAATTCCATGAGTTTGTAATTCTCAATCTTTAAGGTCAATCTCTAGGATTGAGTAATATCAGTCTTAAAAGCTGATTTTTGATCTTTTAAGGAGATTATCCTTTCTGGGGATCTAATTCATTAGTCTTATCAAGCTAATTTGCATGGTGCCCCCCCATTGTACGAGATAAATCCTTCTCATGGTTAGGATAAATCTGACCACTTGGTGACCCTGTTTGATGCTGAGGTCCGTGGATTTCCTGCTGATTTTAGAGATGACTTTTCTAGATTTTTCGTCAACCTACAGCTGGTCTAGACGACAACTTCTTGACCTAAATCAAGAAGCGCGTGTCTTTTTCGGAAGACTTTACTTCCTTTAAATGATGGAATTGATTCATCGTGTAGATCCATCTCTTCTTTTCTTTCATCGGGTAAAATGGTTTAGTTTAGTCCAAAGCAAAAGTATTTTCAGTTATTTGTTACAGATATATGTGACATATGTTTAAGATAACTTGGTAAATTTTCCCACACTTGGCTTTTATTTTCCTTTTTATCGTCCTCTATTCCATTTTAAATGAATTTTAACATTTTGGTTTGTTTCTCAATTTATGTCCTTTCAGAGGTAACAATAATTTCGGTGTTAACACCTAGTTTTATCGTTCATAAATATGTATAAACATGAATTTGAGTTCATTTAATTGAAAATTTTTAAAAATTTTACTAGAATTGGGTAGTCAGTATATAAGACTAGGGCTGTTCTTTATTATCAGAGAGCACTAGATTCTAATACAACTACTGCTTTACTAGTATTTTTAATAGTAACCAAGTGTATAAAGTAAAAAATTTTAAAATCCGAAAGAATTTAACCCCTTCCCACACTTAAGATCTTGCAATGCCCTCATTTGCAAGAAATCAGTACAATTTAAATTATTGAGGGTGATTAGCGTAGAAATGATTAAATTTTACCAAAGTTTCCAAATATATTGGCGTTTGTTTGCTGAATGATAAATGGTGCATAGCATTTTTTCATTTCGTCTGTTGTTACATCACATTTATTTGTCATCTTGTCGTCAAAATTAGTAGCTTTTGCTGAACTTAATGCCAGTCTTTGAAAATGCGCTGTTTTACCCTGTTTTGAACAATCGACAATATACATACATACAAGTATAATCATGCATGGCAATTTGAAATGGGACTTAATATCCCACTTTCAAATTCTAAATATGAAATATTAGTACACAATAATAATAAAATAATAAAAATTACACAAATATATCCAATAACATAAGTTTAAACATGAAAAAGTCAAAAGATAAAAACATAATAATCATAAAAATAACCAAATGGAACTAAATCAGTCTGGATAGGGGTTCCAGTTCATCTCATCGGGTGGGTTCCATTGTTAGTTATAGGTGTTCTGATAGGCTTGGTTATAGTCATACCGGTTAAAGGGTGGTCGGATATCGGGGCTATGTGGCGGAAAATGAGCAGGTCGAGTAGGTACATAGTTATTTGGTTCCTGATATGATAGCTGGCTCATGATTTGGTGCTGATGAACTAACCAGCTATCATGTTGGCATCACCTATAATCCTCGTATACTCGCTCGGAGTTCCACTGCTCATACATACTATGTCTTGCCGCGTTCGTCATTGCTTCCTCATCTATACGAACGTGGACGTCAAGAATAGCATCTCGAAAGACATCCCTAATGTCTTCCGCCTTCTCCATTTCCTCGTCTGAGCCTCTCTCTACCTGAGGATGAGATCCCTCATAGGGTACTGCCTGGTTACGTCTACTTTTCAATACCTTAGCACCCACATAAACTTTCAATCCTAAGGGCTCAACCTGTTCTCTACAAATCTGTAATGGACCCCCTTGGTTCCTATCAACACCTAAATAGTCTCCAATGAGAGTAACAAAAATACCTCCTCCTATTATACTCCCGTCCTGCAATCCCTCTACCATTTTAGATAAATAAAAAGCAACACAGTAAGGGATATTGACAAAGCTTCAAGGATCCCGAATACACTTTAGGTAGAATAAATCATATAAGGTAATTTTTTCTTTATTATGACCTCTTTGTGTAATCGAGTTAGCCAAAAATCTATGAATAATACGAAGCTCGGCTCTGTCAATATGTGTATAGGAGTGTCCTCCTGCTCGTGTAAAAACATCAAAATGTGACATACGCCTCCAAATGGCGTCAGCGTCAAAGTTACTATCTACCCGTTCACCATAATGAATCAAGTTTGTACAATCGGGTAATAGCAACTCACCAGGAGTATATATCTGTAAGGCCCTGGCCATGTCCAGCATGGACATTCTGTACATCCTACCGCCAAGGATAAACCTAAGAAATCTTCTATCATCTATTCTAACTATATTTGTATCAAGTGATACAGTACTCATCAACTCAACACACCATTCCTTATATACAGGTCTACGAATGGTGAAAAGACGTTCCCAATCTGTAAAAGAAGAACTGCCATACCTTTGAACTAAAAGCTGTCTAACACGGTCAGCTAGATGGACCGTTTCCAAAGGGGCCCAATCAATTACCCTTGGCACCTCTACATTTTTTGTTACCAATTTGAATTTGTTCCTTTGATATGTCTCGTAATCTCTCCATCTTCTATCAAATCTCAGATTAGGATGTAGAGTGTGCTCAGGAATCGTTGGGAATTCTACTGGCGGCCTCATTGGGAATACTATGAATTCATCAACAAACTGTACCGGATCATAATAAGGTATGTGCTGATCAGGCTGTTGTTGTTCCTGTTGCGGTTCTTGTTCGTGTTGCATTTCTGGTTCTGGTTCTGGTGCTGGTGCTGGTCGTCTAGATGATGATGCTCCTGAACCTCCAGTGTCGGCTCTCTGTAAAATACATTAAACACAAAATTTGTGCATCCAAATATGCATTAGTGTTAGCAAAATAACAACTTAAAACAATCACTATAACATGTTAAATCAAAATTAAATTTATACACATTTTCACAATTTTTCACAATTCTACATTTTTCAAATAAGCACATATGAAAATGTATACAAAATTCATAAGCATTTAACTCAAATAACATGTCAAAATATTCATTACTAATAATTTAACAAGTCTCAAATGGCAAATATATCAAATAAATCAAGTTCATGACTTTTGGACTTAAAAAGTCCACTTTAATCTCCAAAAATCATGTTTAGGATCATTGTTTGGATCATTTAACTATCTAAACATGTTACACTACTCAATTTAGCAATAATTCATGACAAAAATCGGCCATAACCTGTTTATATCAAAAAGCCCCAAATTGCTCAAGAACACAAACCCTAGATTTCTAAAAATTTTGAAGTTTTTGGCTTCAAATCATGTTAAATAGCATCAATCTAGGTTATACATGCATAAAATACTAACAATTTAACACTAATTACACTAAAAATTAACAAAATTGCATTAGGTAAAAAATTGGTAATTATCACAAAAACTAGGAATTTATAGAGTTTAGGGGTGTAATTTTTACCAATTTGCTGAAGAATGAGAATCTAGGCATGATTAGAGCAAGAAAAATGACGAATTACGGTGGAAAAATGGCGAAAATTGGTGAATTTTTGGGTGAGTTTCGTGAATGTGTGTGTGTTGTGGTGAGGAAGACAGAACAGGCTGCTGTATGTATCAGGCCTGGATTTCAGCTCCATGCGATCGCATGGAGTTGAAGTGTAAAACCCATGCGATCGCATGGGGGTCCGGGTACAGTGTTTTCAGCCTTTTTTTTTTTTTTTTTATAAAACCTTATACTTTATAAAACTTATAATTAATTAAATTTTAAAAATTTTGTTTTCCTTTAGGAGCGAGGGCGTTTCGGATCGTTGTCCTAGTCTGTCCCTCGACAAAATTTTAAAATTTGTCAAATCAAAGCGCGGTTTTTATAAGTAAAGATTTTTGGGTTTTTTTTTTTTATGTTTTTGGCATACTTTAATTTAATAAGATTAAAAATAATGATAATAAAAGTTCTCGTCCCTCCCTCGGGTAAAGCAATTTCGGTTCAAAGACCTAGTCTTCAACTTACGACGAATTTTAAAAATCATATTTTTAACTTAATGAGATAAAGTAAATTTTTGTTTTTAAATTCACACAACTTAAATATAAAATTCAAAATTAATATTAAAAATTCACACCAAACTTAAAATTTGAAATGCATAAAATTAAAAATTCATATTTTAAAAATTAAAAATTCACACCAAACTTAATTTAAAAATTCAAATATTTACAATTTTTAAAAATATTATTTTTACAAAGTTTACAATATTAATTTAAGATTTAAATATTAATTTTAAAAACATGGTAAAAATAAAATTAAAAATCTTTTTGGCTTTTTATCCCACTTTAATCAATCAAATATTATCAAAAATATTCGTCCCTCTTTTCGGTAAAGTAATTTCGGTTCCAAGACCTAATTTAACTCATGACAAATTTTTGAAATATTTTGGGTTGATTGATTAAAGATATTTATACCTTAAGAATAAACGTTAAATTTCGCAGTGATGTAATAAATTTTTGAATGATATCAATAATTTCGGTCGCCAAACCTAATTTTATTCAATACCAATTTAATACTTTATAGCGAACAAATTAGCGTTTATTATCAAAAGGTTAAAAATAAAAAAAATAAAAAAAACTGTACAAACATACCTGTGAAATAGATTTCTTAGTTATATGATATATCCCATTCATAAGATAGTCAGTTTAATTGGTTTTCCATAGCTACATAGGCGTAACCTCGAGCATTCAGTGTCTTTTCTTCTAAACATATGAACGGTCCGTCTCTGCATAAAGTAACAAATTCGGTGTTTGAATAGGTTTGATTATTTGAACATTTACCTCCATGTGACCATTTTCCGCATTTGTGACATATTTCTAGGTGTCGTGCTCTTCTTTTTGCTGCGGATTTTGATTTTTCTTTACCAAATTGTAACTTATTATCTTCGCATCTGGATTCTTTTCTAACTCCGTTCATTCTTTCTCTGATTACTGATACTAATTCACTCGGAAGTATGTCATTATTACGTTTAGTGATCAAAGCGTGTAGCATTAGACCATGGTTTAGTTCACAGGCAGTCTTCATTTCGTAAAAACCTAAAAAAAATAAAAATTCAGAATGGGGGGGAGAAGACTAGTTCTTTAGGGTCTGCTAGGGAAAGACCATTCGGATTCTATTTTCGAGAACTACACGAAAACAGACAATCTAACTCTAACAGAAATACATATTATCCTTTAAAGACTTTATTCTCCCCACACTTAGTTAGCTGTGGTGTCGAAATTGTGATTAACTTCGTTGTCGACTTCCATCGGACTATCTATGTAGTGTTTAACTCTGTGACCATTAACTTTAAATTCAATCCCATTTGAATTTATTAATTCTATCGTTCTGTATGGAAAAACTCTTTTGACTATGAATGGTCCAGACCATCTTGATTTCAATTTTCCAGGAAATAGCTTGAATCGTGAATTGAAAAGAAGAACTCTGTCTCCTTCCTTAAATTCTTTTGAACTTCTGATTCTTTTATCATGCCATTTCTTCGTTCTTTCCTTATAGATTAACGAATTTTCGTATGCTTCATGTCTTAATTCTTCTAATTCGTTTAGTTGACTTAATCGTAGACGTCCAGCTTCATGTAAATCAAGATTACATGTTTTCAAAGCCCAAAATGCTTTGTGTTCAATTTCTACTGGAAGATGACATGCTTTTCCATAAACAAGTCTAAAAGGTGTGGTTCCAATTGGAGTTTTGTAGGCTGTTCTAAAAGCCCAGAGGGCATCCTCCAATTTAATGGACCATTCCTTCGGATTTGATCCTACGGTTTTCTCTAGAATACGTTTTAAGGCTCGGTTGGTATTTTCAACTTGTCCACTTGTTTGTGGATGATATGCGGTGGAGATTTTATGAGTTACTCCATATCTTTTAAGAACTTTCTCAAGTTGATTATTACAGAAATGAGTACCCCGATCACTTATTAAAGCTTTCGGTGTTCCAAACCTTGCAAAAAGACGTTTTAAAAAGTTGACTACAACTCGTGCATCGTTAGTTGGGAGAGCTTGTGCTTCCGCCCATTTAGATACATAATCAATGGCTACGAGTATGTATAGATTATTATGTGATTTTGGAAATGGACCCATAAAGTCAATACCCCAAATGTCAAATACTTCACATACTTGGATAACATTTTGTGGCATTTCATCACGTTGACTTATTTTTCCGGCCCTTTGACAAGCATCACAGGATTTGCAAAGAAGGTGTGCATCTTTGTAAATTATAGGCCAATAGAATCCAGCATCATAAACTTTTCTTGCTGTTAGTTGAGGCCCATAATGCCCTCCTGTTGGTCCTGTGTGACAATGGTTTAATATTTTACTAGCTTCATCTCTAAATACACATCGGCGTATTATTCCATCGGGACAACTTTTAAACAAATGTGGATCTTCTCAGAAATAGTGTTTTATATCACTGAAGAATTTCTTTCGTTTTTGGTACGATAATCCTTTTTCAAGGAATCCACAAACTAAGTAGTTTGCATAGTCTGCAAACCATGGGATTTCTTTATAATCTATCTTCAATAGATATTCATCAGGAAAGTTGTCTTGTATGGCCGATTCATTTAGAACTTCTAACTCAGGATTTTCAAGACGTGAAAGATGATCAGCGGCGAGATTTTCTGCTCCTCTTTTATCTCGGATTTCAATATCAAACTCTTGTAAGAGTAAGATCCAACGGATTAATCTTGGTTTAGCATCTTGTTTTGAAAATAGGTATCTAAGAGCAGAATGGTCGGTATAGACCACCGTTTTTGCTAGAACGAGATATGATCGAAATTTTTCAAAAGCAAAGACAATAGCAAGGAGTTCTTTTTCAGTAGTTGTATAGTTCGTTTGTGCTCCTTGTAACGTCTTACTAGCATAATATATAGGTTGAAATCGTTTTTCAATCCTTTGTCCTAAAACGGCTCCCATTGCAAAATCACTTGCATCGCACATTAGTTCAAATGGTAGATTCCAATTTGGTGTTATCATGATCGGCGCATTAGTTAGTTTCTCTTTAAGAATATTAAAAGATTTGATACACTCATCTGAAAAGATGAATGGAGCATCCTTTTCTAGGAGTTTATTCATAGGAGTGGCAATTTTAGAAAAATCTTTTATGAAACGTCGGTAAAAACCGGCATGCCCTAGAAAACTCCTAACTCCTCTAACATTGGTGGGATGTGGAAGTTTAGCAATTACATCTACTTTAGCTCTATCCACTTCAATTCCTTCTTTTGAAATTTTATGTCCAAGAACGATGCCTTCTTTAACCATGAAATGGCATTTCTCCCAATTAAGTACTAGATTTGATTGTTCGCATCTAATAAGCATTCATTCCAGATTAACTAGACATGATTCAAATGTATCACCGAAGACTGAAAAGTCATCCATGAATACTTCCATGCATTCTTCTATCATGTCATGAAAAATTGCCATCATACACCTTTGAAAGGTTGCAGGGGCGTTACAAAGTCCAAATTGCATGCGTTTGTAAGCAAAAGTACCATAAGGGAACGTGAATGTGGTTTTCTCTTGATCTTCGGGTGCTATTGGAATTTGAAAATATCCGGAAAATCCATCTAGAAAACAATAGTAACTATTTCTGGCTAATCTTTCCAACATTTGATCTATGAAAGGTAAGGGAAAGTGATCTTTTCTGGTGGCGTCATTTAATTTTCTATAATCAATACACACACGCCATCCTGTTACAGTCCTAGTAGGAATAAGCTCATTTTTCTCATTTGTAATGACAGTCATGCCACCCTTCTTAGGCACGCATTGAACTGGGCTTACCCATGGACTATCAGAAATTGGATATATCAAACCTGCATCTAGCAGTTTAATAATCTCTTTCTTAACTACATCTTGTATATTAGGATTTAGTCTTCGTTGGCGTTGCACATACGTTTTATGACCTTCTTCCATAAGGATTTTATGTGTGCAATACGAAGGACTTATTCCTTTAATATCATGAATCTTCCATGCAATGGCTGGTTTATGAGCTTTCAACACAGAAATGAGTTATGATTTCTCATTTTCAGTAAGAGAAGACGATATTATTACAGGTAATTCAGATTCACCATGTAAATAAGCGTATTCCAAATGGTTTGGAAGTGGCTTTAACTCTAATTTCGGAGGTTCTTCTATCGATGATTTATATCGATATCTGTCTTCTTCTTTTAGCATTTGAATTTATTCTGTTGTTGGTTCATATCCATTAGCTATAAGTGTAGCTAACATTTCAGCTTCATCAATTGGTTCATTACCTTCTCCTAAAGAACATTCTCCTGTTCCTTGTAATTCTGGAAATTCTTCTAATAATTCTGCATGTGCATCTATAGTTTGAATATAATAACATGTATCATCTGCAGATTGTGGTTGTTGCATTGCTCTATGATATTACTCAAAATAGACATATCATTAGTCACAATATCAAGTCCTATCGTCGGTTATTTCATACGAATATGTAATATTTCCATTATTATTCCGTTGTATTGTAATTAAGCATAGAATCATTAAATACTTGAAGAAATGTTGAAGATAATGAATGAAACAACTCAAAGATCAAAACCAGAACAAGAAATGAAGAAACAGAAAAATGAAAGCTACAGTGCGCGCCGCGCACTATCCGCGCACACCACCGCGCACTTAAGACTTTGATCAGAACATTTGATTAAAATGGAAACCAGAGAGCGCCCCGCGCAATTTCAACAGAGCGCGCCGCGCACAAGAGAGCGCGCCGCGCACTTCGCCGCGCACAAATACCTGAAACGTTCTAATTGGAGTGCGATCGTGAACTCGAAAGTAAAAGTGTGGTAGGTGAGTGGTGCGCTCCGCGCACCCCTTATGTGCTCGCCGTGCACAGTGCTTTCCAACTACTTTTCAGCCTTTTTAAACCTCTTTCCAGCTTCATTCCAAGTGTGCCAGTTTTCTTTCTGTTCAGAGACGAAAACATATCATTCAAAACAGTTCTTGAGCTTATCAAATTGCATCTAAACACTAAAATTATTGAAGATTCAAGGATCATTCAAGGGATTCATCCAAGATTACTCTAAAAAGGTCAATCTTGTATTTACAATGAATTCTATCTTTGTTACTGTTATGTTTAAGTTTTCTAGCATGATTGTTGGCTAGTTCCTTTTATGTTCATCTAGATAAATAACCGAGATGTTGAATGTTTACTTTTGATTGATAGTTACCATGCACGATAGTTTGATGTTTGAATACAAGAACCATTCTTGTTAAGTTTAATCTTTTCGATTCAACTAGTTAGTATACTTGTTCAACTAAGAAACACCATCTTGCTGATTTAGTATATTGATTTACACCTAGTGACAAGTGTTTACCCATCTTTTACCAAAAGGGGTAAGTTGCGTTCAAACGGTTAATCTATATAGGAATGTAAGAACGACTCTTGTAGATACTCTCAGATAGCTTAATTGATATGTGTAGTTGTCTAGGTGAACGATCAATTCCCTAGAATCTGTTATACATATTTTCACTACTCAATTCCATATAACTAATAGGTGTTAGTAATTTGCCTTATCTAGTGACGTTTATAGGGATCTTATTACCACACTTAATTGTTTACTTGGGTTGGGTGAATTGAACATTTAACTAGACTAAGGGAATGAACTAAGCTAAACCATTAGTTGACATAGGAGTGGATCATGATCAACACACCATTGACTTGATCATTCTTCAAGTCTTTAGACTAGTTGAATTAGTTGATTACAAATAGGAGGTCTTAGATGACAAGAACATCACTTGCGTCGTGTAATCCCGTTTGAGTGTTTATTCAAGACTACTCCTGGTAAACCGATCAATTAGTTCTCGTGCATAACCAATCAATCCGATCTTAATCATAAATAAACATTCACATCGAGGGTAAAAAGTCTAGATGAGCATATTTCATCTCTTTGATATCAAAACTATCTTAATTGCTTTCCTTGCACTTATAAATTTAAAAGACCAAAAATATTGTTTTTACTTTTACTCTTCTCTGATTTGGCTAATCGTTAAATAAGCCACAAAACATAAAACTTGTACCTTTAAGCTTCATTTGCTTAGTTAAGCATAATATAATTTATAATTCTAGTTTGACTAATACAACTGTCCTTGGAACGATACACGGATTTTACCATTATCTATACTACTACACGATCGGGTACACTTCCCGTTAGTGTGTGTAATCTTTAAAACCGGTATTTTCCATACAACAATTCATATACCACTTTTCGCACATCAAGTTTTTGGCGCCGCTGCCGGGGCAAAGAATTGAAAAACATTTCAAGCCCATTTATTATGCTAGCAAGACATTGCAAGGAGCCCAACTTAATTACACTACCACCAAGAAGGAACTCCTGGCAATCGTCTTTTCGTTTGATAAATTCCGATCCTATTTGGTACTAGCAAAGACGGTTGTCTATACAGACCACTCGGCATTGAAGTACTTGCTTGCTAAGCAAGATGCTAAACCCCGGTTAATACGTTGGGTCTTGCTTTTGCAAGAATTCGACATCGATATTAAAGACAAAAAGGGGGCCGAAAACCTAGCTGCCGATCACCTTTCTCGACTTGATAACCCGAATCTTGGGGTTCTCCATGAGACTGTTATCCAAGATAACTTTCCAGACGAAAATCTCATGAAGATTGAGAAAATTGATGATCCATGGTTTGTAGACATAGCCAACTATCTTGCGGGTGGATTCCTAGAAACCGGTATGTCACATCAGAAACGAAAAAAGATTTTCAGTGACATAAAATACTATTTTTGGGAAAACCCGTATCTCTTCAAACGGTGTCCCGATGGGATAATCCGTCGATGTGTCTCCGGGGAAGAATGCAATCAGATTCTTCTCCAATGTCATCTTGGTCCCACTGGTGGACATTTCGGACCCCAAGTCACGGGGAGAAAAGTCTATGAGGCCGGTTTTTATTGGCCTACCATCTTCAAGGATGCCCGCCAAGTATGTAAATCATGCGATTCTTGCCAAAGGGCAGGAAAAATTAGTCAGAAAGACGAAATGCCTCAAAACATAATCCAAGTTTGTGAGGTTTTCGACATTTGGGGCATTGATTTCATGGGACCATTCCCAAAATCTAATTCCAACCAATACATACTCGTTGCAGTTGACTACGTGTCAAAATGGGCGGAGGCAAAGGCTCTCCCCACAAACGATGCACGAGTTGTTATAATTTTTCTTAAAGAGCTTTTTGCCCGATTTGGTACCCCGAAATCATTAATTAGTGACCGTGGTACCCATTTTTGCAACACCCAATTGGAAAAGGTGTTGAAACGATATGGGGTAACCCATAAAATTTCTACATCTTATCACCCACAAACAAGTGGGCAAGTTGAAAACACGAATCGGGCATTGAAAAGGATCCTTGAGAAAACAGTTGGATCAAATCCTAAGGTGTGGTCAACAAAGCTTGACGATGCTTTGTGGGCGTTTAGAACCGCCTACAAAACTCCTATTGGAACCACACCTTACCGCCTAGTCTATGGGAAGGCATGTCATCTCCCTTTGGAGATAGAGCACAAATCACATTGGGCTCTTAAGACATGTAATCTCGATCTTACGGAAGCGGGAAACCTCCGTCTAAACCAACTTAATGAGTTGGATGAGTTGAGACAAAATGCCTATGAAAACTCACTCATTTACAAGGAAAAGACCAAAGTTTGGCACGATAACCGTCTCAGGAATCCAAAAGATTTTAAAGAGGGTGATCGTGTCTTGTTATTTAACTCACGATTTAATCTTTTCCCTGGAAAACTCAACTCCCGATGGATGGGACCATTTGTGGTTAATAAGGTTTTTCCATATGGAACGGTGGAGTTAAGAAACGCAAAAGGTGACACGTTTAAGGTAAACGGGCACAGGGTCAAACTATATGTTGATGGACCCATGAACATTGAAGATGAGGTCAACCTCATCTTCGACCCCAAAGCTACCTAAGTTTGGGGGAAGAGTCGAGTGAAGCGACTCAAATTTTAAACCTTCACGAATGGTAGAATTAGGATTGCATGATTTTGAGTGATTCTGTGTGATTTTTACTTCTATGATTACCTTAAAAGTTACCAACTAAAGCTAAACTGATCAAAAGTGAAAAAACAGTGAAGAAAACATGGTGCGCGCCGCGCACCCTTGTTTGTGCGCCCCACGCACACCACTGAATTCATTATATCGGGAAAAATTTTGATCAGCAAGCTTCCTGAGTTAGTCTCTGGTACATTTCGCGCAAAACCAAAAAGAAAAACACCGTGCAAGCTTGTGCGCGCCGCGCACACTTCTGTGTCGCTCCACGCACCCCTCCGTTCAGCTAATTACTGGTTCAATTATTGTGGGGCCCACTTTTAATTCTCAACCACAAAAACCCCAACCCCGATTTCTACCATTTTTCATCCCCAAATTCTGCATCTATCTCTTCCAAACTCAAAAACCTACCAAACCCTAACCAATTTTCATCCAATCTTCACCAAATCTCTTCCATTTTCAAGCAAATTCAAGATGAGGAGAGTATGTTCATGTTCTTCTACTTTTTATTCTTTTTAATACATCGATTTTAATCTCTTAAATTCGAATTTGTTGAAGAATTTAAGTGGGTTTTCTTTAAATTCATGATTTTTGTGAACATTAACATGCTATAAATATTATGTACACCTTGTATGCCTTAAAATTGAAGATTCCATTGTATTTTTATGATATTCTTATGAATCTAGGGTTTACATGCCAATAGAATTGCTAGCTTGATAATGTGTTAAGGATAGTTTGTAATTAGTAATTGTGGGTTGATTGAAGATGATTTTGGATGTTTTATGAGTCTTGTTATCTTGAATAAAAGTCTCAAAGTTGGAATGCTAACATGAATTGAATGAAAATTTGATAATGTAAGCATGAAAAATTTTAGTGTCCACTTAATTATGCTTGTTGTGATATGATTAATAGATTTTTGGGTAACAATAACATGATGAGTTAAATTGTGCTTAAGGATTATGTTCAAATTTGGTTTCTATAATGCTATACTAGTCATGATAATCTTTGCTCTTAAAATGATTTATTTGCTTGAAGGATTAACATAACTATTGCTATATGTATCTTTGAACATGTATTTTGATTTAACCTAACACTAACAAGGTATTATTTCTATATGCCTTTTTGTTTTGGTGATGTTTCTTATGTGTAGACAAGGTCATCTAGTCAAGCGGCCCAACAAGGACAAGGTTCAAACCAAGGAAGACAACAAGCACCCGTACCAGATCAAAATGATCCTGCTGTTTGGTTAGCTTATGTCCGGGATCATGAGGACTACGCGGAAGAATATGAATGGGTGGTAAGAAAAAAGTGTGAAGCCACTTGGTATTTTGACCCGGAACCATTGGTTCAAGCAAGAGAGTACAATAGAGTCGCACGAATGTTAGAGGTGAAACACCAATTGTCATCCGGACAAGAAATCACAATTCGGGCATGGGAACGGGTTATGCGGATAAATGAAACCATTTACCCCGAGTTGTGCAAGGAATTCATCGCAACTCTGAACTTTCAATGCATTTTAAATCCGAGAGGGCAGGATTTTATGAGGTTTAGATTGGGAGGTTTGGCTCGATCAATGAGCCAAATCGATTTAGCTCGTGCTTTGGACATATATAACGAGCTAGATGACGATCAATTGGACGCATATCTCCGACAGACAGAGTATTACGACTCCAGCTACAATCCCAGAATTTTTTGGAGCGACATAAGTAATTACCAATTCGCTGCTAGTCGAAGCACATTCACGAAAATACATCATCAAGAGGCGAAGTTAATTCAGAGGTTGGTTTCTTGCACATTCAATGCAAGAATAGAAGGAAACAACAAGGTAACGAGGCTAGACGTTTTTCTGATGGACATAATCTACAATAAAAGTCCAGTTGATATTCCAACCACAGTGGCAAAATATCTAAACGAAACAGGGACAAGAAATATAAACCCTATTGTAGGTGGTCACTATATCACTCGAATAGCGAGCTCGTTTGGAATTAACTTTGACCGGCTAGTAGTAAATCCGGACATGATGGAACCTTTGGGAAGTATATACTATATCAATGCCCAATTTTTGCAGCTCAACCAACACAATCGGCTCATTCCCTTTGTTCCTAGGATGGAACCACCTAAAAACCCACCCCGTGCCCACGATCATGAAGCAGGTGGTAGCGGTGTCGGACGAGAAAATGTGCAGGAGGAGGTTCACATGGAGGAACCTGAAAGTAAAGAAGAATTACCTCAGTTTCAAAGGAGAAGGCGTAGGCAGACGCAAAGGACACGGGAAGAAGAGTTGGAGGAAGTGATTTCCGGTTTTCATGAATTTCAGGTTGGTTATCAACACAGAGACGACCAATATGAAGAACAAAGGCGACAATTTAACGAATTTCAGGAAGAACAACGGGAACATAATAGGGCTTCAAGGTATGATCAAAGGTGGGGGAATTACAGGGGCGATTGGCTTCGCCATAATGTTAGTTTGTATATGCAACACCCACAGGATTATTATGCCACTTCCTACCAAAACCCGACCTATTATAACACACCGAACAGAGTTCCGAGTCCTCCCTTATACGATGAGCAAGCAGCTATGCAGGATGCACAGACGCGCTTTGAGGACCAATACCCGTGCGGGAGACCTCGAAATGATGGTTCGGGAACCTACTCCGGATGGCCTTTTGGTAATTTCTCTAGTGATGATTAGAGGGCAAATGTACTTTATTTGATGATTGGTAACAATTTGGTGATTTTTCAGAAGCTTTGGTTTGTAATTATTTGAATATTTGTATTGTAGACTAATGTTTGTGGTGGTTGTGTTAAAAACACCATTTTTTTTCTATTTTTATTTTGTGTGCTTGTTTATTTCTTATTGTTAAGGTTTAGTGATGCTGGCATTAAGTTCAGCAACGTACAAACATTTTGGAATTTGTGATAAAGATCAAGGAATGAACGATGATCTTATGCTGGCATTAAGTTCAGCGCCATCGCTCACCTAAGTTTCACGATCTCAGGCTTATTATCAAGGTTTTTTTCGAACTCTTTTCACAGAAATGCCCTCGTGAATTTAAGTAATAAGATTTAAGTAATGAGGGCCTTACTTAATTTCAAGTGTGGGGGTTAATTCTCTCGGGTACATCTTGGCTTACTTCCACATTCTTAATGGAAATAATTATTAAAGCCTTAACGAAAAAGCCAAGTGTAATTATTAAAGCCTTAACGAAAAAGCCAAGTGTGGGGGATTTTACCAATCTTTTCGAATTACTATCACAAAATTTTGCAAAATTAAAACGATTAAAGTACGTTTGGCTTGAAAAAGGAATAAAAGTCACTAAACGAAAGGATGCATCTAGTTCATCCTTGAAGGAAGTAAAGGCTTCCGAATTTCGCCTTACTTGATATAGCAAACTTCCTAAACTATGTCATTTCATACTAATATCATTTCACGATATAAAGTACAGTGGGAAGGGAAAGTCTTGAACTTTCAAACCCGAAAATAAACTTGGTAGGGTAAATTCAAGTCGCTATCCAGTGCAAGACCGATTACGGTGTATAAGCTGGAGCAGGATCTGTCCCGCGCGATAGCTTAGTCTTCGCAGTTTTAACCCTTGATCTTAATTGTACAAAATTGACATAAAAGACCGATATTTATATCGCGTCAGGGGGCGCCCGGTTAAGAGTTCCATGATACTACAATCATGGGGGCGAATAGCTTGCTACTCGCCGACTGAGACTTCGGTTTTCAGTTACCCTCAACCGGAATTTGAGGTTAAAACCGGAAAACGTGTCTAGTTAAAACTAGCAATGACATTTTCAAAATCTTAAAACGTTTTCTCAAAGATCCAATTTTCCCTAAGGATCCAAATTTTTAAAGAACTTTCATCGAAGTTCACCTCTCCCAAGCAATCCAAATGTGTGCGTGTGTTTCATAAATTGTGTGTTGTACCCTCACGAGTGTGTATTCCAATTGTGTAAACATGTGTTCATATAGCGTGAGTTGTGTTACAAAATAATGCGTGTGTTTTGTGTACTTCATGTGAATCGTGTGAAAATTGTGTACCATATAGCGTGAGTCTTTGTGTGTGTTTTGCGTGATTCGTGTGATTTGTGTATAATGTACTTCAACCAATGTTTTTTTTATTCATATATATTTGTGTTTTGTATACGCATGATTAGAACAAGACTTGCTTGAGGACAAGCAAGAGTTAAGTGTGGGGGATTTTGATATTACTCAAAATAGACATATCATTAGTCACAATATCAAGTCCTATCGTCGGTTATTTCATACGAATATGTAATATTTCCATTATTATTCCGTTGTATTGTAATTAAGCATAGAATCATTAAATACTTGAAGAAATGTTGAAGATAATGAATGAAACAACTCAAAGATCAAAACCAGAACAAGAAATGAAGAAACAGAAAAATGAAAGCTACAGTGCGCGCCGCGCACTATCCGCGCACACCACCGCGCACTTAAGACTTTGATCAGAACATTTGATTAAAATGGAAACCAGAGAGCGCCCCGCGCAATTTCAACAGAGCGCGCCGCGCACAAGAGAGCGCGCCGCGCACTTCGCCGCGCACAAATACCTGAAACGTTCTAATTGGAGTGCGATCGTGAACTGGAAAGTAAAAGTGTGGTAGGTGAGTGGTGCGCTCCGCGCACCCCTTATGTGCGCGCCGCGCACAGTGCTTTCCAGCTACTTTTCAGCCTTTTTAAACCTCTTTCCAGCTTCATTCCAAGTGTGCCAGTTTTCTTTCTGTTCAGAGACGAAAACATATCATTCAAAACAGTTCTTGAGCTTATCAAATTGCATCTAAACACTAAAATTATTGAAGATTCAAGGATCATTCAAGGGCTTCATCCAAGATTACTCTAAAAAGGTCAATCTTGTATTTACAATGAATTTTATCTTTGTTACTGTTATATTTAAGTTTTCTAGCATGATTGTTGGCTAGTTCCTTTTATGTTCATCTAGATAAATAACCGAGATGTTGAATGTTTACTTTTGATTGATAGTTACCATGCACGATAGTTTGATGTTTGAATACAAGAACCATTCTTGTTAAGTTTAATCTTTTCGATTCAACTAGTTAGTATACTTGTTCAACTAAGAAACACCATCTTGCTGATTTAGTATATTGATTTACACCTAGTGACAAGTGTTTACCCATCTTTTACCAAAAGGGGTAAGTTGCGTTCAAACGGTTAATCTATATAGGAATGTAAGAATGACTCTTGTAGATACTCTCAGATAGCTTAATTGATATGTGTAGTTGTCTAGGTGAACGATCAATTCCCTAGAATCTGTTATACATATTTTCACTACTCAATTCCATATAACTAATAGGTGTTAGTAATTTGCCTTATCTAGTGACGTTTATAGGGATCTTATTACCACACTTAATTGTTTACTTGGGTTGGGTGAATTGAACATTTAACCAGACTAAGGGAATGAACTAAGCTAAACCATTAGTTGACATAGGAGTGGATCATGATCAACACACCATTGACTTGATCATTCTTCAAGTCTTTAGACTAGTTGAATTAGTTGATTACAAATAGGAGGTCTTAGATGACAAGAACATCACTTGCGTCGTGTAATCCCGTTTGAGTGTTTATTCAAGACTACTCTTGGTAAACCGATCAATTAGTTCTCGTGCATAACCAATCAATCCGATCTTAATCATAAATAAACATTCACATCGAGGGTAAAAAGTCTAGATGAGCATATTTCATCTCTTTGATATCAAAACTATCTTAATTGCTTTCCTTGCACTTATAAATTTAAAAGACCAAAAATATTGTTTTTACTTTTACTCTTCTCTGATTTGGCTAATCGTTAAATAAGCCACAAAACATAAAACTTGTACCTTTAAGCTTCATTTGCTTAGTTAATCATAATATAGTTTATAATTCTAGTTTGACTAATACAACTGTCCTTGGAACGATACACGGATTTTACCATTATCTATACTACTACACGATCGGGTACACTGCCCGTTAGTGTGTGTAATCTTTAAAACCGGTATTTTCCATACAACAATTCATATACCACTTTTCGCACATCACTCTATCAACTGAAAAGGTAACACTCTCATCCTCTATACTTAGGGTCAGTTTCTTACCGAACACGTCTATCATTGCTTTAGCCGTGTTTAAGAATGGTCTTCCTAATATGAGAGGAACTTGAGAATCTTCTTCCATGTCCAAAACAACAAAATCTACTGGAAATACTAAAGTACCAACTTTAACTAGCATGTTCTCCATTATCCCTCTAGGATATTTTATTGATCTATCGGCTAGTTGTATGCTTATTCTGGTTGGTTTCAATTCTCCAAGGTCTAGTTTAGTGTATAGTGAATACGGCATTAAATTTATACTAGCACCTAAGTCTGCCAATGCTTCTATTGAACTAAGACTACCCATAAAACATGGAATTGTGAAACTTCCTGGATCAGATAATTTTTCTGGTATCTTATTCAACAGCACTGCTGAACAATTAGCATTCATAGTAACAGCCGAGAGTTCTTCCATTTTCTTTCTATTTGAGATTAGATCTTTCAAGAATTTAGCATATCTAGGCATTCCTGAAATCACATCAATGAAAGGAAGATTTACATTTATCTGTTTAAACATATCCAAGAATTTGGATTGCTCGGCTTCAAGTTTTTCTTTCTTCATTTTACTCGGGTAAGGAAGTGGTGGTTGGTATGGTTTAACATAAGGTTTATCCTTAACTGTGTTATCTTCATTAACCTTTTCAACTACCGGTTCTTTTTTCTTATCTTGATCAGGTTGTGGTTCTTGTGGAGTAGGAATAGCTTCATCAGAAGTTACAGGTATTTCCGGTGGTTTAAGTGTTGTACCACTTCTTGTGGTAATGGCTTTAGCTGTTTCATTCCGGGGGTTAGCATTTGTATCACTAGGTAGACTTCCCGGTTTTCTTTCACCTATTAACCTTGCTAGGTTACTTACTTCTTGGTCCAGATTTTGAATAGAAGCTTGTTGATTTCTAAATGCTTGCGCATTTTGTTCATTAGTTTGTTTCTGAGATGTGAAAAACTGTGTTTGAGTTTCAACTAGCTTCATCATCATATCTTCTAAATTCGGCTTTTTATCATCGGTTTGTTGTGGTGGTTTATTTTGAAAATTAGGTCTTTGCTGATTATAAGTATTATTGGATACTTGTTGATTGCTAGGACCTTGTTGGTTGTTGTATGGAATATTTCTGTTATAATTCTGGTTTTGATTGTAAATCGGTCTTGGCGGTTGATAATTATTCTGATAATTATTTCCAGGCCTTTGGTTTATGTATGAAATATTCTCTCTTTGTTCCATTGTTAATTCAATACTGAGACAATCTTTTGTCAAATGTGGTCCTCCACACTGCTCACAACTAATTCGTATTGAGTGAATATCTTTAGTCATTTTTTCCATTCGTCTCTCCACAGCATCTATCTTTGCGGAAATGGAATCTAAGTCATGGCTAGAATCTGCTCTAGCTGCTTTAGATGATCTAACGATATCTTTTTCTTGGTGCCACTCATGTGAGTGGGAAGCAGTGTTATCAATAATTTTGTAAGCATCAGTTTCGGTTTTCTTCATAATAGAACCACCAGCTGCTATATCTATTTCTTTCCTTGTAGTGATGTCGCATCCTTGGTAGAATATTTGTACTATTTGTTAGGTGTCTAAACCATGTTGCGGACATCCTCTTAATAACTTTCCATATCTTGTCCACGCCTCATATAGAGTTTCATTTGGTTTCTGTGTGAACGTAACAATTTCTGCTTGAAGTCTTACGGCTTTAGATGCAGGAAAGAATTGTTTAAGAAATTTGTCAACTAAAACATCCCATGTATCAATCGCCCCTTCAGGTAACGATTCCAACCAATCTTTGGCTTCTCCCTTTAAAGTCCAGGGAAATAACATGAGATATATCTGTTCATCCTCCACTTCTCGGATTTTAAATAGTGTGCAGATCCTATTAAAGGTACGTAGATGTTCATTTGGATCTTCCTTCAGCGCACCACTAAATTGGCATTGATTAGTCACCATGTGTAGAATTTGTCCTTTGATTTCATAATCTGGCGCATTAATGTCTGGATGAGTAATTGCGTGACCTTGGCCAGTGCGTTTAGCTCTCATTCGGTCTTCCATACTTAAAGGTTCCAGATTCCCCATAATTGAATTTGTTGAATCGGAATCACTAGAGGATTCTGATTTAATGGTTCGTTCCTCAACAATCTCTGTTTGAATGATTGGTGGTTCCGGAGGAAAGTTTAATGGTTCAGGATCTACGAACCGTTCCTGAATATTCTCCGGATTCTCAATTGTGAGGTCGGGTTCAAAAAATGGATTATCGGAAATTTGAACTGAAGTACTTGGTCGACTGGATGACGATTCTAAAGAAAAATCAACGGCGATTATATTTGCTAAATGTCTTGATCTAGTTACAGGTGGTGAACGTACAAAAGGTGGTGAACGTCTTGCTCGGTGCATTCACTGAATATCCTATTAGTTTTAAAAAGGAAAGAAAAATTATAATAAGTTATCCAATCAATAGACTTTTCTGATTTTGCCCACGTTTCGAATAGCTAAAAGATGCAGCAGAGGGGCAGGATTCGTTTGGTCTCAATATAATTGAGGACTGTTTGGCTCCAATAATCCGGTCCACGTACAAATCCAACTATTACTACGAACCAGAAAATTTTGATGTCTATCAATTTAACCACTTAAAATAAATTTTCGTAATTTTAAGAAAATTAGATAAGAAGTAGAATAAAAATCTATGTCCTAAAACTAGAAAAGCGAGAAATAAGAAAGAAAAAGAGTTCGTCGAAAAAGGTCGAAAAAGAAAAATGGTTGAAAAATAAAAGGTGACGGAAAAATAAAAGAAACTTATAAAACTTAAAAATACTTGACTAACCTAACCTTATTACTACAACTAACTTAAAATTATAATCGCAAATTGAAATTACTAATTGGAATGATAATTGATACATAGGTAAAAGTCGTCTAAAAATATTAAAGCTTACAAGAAAAACTAAATCCCAAATGGAAATAACTTAAAAAGAAACTAAAACTTAAAAAGGCGTCGCAAAATTCTAAAGCACTTAAATCTTAGTCTAAAGAAAAAGCACTTAAGGAATTCTACGGCAAAGCCTAAAAATTTAGAAGTAAAAATAACTATGGCAAAGACTATGAATTAAAACTAAATATGAGCGAAAAATACAAAAGTTACGCTAAAATGATTAAAAAAGGACAAAATATAAAAATATACAAAAAGTTGTAAAAAGTACAATTTTTATAAAAATATTATTTTTATATTATTTATTTTATTAAACTATTAATTTTGTAATTTATAAAAACTAATTAAAATTTTAAATACAAATTAATTAATATCTAAAATTAATTAATATAATAACCTAAACCTAATTAGGGTTTAATATTAATAATAATTAATAATATTCCGTAATTAATGCTGTCGGCAGGTTCAGTAGGGCGTGTCAGATGGGCTCATGCGATCACATGAGTCCTCAGTTTCCCAGCCATGCGATCGCATGGGCTAGGGTTTCGGGCCACAGAGTGGGCTGCTACAGTACAGGCCGAATTAAATTTTTTTTTTTTTTTGTTTTTGCTGTAAAATATAAAATATATTTATAAATTAAATAAAACTTAAATTTTTACAAACTAAAAAAAATAGAAATAAAGAAACTTTATAAAACTTAAATATTTACCAAACTCTTAAAAAAATATTTATATTTTTGTTTTTCTTTTAATATTTTTGAATATTTAAAACGTATTTTTACAAAAGCGTACTAAAAAATCTTTTTTTTTTTTTTATATTAGCGTTGCGCTTCCGGCTTTTAAGCTAGAATGATGTTCCCCGGCAGCGGCGCCAAAAATACTTGATGTGGTAGCGGAGTGGTATAAAATACTATTAATTTTAGCAGGAAATACTATTAAATACGATACATTTTTACACAAGATATTTATTTATTTATAGAATGGATATACTTAAACCTTGCTACAACACTTATAGGCAGTGTACCTAATCGTACAGTAGTGTAGTTTTTAGTAAGTCCGGTTCGTTCCACAGGGAATCTTTTTAAACAAAGCTTAACGTTATATTAGTTTACTTTTATAAAAATACAAATATATATATAAGTAATATTATTATTATAAAAAGGGGGTTTTTACCGTTTAATGACCGGTTTGTCGATTTTAAAACTTTAGTCGCAGTTAAAACCAAATGTAAAGTATTAAAAATAAATACAAGACTTAAATTAAAGCGTAAAGTAAATAACAATAATGAAATTGCGAATAATAAAAGTGCGATAAAATAAACTTGCGATAATTAAAAAGTACGATAATTAAAAATGCAATTAAATAAAATAACAATAAAAATGCGATAATTAGAAGTGCAATTAAATATAAAATAAAGGAAATTAAATATGAAATAAAAGAATTATGCTTATTTAAACTTCTGTAATCATGATGTTTGACGTGTTGATTTTAGTTTTATGCCCATGGGTTAATTGTCCTTTGTCCTGGATTATTTAATATGTCCGTCTGGTTTTTGTCCATAACAGTCCATCAGTCATAAATATAAAGTGCAAGTGTCCTCGTCAAATTATCCTTATACCCGAAGTTAAATATTCCAACTAATTGGGGACTTAAACTGTAACAAGATTTTAATACTTTATTTAATAATTACACCAGGATGTCGACTGAGTGTAACCCAAGGTTTTAATATTTTGTTATCAATTATACCAAGTGTCCTTGTACATAATTTCACCCCTGTTTTAATTATTCTAGTGGCTATTAATCCATTCCCGTGTCCGGTTAAATGAACGATTATTCGTACATATAAATACCCCGCCCATCGTGTCCGATTGAGTGTATATGGTAATTTATAGGGACGCCCAATTGTAAATCTTTATATTAACATTAACAAACTATCATTTAGTTAAACAAATATAAAGCCCATTAATAGCTCATAGTCTAATTTCCACAAGTGTCATTCTTTTGTCCAAACCCCAATTATGGTACAAAGCCCAATTACCCAATTTTAGTAATTAGCCCAACATCATGATTACTTCGGATTAAATAAGCATAATAATAACTTAGCTACGAGACATTAATGTAAAAAGGTTGAACATAACTTACAATGATTAAAAATAGCGTAGCGTTACACGGACAGAATTTCGACTTACACCCTTACAATATTCGCTAACATACCCTTATTATTAGAATTAAAATTAAAATTAAAATATAAATTATAAATATATATTTTACGTATATATGGAGAGAAGAGAAAGATAGATGGATTTGTGGTGCACCAAAGCTCGATTTTTATAGGCATGTGGGCTGGAACTGGGGCTCATGCGATCGCATGGATTTATGCCTTCCAGGCCATGCGATCGCATGGCCAGCTGGGGAGGCTCATATTTGGTTGTTTTCTTCTACCGACGGTTTTATAAATAATATAATATATTAAATAATTATAAGAATTATTTAAATATTATATTATATTTATGTGCATAGTTGACTTGTAATTTTTAGTCCGTTGCGTCGAGCGTTGAGAGTTGACTCATGACCCGGTTCCGGATTTTCGAACGTCCTTGCGTATAATTTAATATCTTGTACTTTGCGTTTTGAATCTTGTACTCTTGTAATTTCGAGACGTTTCTTATCAATAATTGGAACCTCTTTGATTGTCTTTTGTACTTTTGAGCTTTTTGGTCGTTTGCGTCTTCAATTCGTCGAATCTGTCTTTTGTCTTCACCTTTTATTATTTAAACGAATATCACTTGTAAATAGAACAATTGCAACTAAAAGCTTATCTTTCTTGAGGAATAATGCTATGAAATATATGTTCGTTTTTAGCATTATCAATACCAAACTTCAAAAATATATATATATGTTTGCAGTTTATCTTATGTACACAACAGGGTAAAACAACGCATTTTCAAAGACTGGCATTAAGTTCAGCAAAAGCAACTAATTTTGATGACAAGATGCAAAATATATGTGAAATAACAACAAGACGGAATGAACAAATGATGTGCACCATTTATCATTCAGCAAACAAACGCCAATATATTTGGAAACTTTGGTAAAAATTTAATCATTTTCACACAAATCACCCTCAATAATTTAAATTGTTACTGATTTCTTGCAAATGAGGGCATTGCAAGATCTTAAGTGTGGGAAGGGGTTAAATTCTTTCGGATTTTAAAAATTTTATCTTAAACACTGGGTTACCATTAAAAATACTAGTAAAGCAGTAGTTGTATTAGAATCTAGTGCTCTCTGATAATAAAGAACAGCCCTAGTCTTATATACTGACTACCCAATTCTAGTAAAATTTTTCAAAATTTTCAATTAAATGAACTCAAAATCATGTTTATACATATTTATGAACGATAAAACTAGGTTTTAACACCGAAATTATTGTAACCTCGGAAAGGACATAAATTGAGAAACAAACCAAAATGTTAAAATTCATTTAAAATGGAATAGAGGACAATAAAAAGGAAAATAAAAGCCAAGTGTGGGAAAATTCTCCAAGTTATTCAAAACATATATCACGTATTTTTGTACAAATAACTGAAAATACTTTTGCTTTGGACTAAACTAAAAAGTTTTACCTGATTTACTGTAAGAAAGATGGATCTACACAATGAATCAATTCCATCATTAAAAGGAAGTAAAGTCTTCCGAAAAAGACACGCGCTTCTTGATTTAGGTCAAGAAGTTGTCGTCCAGACCAGCTGTAGGTTGACGAAAAATCTAGAAAAGTCATCACTAAAATCAGCAGGAAATCCACTGACCTCAGCATTAAACAGGGTCGCCAGGTGGTCAGACTTATCCTAACCATGAGAGGATCTGTCTCGTAAAATGGGGAGGGCGCCATGCAAATTAGCTTGATAAGACTAATGAATCAGACCCCCAGAAAGGATAATCTCCTTAAAGATTAAAAATCAGCTTTTAAGACTGATATTACTCAATCCTTGAGATTGACCTTAAAGATTGAGAATTCAAACTCATGGAATTCAATGATATCTAAACTCGAGCTTGAACGAGAAAATATTTTGATCAAAAGTTACAAACCAATTTGTTTTCTGAAAACCTATTTTCAATCCGTTCATTACCATTGAACGTAAAATCCTAGGAATTCACCTGGAATTCATTAGGTCACCTGAACCAAATCGGGTGTCAACCGTAAGAACGGTGGTTGCATAGCATGGTCGGAGACAGGACCTTGTGCCAGACCGAAAAATTATAAGGGTGAGCTTTACTATTGCTCCTACAAAGGATAGTAATTGCGTCCGACACGTTATAGACCATAATTAAAAGCATGTCAGGGGACATTGCCTTAACAGTTGCTTGTTCAACGCTTTTCTTTACAACCGGACGGTAGTTTACCGAAAGGTAATATACGGGACAAGTAAACTGGACGTGTTGCTTTCCAAATACAAGGTTAGCAAGTGGGTGACACAAAACCGCAAGTTTTGAGCTAAAATTTTCAAATCTGAAACCCACCAAACCCACAAAAATATTTTGCAAACACCGGTAAAGGGTTATTCCGGAAAACTTATCTAGGGTAAAAACTAGATTTAATTTTCAAAAGATCAAATGTTTTCATAAAGATCCAATTTCCTTAATGGATCTAAATTTTTATAGTCATGTGGGACTGTAAACCATATCGTTACTACCATTGTTTATACCGCCGTATAGAAATCACTGATGTACAAAGTGTGAAGAATAAAGAAGTGATTCTAGTATTTCAAGACGATATTGCTTGAGGACAAGCAACGCTTAAGTGTGGGAATATTTGATAATGCTAAAAACGAACATATATTTCATAGCATTATTCCTCAAGAAAGACAAGCTTTTAGTTGCAATTGTTCTATTTACAAGTGATATTCGTTTAAATAATAAAAGGTGAAGACAAAAGACAGATTCGACGAATTGAAGACGCAAACGACCAAAAAGCTCAAAAGTACAAAAGACAATCAAAGAGGTTCCAATTATTGATAAGAAACGTCTCGAAATTACAAGAGTACAAGATTCAAAACGCAAAGTACAAGATATTAAATTGTACGCAAGGACATTCGAAAATCCGGAACCGGGACCAGAGTCAACTCTCAACGCTCGACGCAACGGACTAAAAATTACAAGTTAACTATGTATATAAATATAATAAAATATATAATTAATTATATAAATTATATATATATTATATTTATATAATAAACCGTCGGTAAACAAAGAGCCAAAATGGAGTGAGCTGTATTTACAAACTCCGCGACTCGCGGAGTTTGAAGGCAAAAAGGGCCGCGAGTCGCGGAGCCCCAAATTCTGAAACTCCCTATAAAAGCAAACGAATTCTGATCGCAAAAAACATATATATCCATCCTCTCTATATCTATACGTAAATATTTATATTTATATTTTAATTTTAATTTTAATTTTAATCCTAATAATAAGGGTATGTTAGCGAATGTTGTAAGGGTGTAAGTCGAAATTCTGTCCGTGTCACGCTACGCTATTTTTAATCATTGTAAGTTATGTTCAACCTTTTTAATTTAATGTCTCGTAGCTAAGTTATTATTATGCTTATTTAAAACGAAGTAATCATGATGTTGGGCTAATTACTAAAATTGGGTAATTGGGCTTTGTACCATAATTGGGGTTTGGACAAAGGAACGACACTTGTGGAAATTAGACTATGGGCTATTAATGGGCTTTATATTTTTTTAACTAAATGATAGTTTGTTAATGTTAATATAAAGATTTACAATTGGGCGTCCCTATAAATTACCATATACACTCGATCGGACACGATGGGCGGGGTATTCATATGTACGAATAATCGTTCATTTAACCGGACACGAGAATGGATTAATAGCCACTAGAATAATTAAAACAGGGGTGAAATTATGTACAAGGACACTTGGTATAATTGATAACAAAATATTAAAACCTTGGGTTACACTCAGTCGACATCCTGGTGTAATTATTAAACAAAGTATTAAAATCTTGTTACAGTTTAAGTCCCCAATTAGTTGGAATATTTAACTTCGGGTATAAGGATAATTTGACGAGGACACTCGCACTTTATATTTATGACTGATGGACTGTTATGGACAAAAACCAGACGGACATATTAAATAATCCAGGACAAAGGACAATTAACCCATGGGCATAAAACTAAAATCAACACGTCAAACATCATGGTTACGGAAGTTTAAATAAGCATAATTCTTTTATTTCATATTTAATTTCCTTTATTTTATATTTAATTGCACTTATAATTATCGCATTTTTATTGTTATTGTATTTAATTGCACTTTTAATTATCGTACTTTTTAATTATCGCAAGTTTATTTTATCGCACTTTTATTATTCGCAATTTCATTATCGTTATTTACTTTACGCTTTAATTTAAGTCTTGTATTTATTTTTAATATTTTACATTTGGTTTTAACTGCGACTAAAGTTTTAAAATCGACAAACCGGTCATTAAACGGTAAAAACCCCCCTTTATAATAATAATATTACTTATATATATATTTGTATTTTTATAAAAGTAAACTAATATAGCGTTAAGCTTTGTTTAAAGATTTTTCCTGTGGAACGAACCGGACTTACTAAAAACTACACTACTGTACGATTAGGTACACTGCCTATAAGTGTTGTAGCAAGGTTTAAGTATATCCATTCTCTAAATAAATAAATATCTTGTGTAAAATTGTATCGTATTTAATAGTATTTTCTTGTAAAATTTAATAGTATTTTACACCCCGCTGCACACATCAATTTGCGAACAAGTTTAGAATTAACTAAACTATGTTCTAGTGATTACTAGTTTACCACTTCGAATATGATAGCTTTTTATGTATGAATCGAATGATGTTATGATCATCATTACTACCTTAAGTTCCTTGGATAAACCTACTGGAAAAGAGAAAAATGGATCTAGCTTCAATGGATCCTTGGATGGCTCGAAGTTCTTGAAGCAGAATCATGACACGAAAACAAGTTCAAGTAAGATTATCACTTGAAATAAGATTGTTATAGTTATAGAAATTGAACCAAAGTTTAAATATGATTATTACCTTATATTAGAATGATAACCTACTGTAAGAAACAAAGATTTCTTGAGGTTGGATGATCACCTTACAAGATTGGAAGTGAGCTAGCAAACTTGAACGTATTCTTAATTTTATGTAACTAGAACTTGTAGAATTTATGAAGAACACTTAGAAATTGAAGTTAGAACTTGAAAGAGATCAATTAGATGAAGAAAATTAAAGAATGAAAGTGTTTGTAGGTGTTTTTGGTCGTTGGTGTATGGATTAGATATAAAGGATATGTAATTTTATTTTCATGTAAATAAGTCATGAATGATTACTCATATTTTTGTAATTTTATGAGATATTTCATGCTAGTTGCCAAATGATGGTTCCCACATGTGTTAGGTGACTCACATGGGCTGATAAGAGCTGATCATTGGAGTGTATATACCAATATTACATACATCTAAAAGCTGTGTATTGTACGAGTACGAATACGGGTGCATACGAGTAGAATTGTTGATGAAACTGAACGAGGATGTAATTGTAAGCATTTTTGTTAAGTAGAAGTATTTTGATAAGTGTCTTGAAGTCTTTCAAAAGTGTATGAATACATATTAAAACACTACATGTATATACATTTTAACTGAGTCGTTAAGTCATCGTTAGTCGTTACATGTAAGTGTTGTTTTGAAACCTTTAGGTTAACGATCTTGTTAAATGTTGTTAACCCATTGTTTATTAAATCAAATGAGATGTTAAATTATTACATTATCATGATATCATGATGTATTAATATATCTTAATATGATATATATACATTAAATGTCATTACAACGATAATCGTTACATATATGTCTCGTTTCAAAATTATTAAGTTAGTAGTCTTGTTTTTACATATGTAGTTCATTGTTAATATACTTAATGATATGTTTACTTATCATAATATCATGTTATATATATATATATATATATATATATATATATATATATATATATATATATATATATATATATATATATATATATATATATATATATATCCATATATATGTCATCATATAGTTTTTACAAGTTTTACCGTTCGTGAATCGCCGGTCAACTTGGGTGGTCAATTGTCTATATGAAACCTATTTCAATTAATCAAGTCTTAACAAGTTTGATTGCTTAACATGTTGGAAACATTTAATCATGTAAATATCAATTTCATTTAATATATAAAAACATGGAAAAGTTCGAGTCACTACAGTACCTACCCGTTAAATAAATTTCGTCCCGAAATTTTAAGCTGTTGAAAGTGTTGACGAATCTTCTGGAAATAGATGCGGGTATTTCTTCTTCATCTGATCTTCATGCTCCCAGGTAAAACCGGGTCCTCTACGAGCATTCCATCGAACCTTAACAATCGGTATCTTGTTTTGTTTAAGTCTCTTAACCTCACGATCCATTATTTCGACGGGTTCTTCAATGAATTAAAGTTTTTCGTTGATTTGGATTTCGTCTAACGGAATAGTGAGATCTTCTTTAGCAAAACATTTCTTCAAATTCGAGACGTGGAAAGTGTTACGTACAGCCGCGAGTTGTTGAGGTAACTCAAGTCGGTAAGCTACTGGTCCGACACGATCAATAATCTTGAATGGTCCAATATACCTTGGATTTAATTTACCTCGTTTACCAAATCGAACAACGCCTTTCCAAGGTGCAACCTTAAGCATGATCATCTCTCCAATTTCAAATTCTATATCTTTTCTTTTAATGTCGGCATAGCTCTTTTGTCGACTTTGGGCGGTTTTCAACCGTTGTTGAATTTGGATGATCTTCTCAGTAGTTTCTTGTATTATCTCCGGACCCGTAATCTGTCTATCCCCCACTTTACTCCAACAATTTGGAGACCTGCACTTTCTACCATAAAGTGCTTCAAATGGCGCCATCTCAATACTTGAATGATAGCTGTTGTTGTAGGAAAATTCTGCTAACGGTAGATGTCGATCCCAACTGTTTCTGAAATCAATAACACATACTCGTAGCATGTCTTTAAGCGTTTGTATCGTCCTTTCGCTCTGCCCATCAGTTTGTGGATGATAGGCAGTACTCATGTCTAGACGAGTTCCTAATGCTTGTTGTAATGTCTGCCAGAATCTTGAAATAAATCTGCCATCCCTATCAGAGATAATAGAGATTGGTATTCCATGTCTGGAGATGACTTCCTTCAAATACAGTAGTGCTAACTTCTCCATCTTGTCATCTTCTCTTATTGGCAGGAAGTGTGCTGATTTGGTGAGACGATCAACTATTACCCAAATAGTATCAAAACACTTGCAGTCCTTGGCAATTTAGTGATGAAATCCATGGTAATGTTTTCCCATTTTCATTCCGGGATTTCGGGTTGTTGAAGTAGACCTGATGGTTTCTGATGCTCAGCTTTGACCTTAGAACACATCAAACATTCTCCTACGTATTTAGCAACATCGGCTTTCATACCCGACCAACAAAAATGTTTCTTGAGATCCTTGTACATCTTCCCCGTTCCAGGATGTATTGAGTATCTGGTTTTATGAGTTTCTCTAAGTACCATTTCTCTCATATCTCCAAATTTTGGTACCCAAATCCTTTCAGCCCTATACCGGGTTCCGTCTTCCTGAATATTAAGATGCTTCTCCGATCCTTTGGTTATTTCATCCTTTAAATTTCCCTCTTTTAAAACTCCTTGTTGCACCTCCTTTATTTGAGTAGTAAGGTTATTGTGAATCATTATATTCATAGATTTTACTCGAATGGGTTCTCTGTCCTTCCTGCTCAAGGCGTCGGCTACCACATTTGCCTTCCCCGGGTGGTAACGAATCTCAAAGTCGTAATCATTCAACAATTCAATCCACCTACGCTGCCTCATATTCAGTTGTTTCTGATTAAATATGTGTTGAAGACTTTTGTGGTGGGTATATATAATACTTTTGACCCCATATAAGTAGTGCCTCCAAGTCTTTAATGCAAAAACAACCGCGCATAATTCCAAATCATGCGTCGTATAATTTTGTTCGTGAATCTTCAATTGTCTAGACGCATAAGCAATCACCTTCGTTCGTTGCATTAATACACAACCGAGACCTTGCTTTGATGCATCACAATAAATCACAAAATCATCATTCCTTTCAGGCAATGACAATATAGGTGCCGTAGTTAGCTTTTTCTTCAATAACTGAAACGCTTTCTCTTGTTCATCCTTCCATTCAAATTTCTTCCCTTTATTCGTTAATGCAGTCAAGGGTTTTGCTATTCTGGAAAAGTCTTGGATGAACCTTCTGTAGTAACCAGCTAGTCCTAAAAACTGGCATATATGTTTCTGAGTTTTCGGGGTTTCCCACTTTTCAACAATTTCTATCTTTGCCGGATCCACCTTAATACCTTCTTTGTTCACTATGTGACCGAGGAATTGAACTTCTTCCAACCAAAATGCACACTTTGAAAACTTAGCGTACAATTCTTCCTTCCTCAATACTTCTAACACCTTTCTTAAATGTTCACCGTGTTCTTGGTCATTCTTTGAGTAAATAAGTATGTCATCAATGAAAACAATGACAAACTTGTCAAGGTATGGTCCACACACTCGGTTCATAAGGTCCATGAACACAGCTGGTGCATTAGTTAAACCAAACGGCATGACCATAAACTCGTAATGACCGTAACGTGTTCTGAAAGCAGTCTTTGGAATATCATCTTCTTTCACCCGCATTTGATGATACCCAGAACGTAAGTCAATCTTTGAATAAACAGACGAGCCTTGTAGTTGATCAAATAAGTCGTCGATTCTCGGTAGTGGGCAGCGGTTCTTGATGGTAAGTTTGTTCAACTCTCGGTAGTCGATACACAACCTGAATGTACCATCTTTCTTCTTGACAAACAAAACAGGAGCTCCCCACGGTGATGTGCTTGGTCGAATGAAACCACGCTCTAAAAGTTCTTGTAATTGGCTTTGCAGTTCTTTCATCTCGCTAGGTGAGAGTCTGTAAGGAGCACGAGCTATTGGTGCAGCTCCTGGTACAAGATCTATTTGAAATTCAACGGATCGATGTGGGGGTAATCCCGGTAATTCTTTCGGAAATACATCGGGAAATTCTTTTGCTACGGGAACATCATTGATGCTCTTTTCTTCAGTTTGTACTTTCTCGACGTGTGCTAGAATAGCATAGAAACCTTTTCTTATTAGTTTTTGTGCCTTCAAATTACTAATAAGATGTAGCTTCGTATTGCCCTTTTCTCCGTACACCATTAAGGGTTTTCCTTTTTCTCGTATAATGCGAATTGCATTTTTGTAACAAATGATCTCTGCTTTCACTTCTTTCAACCAGTCCATACCGATTATCACATCAAAACTCCCTAACTCTACTGGTATCAAGTCAATCTTAAATGTTTCGCTAACCAGTTTAATTTCTCGATTCCGACATATATTATCTACTGAAATTAATTTACCATTTGCTAATTCGAGTAAAAATTTACTATCCAAAGGCGTCAATGAACAACTTAATTTAGCACAAAAATCTCTACTCATATAGCTTCTATCCGCACCCGAATCAAATAAAACGTAAGCATATTTATTGTCAATAAGAAACGTCCCCGTAACAAGCTCCGGGTCTTCCTGTGCCTCTGCCGCATTAATATTGAAAACTCTTCCACGGCTTTGTCCATTCGTGTTCTCCTGGTTCGGGAAATTTCTAATAATGTGGCCCGGTTTTCCACATTTATAACAAACTACATTGGCATAACTTGCTCCGACACTACTTGCTCCGCCATTACTCGTTCCGACACCATTTGTTCCTTTCGTTCTGTTAACCCCTGGTCCGTAGACCTCACACTTCGTCGCACTATGACCATTTCTTTTACACTTGTTGCAAAATTTGGTGCAGAACCCCGAGTGATACTTTTCACACCTTTAGCATAGCTGCTTCTGATTGTTGTTGTTGTGGTTATTATTGTTGTTGGGATGATTGTTGTAGTTGTTGTTGTTGTTGTTGTTGTTGTTGTTGTTGTTGTTGTTGTTTTTGGGCCGTTTGTTGTAGTTGCGATTGATGTTGCGATTGTTGGGATAGTTGTTGCGATTATTGTTGTAATTACTGTTGTTGTTGTATTGGTGATTCTTATCACCGTTTTCCTCCCACTTTCTTTTGACTTGCTTCACATTGGCCTCTTCAGCAGTCTGTTCTTTAATTCTTTTTTCAATCTGGTTCACTAGTTTGTGAGCCATTCTACATGCCTGTTGTATGGAGGCGGGCTCGTGTGAACTTATATCTTCTTGGATTCTTTCCGGTAATCCTTTCACAAATGCGTCGATCTTCTCTTCCTCATCATCGAACTCTCCCGGACACAATAGGCACAATTCTGTGAATTGTCTTTTGTACGTGGTAATATAAAATCCTTGGGTTCGTAACCCTCTAAGTTCTGTCTTGAGCTTATTGACCTCGGTTCTGGGACGGTACTTCTCGTTCATCAAGTGCTTGAATGCTGACCACAGTAGTGCGTAAGCATCATCTTGTCCCACTTGCTCTAGATAGATATTCCACCATGTTAACGCAGTACCTGTGAAGGTATGCGTAGCGTACTTCACTTTGTCCTCTTCAGTACACTTACTTATGGTAAACACCGATTCGACCTTCTCGGTCCACCGTTTCAATCCGATCAGTCCTTCGGTTCCATCAAATTCCAAAGGTTTGCAGGCAGTGAATTCTTTGTAGGTGCATCCTACACGATTTCCTGTACTGCTAGATCCAAGGTTATTGTTTGTATGTAGCGCAGCCTGTACTGCGGCTATGTTTGAGGCAAGAAAGGCACGAAATTCCTCTTCGCTCATATTCAAGGTGTGTCGAGTAGTTGGTGCTATTTCCTTCAAAATAGTCAAATGAAACAAGTTAATCATACAGAATATTAAGAGTAGTCAATAGTATCTCGTAGCATAATATGAACTCATTTATAAAAGCTTTTTCTTCATATTAGCATTTTATAAGTTTAAATTCGGGTAGTACCTACCCGTTAAGTTCATACTTAGTAGCTAATATACAATTCAACTACTACAATTCTATATGAAAAACTGATTATAATAATATTTCGCGTTCAAACTTTTACACAATATTTTACAAACTTACAATACCGCTTATTTTACATATAGCATGAAATATAGCACACAATAAATTTGATACAAGATGGTTGTGAAGATAATTCTAGCTAGTACACAAGTCGTTCAGCAAAGGCAATAAAGACACGTAATTCATACGTCCAGAAACAAGTCATGCATTCTGGTTTTACTAGGACTACTTCCCATCATTGGTCTTGTGGAACATAACCGTTATGGCCGTTGATAAGACAGCGTGTTGTAACATCGTCAAAGGGACGAGGGTTACGTAATGTCCAACAGTCCTGTAACAATCTAAAAACCTCATTTCTTACCCCAATTACCGACTCCGTCACTTGTGGGAACGTTTTGTTTAATAGTTGTAGCCCGATGTTCTTGTTCTCACTTTGGTGAGAAGCGAACATTACTAACCCGTAAGCATAACATGCTTCTTTATGTTGCATGTTAGCCGCTTTTTCTAAATCACGAAGTCCTATATTCGGATATATTGAGTCAAAATAATTTCTTAACCCATTGCGTAAAATAGCATTTGGGTTCCCCGCAATATATGCGTCAAAGTAAACACATCGTAACTTATGGATTTCCCAATGTGATATCCCCCATCTTTCGAACGAAAGCCTTTTATAAACCAAGGCATTCTTGGAACGTTCTTCGAATATCTTACAAACTGATCTCGCCTTAAATAGTTGTGCCAAGGAATTCTGACTGACTCTAGACAAGATTTCATCAATCATGTCTCCGGGTAGGTCTCTTAAAATATTAGGTTGTCTATCCATTTTGTGTTTTTATACTGTAAAATAGACAAGAATTAGATTCATAAAAAAAAATACTTATTAATACAGGCAATTTTTACATATATCATAAAGCATAAGCACACTATATTACATATATTACACCACACGAATACAACTATCTTATTCCGACTCGCTCGTTTCTTCTTCTTTAGTTTTGGTTCATTTTGCCAAGTTTCTAGGGATATATGATGTTCCCCTAATACGAGCCGTCGTTTTCCACATTGGTTTAGAAAAACCTGGTGGTTTAGAGGTTCCCGGGTTATTGTCACAACTTAAGAAATACGAGTGTTGACGATACATATAAAGTTCATCGGGTTTGGAATCAAATTTCTCTATTTTTATGCCCTTTCCCTTATTGTTCTCTTTTGCCTTATTAAATTGTGTTGGGGTAATTTCTATAACATCATCGGATTCCTTGTCAGGATCCGATTCATCGGAGAATTGGTAATCCTCCCAATACTTTGCTTCCTTGGCGGAAACACCATTGACCATATTTAACTTTGGTCGGTTGGTTGAGGATTTTCTTCTACTTAACCGTTTTATTATTTCCCCCACTGGTTCTATTTCTTCTTCCGGTTCGATTCTTCTTCCGGTTCCGATTCTTCTCCCGGTTCCGACTCTTCTTCCGGTTCCTCTTCGGGAACTTGTGAATCAGTCCACGAATTATTCCAATTTACATTTGACTCTTCATTATTATTAGGTGAGTCAATGGGACTTGTTTTAGAGGTAGACATCTATCACATAATATCAAACACGTTAAGAGATTAATATATCACATAATATTTACTTGTTAATAATATATAGTTTCCAACAAAAATGTTAAGCAATCATTTTTAAAGAAAACACGGTCGAAGTCCAGACTCACTAATGCATCCTAACAAACTCGATAAGACACACTAATGCAAATTTTTCTGGTTCTCTAAGACCAACGCTCTGATACCAACTGAAATGTTCTGTTCTTGTTGATTAAAAACGTTCCATATTAATTGATTTCGTTGCGAGGTTTTGACCTCTATATGAGACGTTTTTCAAAGACTGCATTCATTTTAAAACTAACCATAACCTTTATTTCATCAATAAAGGTTTAAAAAGCTTTACGTAGATTATCAAATAATGATAATCTAAAATATCATGTTTACACGCGACCATTACAAAATGGTTTACAATACAAATATGTTACAACAAAATAAGTTTCTTGAATGCAATTTTTACACAATATCATACAAACATGGACTCCAAATCTCGTCCTTATTTAAGTATGCGGCAGCGGAATCTCTTAATAATCACCTGAGAATAAACATGCTTATAACGTCAATAAAAATGTTGGTGAGTTATAGGTTTAACCTATATATTATCAAATCATAATAATAGACCACAAGATTTCATATTTCAATACACATCCCATACATAGAGATAAAAATCATTCATATGGTGAACACCTGGTAACCGACATTAACAAGATGCATTTTTAAGAATATCCCCATCATTCCGGGACACCCTTCGGATATGATATAAATTTCGAAGTACTAAAGCATCCGGTACTTTGGATGGGGTTTGTTAGGCCCAATAGATCTATCTTTAGGATTCGCGTCAATTAGGGTGTCTGTTCCCTAATTCTTAGATTACCAGACTTAATAAAAAGGGGCATATTCGATTTCAATAATTCAACCATAGAATGTAGTTTCACGTACTTGTGTCTATTTTGTAAATCATTTATAAAACCTGCATGTATTCTCATTCCAAAAATATTAGATTTTAAAAGTGGGACTATAACTCACTTTCACATATTTTTTTTACTTCGTCGGGAAGTAAGACTTGGCCACTGGTCGATTCACGAACCTATAACAAATATGTACATATATATCAAAGTATGTTCAAAATATATTTACAACACTTTTAATACATTTTGATGTTTTAAGTTTATTAAGTCAGCTGTCCTCGTTAGTAACCTACAACTAGTTGTCCACAGTTAGATGTACAGAAATAAAATTGATATATATTATCTTGAATCAATCCACGACCCAGTGTATACATATCTCAGTATTGATCACAACTCAAACTATATATATTTTAGAATCAACCTCAACCCTGTATAGCTAACTCCAAAATTCACATATAGAGTGTCTATGGTTGTTCCGAAATATATATAGATGTGTCGACATGATAGGTCGAAACATTGTATACGTGTCTATGGTATCTCAAGAGTACATAATATACAATACAAGTTGATTAAGTTATGGTTGGAATAGATTTGTTACCAATTTTCACGTAGCTAAAATGAGTAGTTTTTACCAATTTTGTTTTGCGCGCCATTTCTTCGTTTCTAATCCGTTTTGAGTGATTTAAGCGGCCATGGTTTCGTATTGAACTTGACTTTATGAAACTAAACAGAAAAGGTATAGGTTTATAGTCGGAAATACAAGTTACAAGTCGTTTTTGAAAGAGGTAGTCATTTCCGTCGAAAGAACGACATCTTGATGACTGTTTTGAAAAACATACTTTCACTTTGAGTTTAACCATGATTTTTGGATATGGTTTCATTTTCATAATAAAAATCATTTTCACCGAAGTATAGCTTTTAAATCAAAGTTTTTCATAGTTTTTAATTATCCAAACCAAAACAGCCCCCGGTTGTAACTACGACGGCGTAAATCCGGTTTTATGGTGTTTATCGTGTTTCTGGGTTTTAAATCATTAAGTTAGCATATCATATAGATATAGATCATGTGTATAGTTGATTTTAAAAGTGTAGTTAGAAGAATTAACTTTATTTGCGAACAAGTTTAGAATTAACTAAACTATGTTCTAGTGATTACTAGTTTACCACTTCGAATATGATAGCTTTTTATGTATGAATCGAATGATGTTATGAACATCATTACTACCTTAAGCTCCTTGGATAAACCTACTGGAAAAGAGAAAAATGGATCTAGCTTCAACGGATCCTTGGATGGCTCGAAGTTCTTGAAGCAGAATCATGACACGAAAACAAGTTCAAGTAAGATCATCACTTAAAATAAGATTGTTATAGTTATAGAAATTGAACCAAAGTTTGAATATGATTATTACCTTGTATTAGAATGATAACCTACTGTAAGAAACAAAGATTTCTTGAGGTTGGATGATCACCTTACAAGATTGGAAGTGAGCTAGCAAACTTGAAAGTATTCTTGATTTTATGTAACTAGAACTTGTAGAATTTATGAAGAACACTTAGAACTTGAAGTTAGAACTTGAGAGAGATCAATTAGATGAAGAAAATTGAAGAATTAAAGTGTTTGAAGGTGTTTTTGGTCGTTGGTGTATGGATTAGATAAAAAGGATATGTAATTTTGTTTTCATGTAAATAAGTCATGAATGATTACTCATATTTTTGTAATTTTATGAGATATGTCATGCTAGTTTCCAAATGATGGTTCCCACATGTGTTAGGTGACTCACATGGGCTGCTAAGAGCTGATCATTAGAGTGTATATACCAATAGTACATACATCTAAAAGCTGTGTATTGTACGAGTACGAATACGGGTGCATACGAGTAGAATTGTTGATGATACTGAACGAGGATGTAATTGTAAGCATTTTTGTTAATTAGAAGTATTTTGATAAGTGTATTGAAGTCTTTCAAAAGTGTATGAATACATATTAAAACACTACATGTATATACATTTTAACTGAGTCATTAAGTCATCGTTAGTCGTTAGATGTAAGTGTTGTTTTGAAACCTTTAGGTTAACGATCTTGTTAAATGTTGTTAACCCATTGTTTATTAAATCAAATGAGATGTTAAATTATTACATTATCATGATATCATGATGTATTAATATATCTTAATATGATATATATATATATATATATATTAAATGTCGTTACAACGATAATCGTTACATATATGTCTCGTTTCAAAATCATTAAGTTAGTAGTCTTGTTTTTACATATGTAGTTCATTGTTAATATACTTAATGATATGTTTACTTATCATAATATCATGTTAACTATATATATATATATCCATATATATGTCATCATATAGTTTTTACAAGTTTTAACGTTCGTGAATCGCCGGTCAACTTGGGTGGTCAATTGTCTATATGAAACCTATTTCAGTTAATCAAGTCTTAACAAGTTTGATTGCTTAACATGTTTGAAACATTTAATCATGTAAATATCAATTTCATTTAATATATAAAAACATGGAAAAGTTCGGGTCACTACATAATGCATCCTAACAATTACCAGTTAAACACACTAATGCAAATTCTTGTTCCCAATGACCTCAAGCTCTGATGCCAACTGTGATGACCCGTCCAAACCATTTGGATGAATACATCATTCATTGATTTCATAGTGAGGTTTTGAACTCTATATGATACGTTTTGTAAACATTGCATTCTTTTGAAAAAGTACACCATAAATGAATATATAAATCCAAGGTTTTCGACGTCTGATGATTTCTACGTATAGACAATCATCGTATATAATAGTTTCTAACAATACATCCGTTGACAATACAGTAAAATAAGATACATGGTGATGATTTTGTGAATGCAAAGTTTTCTCGAATAAAGCATGTATGACTCCATGCACATAGCTTATATAATGTATAAGCAAACAGCGGAAGACTTCTAGGAACCTGAGAATAAACATGCTTAAAAGTGTCAACACAAAGGTTGGTGAGTTCATAGTTTTAATGTTGCACATAATCTGTATATAAAGGTGGATCACAAGATTTCAGTTGTTTCATCCGAAACGTTTATCAAAATATTCTACAAGATTGAGCACCCTGGTAACTAAGATTTAACGTTATAATAAGTACCCCTGTTTTAACATACATGCAACCAACATGTACAATACACGCACACCAACGTGTACTAATCTCAAATAGCATACGTATGTTTTATAGTTCAGGCTAGGGTTTCTATACCTGGAACAGACGGGGATGTCAAGCCCTATGGATCCATATACAACTACTCGCGCCCACCAGTTCTTATAACCTGCAGTTACTTGTTACCAAAGCTAAGGGATTTTCGGTTCAAACTCAGTGTAGAATTTAGTATGTACTTGTGTCCATTGTGTTTAAAATAAAGTGCATGTATTCTCAGCCCAAAAATATAGATTGCAAAAGCAATTAAAAAGGGAGCAAATGAAACTCACCTTAGCAGCACATAAGGTCATTCGCCGAAATGTGACCGAAATTCGGAGTGTAAAATAACCGTAGATCTCAACCTAGAGAACATATGTTGGTCAATAGCTATAACCCATAGTTATAACCCATAGTTTCCTTAGCTTAAACCCATTTGAAAACTCGTTTTGAAATCGTTCGAGCGTACTCCCGTCGTAATATTTTATGTATAATACTACTAATAATAAGACCAATAATAAGATTAATAATAATATTAATCCTAATAATAATAATAATAATAATAATAATAATAATAATAATAATAGTAATAATAATAATAATAATAATAATAATAATAATAATAATAATAATAATATAATAATAATAATAGTAATAATAATAATAATATAAATAATAAAATAAATAAATTATTACGGAGTATATTAGTAAGATAGAGAGATAGAGTGTGAAGAACTGCGCGAGAATTCGATCAATTTATAGACATTTCCTGATCCCAAGCCCCATGCGATCGCATGGCCAGCTGGTACGCACCCAATATGTTTTGTTTTCTTGTTTGTCAACATATTTTTCACTGTAGTAAATAGTGTTCACTGTAGCAATAGTGTATTGTAGCAATAGTGGTTTACTGTAGCAAATAGTATTTACTGTAGCAAAGTCATTTTTACTGTACCAAATAGTGTTTTACTGTAGCAAAGTCATTTTTACTGTTGCAAATAGTGATTTTCGAAAACACTGTAGCAAAATGATTTTTACTGTAGCAAATAGTGATTTTCGAAAACACTGTAGCTTTTCGGGTATTGTAGCAATTCGAAAATACTGTAGTAAATTAGTGTTTTACTTGTTCATCTTAAACGTTTTAGTTAATTTATTTAAATATCAATCGAATCAATAAACGAATGTTACTATCATTTACTAAATAACTTGAAATTATATATATGTATGTATATCTTTATTTAATATACATAAATCTGTTTTTAAATACACATTGCAAGTTATTTATGAATAATTAATATTCCAACTTATTGTATATATATAAAAATATATTTATATATATATATATATATATATATATATATATATATATATATATATATATATATATATATATATATATATATATATATATATATATATATATATATATATATATATATATATATATATATTACAAATAGATGTTCGTGAATCGTCGGTCAATAGTCAAATGTTAACTGAATATATAACATTAATTCAAAAAGTTTGAGAATCAATATTACAGACTTTGTTTATCTTGTGGATATCATATAAAGATTAAGTTTAAATTTGGTCGGAAATTTTCGGGTTGTCACACGATAGCTGCTTGTCAAAGTTCAACTTCTGCTCCGGTGTCATTTTCTCCAACTCCTGCCTAATGCCAGCAGGAGCGCACCCCTGCATGTATAAGTTCTGCCCAAGCGCGGCCCACTTGAATGTCAACATATCAATTATTTTCAGTATCGACACCCAAGTTGAGGGCGTGGCATCGGCTCGGCTGGTAGCATGGGTTGAAGAGGGTGGAGCAATAACAGCAAGAGGAGTTGGAGTCGCTGGTTGGGTATTACCATCTGGGGGGCAGGAATCACGAGGAGCGCACATGTAACATAGGAAGTCGCATCAGTAACAGAAGGTTCCACGTCTTCTTCAATATGAACAACTGGTAACAGGAAACCATAATCAGATACACATGACATAAAAGTACCAACTATGGAAAATAAAATAAGGTATGAAGATAGTATCGTACCTTCAGATGAACGCGTTGCTTTATTCTTCTTGGTTAGAGGATTGAGGTGCATAGATGACCTGCGCTTCGAAGAAGCCTCATCCGCTACCTCCTCGCCCTCCAAGGCTTCAGCATCTTTTATACTAACATCATGCTCAACCACTTCTTTCTTAATGGCGTAACCTTTGAAAGTCCTCCACAAGAATCCCACGAACGTTCATCTCTGCAAAAATGACACACAAAGGTTAGCATGCATTTCAGTAAATCATTTATCAAGTGATTTTGGAAAATAAAAAATATACCCTTTCCTCTAAGAATGATGACAAGATTAGTGCCAACACACGGCCAGTAAGATGAAATTCCAGTAAGATACAAAACTTCATTGGGATAAACACGAAGTTTAAGCTTTTTATCGGAGCATAGGTTAATCAATTCTTGTTCGGCCTTATTCATGGGAGGGGGTCAGTTTAAAGAAGTGTTAGAACCAGTGTGCCATTGCAGGATATTGGCAAATTCACGAGGAACAAATTTTTTGTTGAAAAAGTAAAAAAAGTCTTTCCAAGAATTTTGCAGACCTTTTTTCTGACCAGCTGTAAACGACACTTGATCGAAAAAACCATACCAATCATGCTCGCTTAGTTGATACCGAAAAACATTTTGAAAAACGATCAACAACGGTTCACGATTATTAGCCCTACACCACATCTCAAAGAGAGACAATCGAGCATCACTATTCGGATGAAGTTGACCTAGCTCTATGTTGTACGCTGATAAAACTCTCATAAAGAAATTAGTTGGAGGAATTCGAATGTTTCCAACTTTGAGGGTATGATCGTATATGGCAATCATGTTCGGGGGAGGTTTATGCGCTCGTTCGTTTGATTTTGGGAGTGTAGGGTTAAAATCAATGATTGGTGGGTGTCATTCAGTTATGCATTTGATAGATTCTTGGTCAAGAGTAGAAGCGATTGAATGAACATGAAAGACAGTTGTGCTAAAGGAAGAAGATGCCATGGTTATGAAATGTAGATTAAAGCAAAAAATGTAAACTAACCTGTGCTACTGATTGTGTGATTGTCGGAACTTGATCGGATGAATTGGGAGCGAAGGTGAAAAAGAAATTGATTTCAAATTTTTTTTTTACCCTAAATGGTTATGAAGGGGTCCTATTTACATTCTGAAGGATTAGGGCTCCAAAAATGGGTAACTTGATGTCAACCGTACACGTGTCGCAATCAGAACGAGTGATAAAGTGAATGAATGGTTAACGATAAGAAAATCGCATGGTTTGTTTTTGGAATATGTGCAAGTTAGCAAATCCCGGTGGTTATGCAGTTGTGATTGGACAACCTATCATAATTACCTGTCCTACAACCGTTTCCAATGCCATCATTAGCAGATGTTTGATTGATAGCGTTTGTGTCACAAGTAATGGTGAATAGTGCAAAGATATTTGAATTTGGGTGCCTAGTTATGGGGACTTGCGAAGCCTTATTCTAAACGAAGCCCATAAGTCAAGGTATTCGATTCACCCCGGTGCCAATAAGATGTATGATGTGATGAAACTATACCTTTATTTATAAACGGATTTGAGTTGTTTTGTTACACGAATTGATTTATTGTAAATATGGTGTTTTAATGAATTCGGATTGATTTCACACATATATAGGCAACTAGTCCTATCCGCGTAGTTTAGTTTTATAGGTAAATCCGATTCGTTCCGCAGGGAGATGGAGTGTTTAGTGGTTTTTAATAGTCTTTGAAGTTAAAATTATTTAAAGGGGGTTTTAGATTAGGAACTTATATTTAGCATACTAATAATAAAATATAACTTAATCTTAATTTAATTAAACTACTTATTAATTAAAATTACAAGATTACATGATTTATAATTATTAACTTAAAAGTGAACTAATTGAAACTATATTATCTGTGATAGAACAATTTTATTACTAAATGGTAATAAGTACAACAATAATTTAATAAAACTAAATGATTAGGAATTTGTTTTAAACAATTAAATAAAATACAAATTTACTTAAATTAACTAAATAATAAGTTTTAATTAAATTAAAGATGGATAAAAGGAAATTATAATAATTATACTAATTATAAATGAAATACTTAAAAGTAATGATAAAAGATTTAATTAAAACTTGGAATCAAACAGTATTCGTACCAGTACTGTTCTTGTACATACGCGTTTCGGGTATCGATATACGCGTTCCGCGTATGTTTTAATTGATGTGACAAAACAGTACGTATTAAACTAAAGTTTATTGATTTATATCTTTAATTTTTCTGTATAATAATACGTAAATAAATAATAATAATAATAATAATTTGCAATATATAGATGGGAGTGTTCACCTAAATGTTTCACCTCTAGATCCATGGATTGTTTTAAAATTAAGCTCTATTAAAATGTTTTAGTATAAAACTTTATATTTTTCTTTCGAATATATAAAGTTTCAACTAGGTAAATTAAATCTAATTTTCATTTGACCTTATTTAGGTAGTTTACTATTCCCCAAGTATTTAAATTGAGACCCAATCTAGTTTTGACTTTCGCCAAAACCCAAATAATAACGGTTTCCCTTTTTACAATTTCACTATTATATAACTAATGATATCACCCAAACCATCGAACTTTATTTCTAAATTAGTGTTAATAACTTATTCATAAGTTCGTCTAAATCACTATTAATGTTGAAGCTTAATTTATATAAATAAAAATCACTTTCGTTATTTGAATTTAATAAATTAAGTGACAAGGGTTAAATATCTAAATACATAATAATGGTTCTTTTAATTAGGCTCAATGTTAAAAATACTTAAGTTACATTTTAATTTTTACAAATGATAACAATCCATTTCACTAGGGGTTCTACATCTAAGCAAACACTATGGAAATTTAGCTACTCATTATACTAGGGTAAACATAAAAATACAAGTATACAAACATAATAATAACGATAAAAATTGATAACGATAATTTTAATAGAATATACTTACGAAAATCTTCACTTTCATTAACTTCAAATGGTAGAAAAATTACAATAACAACACCCTTTCACTCGAATAATAATACCCTTAATCACGAACAATACACCCTTAATATTGAAACTATCCTAATTCTTGAGCTTGAAAATTAATTGGAACTGAAAATTAAAATTGATACGAATACTTGAAAGAAATAAATATACTAGTAAAATAAATTTGTGATGATTCTCTCTCTGCTCTCTATCTTTCTGTGTCTCTGTCTCTCTGTACTCTCTTCTTTCTGTATATATATCTAAAAATAGTACTCGTATTTAAATTATATCCCTCCAAGTAGTAGGTAGACTTGATCTACTTTATACTGTAAAGACTGAAAAAGAAATAATATTAAACATAAAAATCCACCGTCCCATTTGCAATTTTGGATCTGAATCTGGACAGAACATTACGCGTTTAGCGTATAGAACCACACGTTTCGCGTAAGAACAAGTTTGAATCTGCATTTATAAAATAACTTACGCGTTTCACGTGAATACTTACACGATCCGCGTAAGTTGAAACAGAAATTTTCTTATTTTTACATTTGCGTTTGTTCTTTGTTGATCCCGTGTTCACGTATATTGACTTGGAACTTTCATTTAAACTCTTTTTCTTCGATTATCTTTAACTTGCATTCGAGTAACGTTATCTCGATATATATTTGGTTTAAATCCGTCGTTTTATCGTCGTTTCTTCAAACTTCGAGCTCGTGTTTACTTTTCTCGTTTTTCTCGTGAATTATGCATTTGAATGTCTTCGTAAACGGTAAAAGCTGATGAAATATAAATGATATTGCGTCGAAATATATGTATGTTTAAAGCAATATCAAAATACCCCACACTTGAACGTTGCTTGTCCTCAAGCAATTACCTCTTTTAAATAGAATCGAAACATTACATATTTTTCCATGTCGAAAATTAAATCACACAACTCACGCCACACGAAATGAAAACACACGCTATATGGAATAAGTTTGGAAACACTACACAATATTTATTGGATCACACGCACACCACACGAAATGAAATTCTGACAACAGAAACAAAGTTGAAACTCGTGATTAAGGTTTAAAAATTTGGATCCTTAGGGAAAATTGGACCTTGTGAAAACGTTTTATGATTTTATAAAATGGCATGCTAGTTTTTGCACTAGACACATTTTCCGGTTTTAACCTCAAATTCTGATCGAGGGTAACTGAAAACCGTAGTCTCAGTCGGCGATTAGCAAGCTATCCACCCCCATGATTGAAGTATCATGGAACTTGAAACCGAATGTCCAAAAAATGGTTTTACAAAATATAGTTCATAAAATAGCATAAGTTTTAGAAGAATCTTATATCGTGTCCAAATATCATCGGTGAACCATGAGTTTGCACACCTCAATTTGTTATGGCATATGTATGTTGACCGCAGTTAAACATAGATGCGGTTGATCTTTACGGAGATCATCCATCTGGGGATTAGATTCATTAGTCTTAAAAGCTAATTTGCAATGTGTCCCCCATTGTACGAGACAGATCTATCTCATGGTTAGGATAAGTCTGACCACCAAAAACCCTGTTTGATGCTGAGGTGAGGTGGATTTCCAGCCGATGATAGAGATGACTTTTCAAGATTTTTCGTCAACCTACAGTTGTTCTGGACTACATCTTCTAACATAAGTTAGCAAGTGTGTCATTTTGGAAGACTTTACTTCCTTAAAGGATGGACTTGATTCATCCTTTATTACTCGTATCAATGGATATTCAGGTTTATACATTTCAAAGCAATGGTATCTGCAATAAACTTCATAGAAACATGTGATAAATGGTTTTAAACATATGGGTTTATAAATTCTGTTATACTTGGTTTTCTTTTATAGGTTTTAATCAAATAAACTTATGTATTTTTAGTGTATGGAGACAATAATATCGGTTTTTGACACCTAATCTTTAATTGCTCGTAATTACCTTAAAATTGACTAGATATATTTGTTTAAAAATTTTCAAAATTTTTTCGTAAAAACTACCAAGTTATAAGTTCTCGAGAATTTATATATTCCCACCCCACACTTAAGATTATGTAATGCCCTCATTACATAAAATCAGATTAAATGTATAAATTTGAGAGGACAAAAAGTGTAAAGTATTTGGAACTTCCTTTGTTTTCAATTATTTTTTTTTCAACTTTATAAGTAATCAAATTTTTAAAATACCTTTTTATAAATTTATATTTGTTGTAACGGAAATTTCAGCTGTTATACCTAGTCTTTATCCGTTTATAAATTTTCAAATTCAATTTATAAAATTTAATGCTTTAAAAGTTAAAGTTTTAATATTTTTCGAAAATAAAATTGAAATAAAACAAAACACTCTATATTTTTTTTTTTTTAAAAATTAAAAGAAAATTAATATTTCAAAATTTTAAAACAAGTACATGAAAAATAAAAATTAAATGAATTTAAAAATACACTCTATTTTATATATATATATATATTGAAGGTATTTCGTATGCCCGAAAGACATATTAAATCAATGTGGCTAATATGTTATGATCCAAGTCGGGTCATACCCAATAACAAACTTTCCGACACCTTAAACGTATTTAATATTGACGATTGGCTCGTTAAATAAATACGCGACACTTGAACTTTAGAAAATCAGTTTTCTAAAATATAATCACTTGAGATAAATTATTTGGATAATTTATATACATTATGAATTTAATTATTTATAGGTTTAAATAATTATATTGTGTTATATTTTGTAAATGGTTTATGAAATATGCAAGTAACTTACAAAATATTGGGCATTTTGTAACAAGCTTTTATAAAACAATAATACAAGTTTTATAAAAAAAATAAAAACCACCCCACATGGTGGACGGTTTTGGGGGGTCTCCAAGGTCCTCCCATGCTTGTTTTCTTGTTACTTGTGTTGGCACAAGTTCATATATGCATGGGTCATTCAAAAACAAATTTTTCTTTGACTCAAGATTGAGAAAACAAGTGAAAAACTCTCTCCCATTTTCTGCACTAGTTCTGTCCTAATTTTGCAGCAAAGAATAGGGGTTCTTGAGTTTATTAGAAGCTCATTTAAGTGTCAAACAAATCCTAACCAAAAGCTAGGGTGTTGGTGCACAAGTTTGGGGTATAATCTCTTGAGGTTTCATTGTTTTGGAGCTCCATTTTGCATCATCTCCTTCTACATTTCTGCTGTCCAAAATTCAGCCCTCTACTATCTTAGAGGAGGTATAAACACTCTTCTAATCTTGTTATATTTGTAAGCATATGATTCATGACTTGATATTAATATGGAATTTAACAAAATGGCTTTACAAATACACTTGTTCTATTAATGCTTCCGCTTGTATTAACTATCTTAAAATTGGTTTTATAATTGTGTAAACTAAATGAACATGTTGTTTTGAAACTCATTAAATTCCATCAATGGTATCTAGAGCCGAGGTCTATGGATTATGCTTCTTATATGGTCTTTAAACCCACTATATTTGCATTTCAAGTACATGCATGAGAATGAAATGCAAAAATTGTCGGGTTTGGGTGGGTTTGGAATTTAGGCCGATTTTAAGGAGACCCAAAATGGGTTTTTGGGTTCTTCCATTTGGTCTAATTTTGGTTGAATGTAAATGTTCACAATCTAGGCCTTGACCTTGTGTTTGGTTGCATGCATGGTTGATTAATATTTATTCAATTGGTTTGTAATAATAATTATTCATTTGGCATGTAATAATTCATTTGGTTATGTAATTTATTTTATATTTGGTATGTAAAATAGAATAGGTTGTATTTTCATTTTCTAGATAAAAATGTATTAGGATACATATTTTGTAAAATGAAGATACATGATGATGAAGACTTGAAGAACACAAGGAACATATGGATGCAAGGTTAAGTGGGAGATTTGAAATCTCCTACTTTGTATTATTACCCCTTAACCCGGTGACATTTGTTTTCGGCTAAACAAATGTCCACCAAAATGGCTAGATTGTGAACATACTTGTTTTGCATGTGTGGTTGTTTGTTTGTTTATTGTATTGTATGTTTGGTTGATACAATTGATCACAAGATAACAACAAGCAAAATGACAATTTAATTGGTTAAATTAGACGTATTAACAATAAGCAAAACGACAATTTAATTGGTTAAATTAGACGTATTAATAACATGCAAGACGACAATTTAATTGGTTAAATTAAAAGCAACTAAAGACCTAAATAAATGGTTATTAAGAACAAGAAAAGGATCACATATATATAAAATGGTTTATATCAAGTAATTGGCAAATTACAAGCCTTGAAAATGGATTTCAAATGAACCATACACTAAATGCATGTTGGTGTATGGCATAAATGTTTTCTTAAACTAGAATTAACGAAAACTTAAAATCCCTTAATCAACAAGGTAAACAAGTTTAACGCCATCCTTTTGTGGGACACTTAAACATAGTAGGGAACTCATAATGGGATAAAGGTCACCTAACCGTTATGAGCTAACTAATATGGTTAAAGTAAAATTCGCATGCTTGTGGGATAAAGGTCACCTAACCACTTGTATGTTAATTTTACATGTTTACACAAGTAGGACGACTTGATTTGGGAATCATGAACTTAGGGTCACCGAAGCATGAGGAACAAATAGGCGTTGATGGGATAAATATGCCGTGCAAAAGGATTGCATGATCCCATAATATAGAAGTTGCAAAAGGATTGCAATTGTCATATAAATGACTACCTAGCTAAATCAAATAACGGGATAAAGGTCACCTAACCGAAATTTGATTTACCGTTGGATTCTAATATTTAATAAAACAATTATATATAAAAGGGTATTATTTATTAAATTTAAAATTGATACTTAAATGAACTTTGTTAATTTTGTAGATGGCCGCAAATAACAACAACATGCAAAATGCACCACTTAACCTAAACAACCTATCATTAAGGTCTCTCCTCGAGAAAGACAAACTCAACCATACGAACTTTATGGATTGGTTCCGTAATCTTAGAATTATCCTCAAACTTGAGGATAAGGCGTATGTGTTGGAAGACCCCATTCCCGATCAACCCGACGAGGATGATACGGAAGGCATGGCTTATTGGGATAAGTATTGCGCCGATTCGGTGCAAGTCGCTTGCCTAATGCTTGGGACTATGATACCCGAACTCCAAAAGTATTTCGAACATCATAGTGCATATGACATGATTACGCAATTGAAGGAGATGTTCCTTCAACAAGCACGTGTCGAGCGCTTCGAAACGGTTCGAGCACTACATGCATGTCGTATGGATGACACCCAATCCGTATCCTCTTATGTCCTCAAAATGAAAAGCCTCATTGATCGCGCAAACCGTCTTAACCTCAACATATCTAATGAGCTAGCCACCGATCTTATCCTAAACTCCTTGTCAAAGAGGTTTGACCAATTTGTAATTAATTACAATATGAATGCGATGGATAAGACCATTGGCGAACTTCATGGCATGCTCAGGACGGCGGAAACTAGCATGGGTAAGAGGGCTTCACCCGTGCTAATGATCAATGATGGTGGGTCCAAAGGTAACAACACCTCTAAGCCAAAGGCGGCTAAAAGGAAAGGACCCGCCCATCAAGGCAAGGGAAAGGGGAGGATGGTTACCCCAACCAAAAATAAGAACAAGAAGCAAAAGGTTGCCGGACCAGCAAACCCCAAGGAAGACCCGTGCTTCGGTTGCGGTGAAATGGGTCACTGGAAACGCAATTGCCCGGTCTACCGTAAGGAGTTGAAGGAAAAGAGGGATGCGGGGCAATCCTCAGGTAACATATATATGGTATATATAGAGCTTAGTATTACTTCTTCTAATACATGGGTATTAGACACTGGATGTGGAACTCACATTTGCAATTCTTTGCAGGGGTTCAAAAGAAGTAGCAAGCAAACGGGAACATCAAGTCTCTTTATAGGTAATGGAGCCAAAATGCAAGTGAAGGCTCAAGGAGACTTTGTATTAAAGCTTCCAAGTGGTTTGGAACTTATTTTGAACAATGTTTTGTATGCACCGGATTTATGTCGAAACATTATTTCAGTTTCACGTTTAAAACAATGTGGTTTTTATCTTAATTTTGTTAATAATGATATCCATGTTTATTTAGATAATGTATTCTATTTTAAGGCTTCACCTTCAAATGGAATTTATGAATTGGTTCATGATGATACATCATCTAGTAGCTCAATATACCATACTAGCACCAAGAAACTCAAAAGGGATTTGAGTGATTCCTACTTATGGCATTGTCGCCTTGGTCACATAAACAAGAACCGAATGCATACACTTCAAAAGAATGGACTCTTGAAATCAAATGAGATGGACTCGTTTGATGTATGTGAATCTTGTTTACAAGGCAAAATGACTAAAGCACCTTTCAAAGGGACCTATGAAAGGGCTAAGGACTTATTGGGATTAATACATTCGGATGTATGTGGACCCTTTAAGCCCATAGCTAGGAATAGTGAAAGATACTTCGTTACTTTCATTGATGACTTCAGTCGTTTTGGATATGTCTACTTGTTAAGACATAAGGACGAAACTTTTGAAGCATTCAAAGAATATCAAAGCGAAGTACAAAATCAACTCAATAAGACAATCAAGGTACTTCGTACCGATAGAGGAGGTGAATACCTGAGCGATGCTTTCCAAGATCATCTTAGAAGTTGTGGGATTATCTCGCAACTTACTCCACCCGGGACACCACAACTTAATGGAGTTTCCGAAAGGAGGAACCGAAACCTAATGGATATGGTTTGATCTATGATGGCTAGAAGCTCGTTACCTCTATCATTTTGGGGTTATTGTCTATGCTCCGCGGCTCGTATTTTAAATATGGCCCCAACCAAGAAAGTGGAACGAACACCTCATGAGATGTGGTTTGGAAAACCTCCATCTATATCATACTTAAAGGTATGGGGATGTGAAGCTTATCCTAAGCGTTACGTCCCTAATAAGTTAAATGCTCGATCCATGAAGTGTATCTTCATAGGATATCCCAAGGATGATATGGGATACTATTTCTATGATCCAACCGAGCAAAATGTATTTGTTGCTCGAAAGGCGGAATTCCTTGAAACTAAGTTCCTAATGGAAGGAAATAGTGAAAGGAAGATAGATCTTGAAGAGGTTCAAGATCAAGTAGATGATACACAATTGGCTGACACTAGCACTCAACATGAAAATGTTGAGAGTGATCAGATGGATGATCAAAATACACAAGACGTTCGCAGATCTGGTAGGATTAGTAATCCTCCTGAGAGATATGGGTTTCTCATGGATGGTTGCTATGTGGTTGATTTGGATGAACCAATAAACTACCAAGATGCTTTATCAAGGATTGATAAAGATAAATGGCAGGAAGCCATGAACGCTGAGATGCAATCCATGTATGACAACCAAGTTTGGGAACTTGTTGTGCAACCTCCTGGCTCTAGGCTAGTTGATTGTAAATGGCTGTTCAAAATGAAAACCGACATACATGGAAACTTGGATACATATAAAGCTAGACTTGTAGCAAAAGGTTTCACTCAAACTCAAGGGGTTGACTATGATGAAACTTTTTCGCCTGTGGCGATGCTAAAGTCTATTAGGATATTACTTGCCATTGCTGCTCATTATGATTATGAAATATGGCAGATGGATGTCAAGACCGCCTTCCTAAACGGACATCTTGAGGAAGATGTCTATATGGTTCAGCCTGAGGGTTTTGTTGATCCGAAATATCCTAAAAAGGTATGCAAGTTAAAGAAGTCAATCTACGGATTGAAACAAGCATCTAGAATGTGGAATCATCGTTTTAATGAGGAGGCCAAGAAATTTGGCTTCATTAAAAATGGTGATGAAGCTTGTGTATACAAGAAAGCTAGTGGGAGCACTATCATGTTCCTTGTACTATATGTGGATGATATATTGTTATTTGGAAATGATATTCCGGCAATGCAAGGTGTTAAAACTTGGTTAAGCAAATGCTTCTCCATTAAGGATCTTGGAGAAGCACAATACGTTTTGGGGATTGGGATCTACAGGGATAGATCCAAGAAACTGATAGGTTTAAATCAAAGTGCATACATTGAAAAGATCTTGAAAAGGTTCAAGATGGAGAACTCTAAGAAAGGTTTGGTACCTATTCAAAAGGGAACACTTCTCAGTTCATCTCAGTGCCCCACCACGAAAGATGAACAGGAGAGAATGAAGAAAGTCCCATATGCTTCTGCCATTGGGTCTATCATGTATGCAATGATATGCACTAGACCGGATGTGTCATGCGCTCTTAGCCTGACAAGTAGATACCAGAATAACCCAGGAAACAGTCATTGGATTGCTGTCAAAAGTATATTGAAATACCTTAGGAGGACTAAGGATATGTTTCTAATATATGGGTCTGGTGAGGAGGAACTCGCTGTAAAAGGTTACGTAGATGCGAGTTTTCAAACTGATTGAGATGATTCTCGATCACAATCCGGTTATGTCTTCACGTTAAATGGAGGTGCGGTCTCTTGGAAGAGTTCAAAACAGGATGTTGTTGCTTTATCCACTACAGAGTCGGAGTACATCGCTGCATCATTGGCAGCTCAGGAAGCTGCATGGATGAAGAAATTGATCGACGACTTAGGAGTAGTCCCTTCCATTCAGGACCCTCTTGAGATCTTTTGTGACAACGAGGGTGCGATTGCTCAAATAAAAGAACCCCGTGCTCACCAAAAGACCCGTCACATTGAGCGGAGATTCAACTACATAAGGGATGAAGTTGAAAAGGGAAAGATATGTATTCACAAAGTTCACACAGATCTTAATATAGCGGATCCTCTCACGAAGCTCTTACATGGAGCAAAACATACAGGACATGTTTGTGCATTAGGGCTTCGATATTCTAGTGATTGGTCATGATCTGTTTTAAGTATTGTAACGGAACGAAATTGTTCGAACTCATTAATATAATTATGGTATTAATTTATTTTGAGTCATGTTCCTATTTTGCATATTTATCCATGAATAAGTAATTATTCTAAATTCCGTAGTCGATCACATTCGTGGGAACAAGTGTGAGGTTTAGACTATTATGAACTTGGATTGGTATACATTCACAGACTGAATGTGGGGCAAGGTTGCTACCAAGGTTCATAGATATTTGTGGGATGCAAATATTGGAAGACCCGCCCTCAAGATTTACTAAATGGAGCCTTTGTGGTTGATCACATGTAATCTTGAGTAAAGGCGAATATCATTGTATCCTCTGACCTGAGATGCATGTTGGGTTCGGATATCTACCGAGTATTGTGTCTTGATTCTTTCCTTCACTATTCTGAAATATGGAAGTTCATAAGGAAGAGCTCAGGTATAATACAAGGTATATATTTAGGACGCATGTAGTCAAGATAGAATTTGTCCCTCTTATTCGTTGAGAGTCAGATGTTTAAGGCCTGATAAAGTTAAATCTAGAAGAGAGTGATCACTCTGTGTCTCTTGGATTTAACATGACATCTAGGACAAAAGGATGTGATGAAAGATTCACCTATTCATATTCGAGATGGGAACTCGAAAGGGATGATGTTATTGAATGGCACAAAGTCATAACATATTGGGGGTGATGGACGGTCGTTAGGTGGTATCCATCACTTGCATTAATTTCTTATGTTTCTCGTGCAAGTGGGAGATTGAAGGTATTTCGTATGCCCGAAAGACATATTAAATCAATGTGGCTAATATGTTATGATCCAAGTCGGGTCATACCCAATAACAAACTTTCCGACACCTTAAACGTATTTAATATTGACGATTGGCTCGTTAAATAAATACGCGACACTTGAACTTTAGAAAATCAGTTTTCTAAAATATAATCACTTGAGATAAATTATTTGGATAATTTATATACATTATGAATTTAATTATTTATAGGTTTAAATAATTATATTGTGTTATATTTTGTAAATGGTTTATGAAATATGCAAGTAACTTACAAAATATTGGGCATTTTGTAACAAGCTTTTATAAAACAATAATACAAGTTTTATAAAAAAAATAAAAACCACCCCACATGGTGGACGGTTTTGGGGGGTCTCCAAGGTCCTCCCATGCTTGTTTTCTTGTTACTTGTGTTGGCACAAGTTCATATATGCATGGGTCATTCAAAAATAAATTTTTCTTTGACTCAAGATTGAGAAAACAAGTGAAAAACTCTCTCCCATTTTCTGCACCAGTTCTGTCCGAATTTTGCAGCAAAGAATAGGGGTTCTTGAGTTTATTAGAAGCTCATTTAAGTGTCAAACAAATCCTAACCAAAAGCTAGGGTGTTGGTGCACAAGTTTGGGGTATAATCTCTTGAGGTTTCATTGTTTTGGAGCTCCATTTTGCATCATCTCCTTCTACATTTCTGCTGTCCAAAATTCAGCCCTCTACTATCTTAGAGGAGGTATAAACACTCTTCTAATCTTGTTATATTTGTAAGCATATGATTCATGACTTGATATTAATATGGAATTTAACAAAATGGCTTTACAAATACACTTGTTCTATTAATGCTTCCGCTTGTATTAACTATCTTAAAATTGGTTTTATAATTGTGTAAACTAAATGAACATGTTGTTTTGAAACTCATTAAATTCCATCATATATATATATATATATATATATATATATATATATATATATATATATATATATATATATATATATATATATATATATATATATATATATATATATATATATATATATATATATATATATATAATTATAATTACTTTCAAATCAACTAATTTTCAAACTTAAAACATTGTTTTCTATCAACTAGGTAGAGATAATCTCGATTGTTACACCTATCATTACACACGACAAAGTTTATAAGTTATATATTTTTACGGTTATTGATAAAAAAGTATATTTTTAGTAGAAATAATTTTTCTTTTGTTTTTGTGGTTTACTATTTAAAAGATATCTTATGAATCCAACAATAAATTTCGTGCAATTTGAAGAACGACAATTCAGTTGTTACACTTAACATTATCGTTTTCAATGAAAACAGGTTAAACTCAAGGTTTATCAATTTTAAATGGTATACCTTTTTAATAAAACACACATCAAACAAATACAAACTAAAACACACCAAAACATAAACACAAAAACGCACAAACACACAATTGGCGAGAAAAAGAATTAGATTGTGAAACCGCGTTGACTCGCCTCATAGTAGAGTCGTACCATTTCGCCCCCCATGGCTTCGTAGGCGTAACCTATTTGGTTTAAGAGGTTTTCCTTTGAACATTTAAAAGGCCCTTCTGGGTACAAGGTTACGTACTCGTAATTAGAGTCCGTTTGGTTCTTCGGGCAATCTCCGTAATGAGTCGGTTTTCCACATTTTACACACTTGCCCAAATGACGCGCTCGACGCTTCTTAGTTGATTTTGATTTGCCTTTTGCATAATTTTTCTCATTAAGTTCTTGCCTTATTTCTTTTCTCGCATGATCGCATCTACTCTTTATATCTAATACCACATCCCTCGGTAAAATATTATCACACATCAAAAGGAAGTGGTTGTAGACATATTGATTACGCATCTTGAAAATAAACAATAAATAAAAACGAAAAGAAAAGAAAATAAAAAGGTAGAATGTAGGGAGAAGACTAGTTCTTTAGTGTCTGCTAGGGAAAGACCGAACAAACTCCACTCTTAAAGATAAAAATAAAGATCGAGAATGGAGTTGAAAACCTTAAAGTTACCCCAAATTTACTTGTCCTTAGGGTAAAAGGTGATTTCGTCTCTTTCCGTAGTTTTGATTCCGTCAAAGTATAACTTGAGTCGATGACCGTTCACCTTGAAAGTTCCACCGTCTTTGCTATATAACTCTGCATATCCAGATGAAAAAACCTGTTTTATTATATATGGCCCAGTCCACTGGGATCTAAGTTTCCTAGGTGAAAACTTAAAACGTGATTGGAAAACTAATACTTTATCCCCTTGTTCGAATTCTTTTCTTTCTTTTAATCGTGCATCGTGCCATCTCTTAGTTTTCTCTTTGTATGTTTTAGAGTTTTCATAAGCTTGTAGTCTTAATTCGTCTAATTTATTAAGTTGTAAGAATCGGTTTTCTCCGGCTTTCACAAGGTCAGTGTTACATTCTCTTAGAGCCCAATATGCCTTGTATTCAACTTCGACAGGTAGATGAAACTCCTTATCATAAATTAATCGGAAAGGTGTAGTACCAATGGGCGTTTTGAATGCAGTTCTAAATGCCCAAAGCGCATCATCTAGCTTTCGATGCCAGATTTTCGGATTATTTTTAACCGTTCTTTCTAAAATCCGTTTAAGACCTCGATTTGTGTTTTCAACTTGGCCACTCTTTTGAGGGTGGTAAGAAGTTGAGAAACGATGATTAACTCTGTACTTTTTAGGTACTTTCTCGAGTAATTGAGTTGTAAAATGAGTTCCACGATCACTAATTAATGCTTTTGGAATCCCAAAACATGAAAATAGGTTTTTTAGGAAGTTCACAACAACACGAGCATCGTTTGTGGGTAAAGCTTTTGCTTCGGCCCATTTAGAAACGTAGTCAACTGCCACAAGGATGTATTTGCATTTATTCAATGCGGGAAATGGACCCATGAAGTCAATACCCCAAATGTCAAATACTTCACATACAAGAATGCCTTTTTGTGGCATTTCGTCCCTTTTTGAGATGTTACCGGATCTTTGACATGCATCACATGTTTTAACCATGTGGTGTGCATCTTTGAAAATGGTTGGCCAATAAAAACGCGAGTCAAAGACCTTCTTAGCTGTATAGCTAGGTCCAAAATGACCACCAGCTGGGTCTTGATGACAGTGCTCCAATATTTGTTGAGCTTCTTTACCATATACGCATCGGCGGATAACTTGATCTGCTCCTATTCGAAAAAGATTAGGGTTTTCCCAGAAGTAAAACTTTAAATCAGCAAAGAATTTCTTCTTTTGTTGGTACGTTTGATTTTTAATTAATACTCCTGCAGCGAGATAGTTTGCAAAATCTGCAAACCATGGAACTTCAAATTCGGTTTCTATTCTCATTAGAAACTCATCGAGAAAAGTGTCATGAATAACTGACTCATCTAGTTTTTCTAGGTCGGGATTCTCAAGACGAGACAAGTGATCAGCAGCGAGATTTTTAGCACCCTTTTTATCCTTGATTTCTATATCAAATTCTTGTAAGAGAAGAATCCAACGTATCAATCTAGGTTTTGCATCTTGTTTCTTGAACAACTACTTTAGGGCTGAATGATCGGAAAAAACAATCGTTTTGGATAACACAAGATATGATCTAAATTTATCAAAAGCAAATACAATTGCAATGAGTTCTTTTTCTGTAGTTGTATAGTTGAATTGTGCTCTTTTTAGTGTTTTACTTGCATAATATATTGGTTGAAATTTGTTATCTTGGCGTTGTCCTAAAACGGCTCCTAGTGCTAAATCACTAGCATCACACATTAGTTCAAATGGTTTGGACCAATCGGGGGATACTATGATAGGTGCATTCGTAAGTTTGTCTTTTAGAATGGAGAAAGCTTGTAAGCATTCGTCATTGAAGTCGAATGTACTATCTTTCTCAAGAAGTTTAGTCATGGGTCGAGCGATTTTGGAAAAGTCCTTTATGAATCGTCGATAGAATCCCGCATGACCTAAGAAACTACGAATTCCTTTAACGTTAGTTGGAGGAGGAAGCTTTGAGATTACATCGATCTTAGCTTTGTCTACTTCCATTCCATCTCGAGAAATCTTGTGTCCTAAAACAATGCCTTCCTTCACCATGAAGTGGCATTTTCCCCAATTTAAAACAAGATTTGATTCCTCACAACGAATTAACATTCGCTCGAGGTTTGAAAGGCATGAATCGAAGGAGTCTCCAAAAACAGAGAAATCGTCCATAAAGACTTCCATACTTCCTTCTATCATGTCGTGAAAGATTGCCATCATATACCTTTGAAAGGTGCCTGGCGCGTTGCATAATCCGAACGGCATTCATCGGTATGCGAAGGTACCAAATGGACAAGTAAAAGTTGTCTTGTCTTGGTCTTTTGGATCAATGGGAATTTGAAAATAACCGGAGAATCCATCAAGGAAACAATAGTACTCTTTTCCCGCTAAACGTTCTAGCATTTGGTCAATATAAGGAAGTGGGAAATGATCTTTCCTTGTGGCGTCGTTTAAATGACGGTAGTCTATACAGACTCTCCAACCAGTGACTGTTCTTGTAGGAACGAGTTCATTCTTATCATTAAGGATGACAGTTGTACGCCCTTTCTTAGGTACCACTTGAACAGGACTAACCCATGGGCTATCGGATATAGGGTATATTAACCCGGCATCAAGTAACTTGATAACCTTCTTTTTAACAACTTCTTTCATGTTAGGGTTTAACCTTCATTGTCTTTGTACCATGGGTTTAAAATCTTCTTCCATTAGAATCTTATGAGTACAATAAGCGGGGTTAATCCTTGGAATATCGTTTGTTTTCCAAGCAATTGCCCTTTTGTGAGCTTTTAGAACCGACATTAACCTACCCTTTTCGTTATCGGATAGTTTTGATGAGATTATTGAAAGGACCCGTCCTAATCCATCCGGACGAAGTCTATATCGATTATAAATGATCCACAATAGTTGATTACATCGCGAGGTACTTGACCTCTATATGATACATTTTACAAACATGGCATTCGTTTTTGAAAAGACAATCTTTCATTACATCGAAAGTTGACGGCGTGCATACCATTTTATAATATATCTAACTATAATTGACTAAATAATAATCTTGATGAACTCAACGACTCGAATGCAACGTCTTTTGAAATATGTCATGAATAACTCCAAGTAATATCCCTAAAATGAGCAAATGCACAGCGAAGATTTCTTTCATACCTGAGAATAAACATGCTTTCAAGTGTCAACCAAAAGGTTGGTGAGTTCATTAGTTTAACATAAATAATCATTTCATAATTTTTAATAGACCACAAGATTTCATATTTCTATTTCTCATAACATACGTCTCATGCATAGAGACAAAAATATCATTCATATGGATTGAACACCTAGTAACCGACATTCACAATATGCATATAAGAATATCCCCATCATTCCGGGATCCTCCTTCGGACATGATATAAATTTCGAAGTACTAAATCATCCGGTACTTTGGATGGGACTTGTTGGGCCCGATAGATCTATCTTTAGAGTTCGCGTCAATTAGGGTGTCTGTTCCCTAATTCTTAGATTACCAGACTTAATAAAAAGGGGCATATTCAGTTTCGATCATTCAACCATAGAACGTAATTTCGATTACTTGTGTCTATTTCGTAAAACAGTTATAAAAGTTGCGCATGTATTCTCAGCCCAAAAATATAAAGGGTAAAAAGGTAAATGAAACTCATCTAATGTATTTTGTAGTAAAAATACATATGACTATATTGAACCATGCAGGGTTGGCCTTGGATTCACGAACCTATATCAATTGTATACTTATTAATATTCATAGTTGTAATTGAACATATATATGTATAAGTGTATTAGTTATATCATTTTTATATTAATAATATATATATGTTTTATATGTTCATTTTTGTATATACAAATATTAAATTTTGTTATGTTATATGTATTGAATATATTTTTATATGATTTGTTTGTTAAAAATAATGTAGTATTTATAATAATGTTAGAAATGGTGAAATCATAATAATGATAATACTTATTATTATTAATAAAGATAATAATGTTACTAATTATTTTAATAGTTATGGTAATGACAATGAATATCGTAACTATAATTGTCAAATATGAATTTTATTGTTAATGATACTTATGATATATTATTAATACCCATGATAATATAAATGATGACACTTATACTTATATTAGTGGTAATAGTAATAGAAATCTTAATATTAATTTTTAATGATTATAATAATAACTTATAGTATGATAGTTATAGTAATACTTAACTAAACCATAAAAACAATAATAATTGTATCAATCTTATTACTAATGTTAATCTTAATGATAATACTCTTGTTAATAGTAATAATAATAATAATTAAAAAAAATGATACAAATAATATTATTAATAATACTAGTTTGTATTAGTTTCATACTAACAATAATAATAATAATCTTACTCATAATAATAATTATATTAATATTAATACTAATAATTACGCTAATAATAATACTTAGTGATATTTCTTAATAACAAAAAAAAGTAATATTATTAACCATAATATTTATGTTACATAATAATAACAATAATTAATGATAACAATAACAATAACAATAAATATAATAATAATAATAATAATAATAATAATAATAATAATAATAATAATAATAATAATAATAATAATAATAATAATAATAATAATAATAATAATAATAATAATAATGATAACAATAACAATAATAATAAATATAATAATAATAATAATAATAATAATAATAATAATAATAATAATAATAATAATAATAATAATAATAATAAGGAAATAAACTACCTTCAAATAAGCCCTTTATTAAAAAGATTGGCCCAAGCCGGGCTCGAACCCGAGACCTCTCGTAAACTCGAACACCCTCTAAACCATTGCACTAATTCAGTTTTTCTGATATTTAGATTAACCCGAAAATATATAAATCGTACCTTCCTGTTTCCCTTTCTTCTTTCTCTAATTCAATCGACCAAAGCAAAGTAACAAATACATTTTCAACTTATGTTTAGAAATTACAGAAAAACAGAATAACAACTTGTTGATGTTAATCAGTCGCAAAAAAAAAATATAAAACAAAACAAGAGCAGCAGCTCTGTTCGTAAAAAAATAAATAAATATTTAAACTCAAACTTTGATTCAAGAATTTAGACACTTTTAGATGTTAATTAAAACATGAAAGGTGTTGTAAATCATTCATATAACCTGTTTAAATCATCAATTGACCTTGAATTTTAATAGGTAACGCGAATTTCTCCAAGGAAGAATCGTTGGACTTTTTTGTATTAAATGTTTGACTCCAAAATTCGAATTTGTTAACAAGAATTGGAAGGTGGGATTTTAGAGAAAGGTTACATAAACGATTCCTAACACGACCCCATTAAAGGATTTTGAAATCTGTTTCGACATCGAGTTTTTAAAAAAATTATCAAGAACAGATGGAGCGACATCTGTTTTTCTTTTTTTTTTCTGATGTTTTAATCTTATCTAAATTGCAGTTGTTTATCTATAAAGAACGACTATTGAAATTGAAAACAACTTGTAACAACATCCGACATGGACAAAAATCAGGTACAGTTTTGATAGCTGTTCTTAACAACTCGTACGGTTTAATATATATAATTGTATTTATATATAAATTATTTATATAATTAATATTTATATTTATCATTTATATAACATTTATATTTATATATTTGTATTTATATTTAATTATAAATCTGTATATATATTTTATATATCACGGTATTTATACATATATATGTTATATTAGATTAGATTTTATATCACAATTTAATGATATAGTTTATTAATAAATCCATTAATATATATATATATATATATATATATATATATATATATATATATATATATATATATATATATATATATATATATATATATATATATATATATATATATATTTTTATTTTTTTTACTTTTTAATAAGAATTCTAATAATAATAATAAGAATGATAATAATAATAATAATAGTATTACTAATGATAAGAATATTCATAAAAAATAATGGTAGTTATAATTTTTAAATGAAGTGATAATTAATAATAATAGAGTTTATAATAATAATAGTAATAATAGGAGTAGTGATAATATTAATGATAATGAAAATAATAATAATAATTATAATAATACCTATAGTAATAATAATATAACAAGTTTCATATAACAACTTCACATTATAATTTTAATAATATTAATAATACTAATATGAATATTAATAATACTAATGAATGTAACAATAATATAACAACTATAATAAATCTTGTCATATATAAATATTACCATTTATTAGTTAGCCATTATTGTATGATAACATTTATTGAATATTCGTTACGTATATATTTTATATGTATTACAAAATAATAATATTTATTAATATAAATCATATATATCCATATAGATTCATAATACTATCATATGTATAATTATACATATTCATTTACTCTAATTGTTCGTGAATCGCCGAGAATAGTCATAGGTCAAATGTATACATGAAACAGTTCAAACTTTTTAAGACTCAACCTTACAGACTTTTCTTATCTTGTCGAAATCATATAAAGATTAAGTTTTAATTTAGTCGGAAATTCCCGGGTCATCACAGTACCTACCCGTTAAAGAAATTTCGTCCCGAAATTTGAGTGAGGTGGTCATGGCTAACAATAAAAATGTTTTCATGATGAATATGAGTTGATAAATTGAGTTTTATCATCATTGAGTAATATGGATAAAAAAATTCGATTATTCGAAGAGTACGAATGAAGCTATCACCAGAGAGTGAAATAAGAAAGTAAAGATTCATCTTAACTTTTGACAGAGTCAGGGTTGAATTCCGAAATTCAAGGGATTTAAAGAAAATCTTAAAAATCTAAAAGATTTGATTCTTTGATGAATAGGGGAATTAAGATCTCTATAATTAAATACGATGATCTGTATCGATTGCTTTGCCTGCTATCTTCACTATAAATGAACTTCTTCTGTTCCCTTATTTTCATCATTCCTATACTTTCATTCTTAATTCTTACTTCTAAAAGGTTGGGAAAGTGCTTCCTCCAGTTCTACTCCTTGATATTTTCTTAATTATCATTTCTGTCATCCTTCTTTTCAATCTTCCACCAGAAGAATCTGTTTACTCCTACTATTAACTTGGGGTAATACTATTCTTAATTATACCATGTCTTTATATTGTTATTCGTATTAATATCCACGGTTTGTAACCTTCGTGTTATTCTTGAGCTTTATATTTTCTCTTATATTTTGGAGCTTTGTCCCTTCGTTTCTTCTTCTTGCGATTAAACACCGCTTGTAATGGTTCAGAATTCGCAGATATAAATTTCAGAATGAACATTGTTAATTTTCTAAGAAGGAAATCGTAATGGCATGATTTGATTTGTTGAATTACCAGAATCACTGAGAATAGAACTATCAAGAATATATTTTCTTGATATGTTCAGAAGTTAATTTGAATGAAAGAGTTATGTAACATGGCACATGATGACGTTATGATCTGTGAATCATCACATTCCATTAGAAACTCAGCATGACTTACTGTAATATAATCACGTTGATCAAGTGTCATTATATTATACTAACTCATGCATCAGTTTCCAACATTACTTCAATAACATTCATATCTTAAGCTTGAAAGTTTACAGAATATAGAAACTAACAGTTTCTATATAATGTAACACTGATAGCACAAATAGATTAATGATTTCAGATAAGAATAGTTATGAAAATATCTTCAAAAATATGGAGGATATTTATAATGAAAGATACGATGGTATCTTGGAATTTCTAATATCGCTGGATGATGAAGAAGATTTATTCGTAAGGGTTTAGATTCGGAAGCAAGGTATTCGTTAAAGATTTCATCTGAAACAGAATCATTTGGATTCTTTGAAGTCAAACTTATTCTTTGCGAGTTGTCCACGGCTTTCTTCATAGTTTCGCATAATCTGCTTTTCGGTACTAAATTTTCTATTGAATGTTTCCAATATAATGATATACAGGAAGCACGAAGAGGTATATAATTTCGGACGAGAATATTTATGAAAATATCCTCAGAAATATCGAAAATATTGATGATGATATTTTGGAATTTCTAAGTTTGATGGTTGATGGAGAAAGATTTTCCGCAAGATTTTAACATGACTTCGGAGCAAGATATTCTCTAAAGATTTCAACGTATCTAGATTTATCTGGGTTCTATGAATTTAGGGTATGTTACTTGTATTTCTCCTTAGTTTTCTTTATGGTTAGCTCAATTCGCTTTCCAGTTCCAACTTTTCTGAGCTTTTCCAACATACTAATCTTTATCATCAAACTTTCGATGATTATGGTCGTTTACGGTTTTATCTACAGTTTCTGCTGCTTCATTCAGCTTTTTCAACATTCAGAGTATTGATTTGTGACTGAGTGCTTTTCAGAATTTCAGAATGAGAGATCATAATTCTAAGAGATTAATGTCATACATATAACTGTTGATGTAGATATGCTGTGAGTTTTCAAAGTACTGATTGCTGATTTCCGTTAATTGTTATGGCAGTTCTCGTTATAAGATGTGGATGAGTATATGATAGGGTTTCAATGAATAAATATAATAATTTATCAGAGAGATTTAAGCCAAAAAGCAACGAGGTTGCTGGTACGTCTGCTGGTAATATGGTGGAATATAAAAGAATTCTCCGGTATTAAAAGGGTAATTATGTATATCAGGATTATAGTAAGGCTACTTCGAATGAAAAGTCAAAGTTGACTTGCTGGAGCTGTGACAAAATTGACTACTTTGAAAGGGATCGCAAAGTTATTTTTGCTAATAAATGCCAAAGGATCTGATGCAGCTACGTGTTAAACTTTTACTCAATTGTCGAGAGTTTCTCAGGTGCATACCTATATGCATAAATTTTCCTTCTGTAGATGAAGTTCGGTTGGTTCATCCTCTCGATTGAGGTGTTTTCAAGAATCATGAAAGGTTTAAACGCAGATTGTAATCGTCAAAATACAAATGAGGTTTAAGATGAAATCAAGTGGCAAACTTGAAGAATTGTTTAGTTTCATATATTATAACCAATATTTTTAATTCATTTTAATTGTCCAATGTTATTAGTCCACAGTCGATAGTCCACAGTTAACAGTCTAATAATTTATATATAGTTTAATATCTAATATTCGAATTAATTACTAAATATCGTGACCCGTGTACATGTCTCAGACTCGATCACAACTCAAAGTATATATATTATTTGAGAATCAACCTCAACCCTGTATAGAGAACTCGATCATTACTGAATATAGAGTGTCTATGGTGATTCCAAATAATATATATAGATGCGTCGATATGATATGTCAAAACCTTGTATACGTGTCCCGATATTTAAAGTGCGTAAAATAAATAACAGAAATTAAATGACGATAAATAAAGTGCGTAAAGTAAATAACAGAAATTAAATGACGATAAATAAAATTGCGAGAATGTAAATTGCGATAAATAAACTGCGATAAATAAATTGTGATAATTAAATGGTAATACGGAATTAACAGTTAGCTAGGAACAGTTAGCTAGGATTTTGTTAGCGTGGATTCTTAATAGAATTTCATATTGTTAATTAATCTGTTTCTAATCAATTTTTATTGTGTCCATTATTTCTTCATTATGCCACTTGTTGGATTCTGATAGGTCAAAATCCAAATATGTAATTGGATGAATATGGTTATTCTGTGGTGAACGGATTTGTATATCGGTGGATGTAAGTAGGATAGTATATGACTGTTGAAACAGATTCGAAGAACGTACAATGTAACTTATTAATGTGAAATTTAAATAGTCCTCGGGTATTACCTACCCGTTAAAATATTTTCACCATTAACAGTTTATACAAGAGAATTTTTAATTACAATCTTTATGAAAACATATATACCTATATATTTTCTTCAGATGTATTCATGGATTTAATGAGTTAATATAATATTAAACCCATTTGCTTTTCGGTTGGAACTAGAATAAATAATCTCTAAAACTTTAGAGATTACATATTCGCCATGTCGAACGAAGATAATTGAGGTAGAACGATACGTAGAATGAAGATCATACTCAAAGTACAGATGATGATATTGAAACATGGATTGTTGATGGTACTGGTGCTGTTATTGATGGTACTGTTGGTGCCGGTGATGTTGCTGAAGCTAGTACATTTTGCACCATATTCTCCGAATTGATTATTCGAGCGCGAAGTTCGTTGACTTATTACTCCAGGATGATTGTCGATCGGAACGAGCGGATGAATAAGGTTCAGAATTATGGATAGAATATAATCTTGTCGAGTTTCCCTGGAAATGAGACTGAAAATGGTGTCTCGAACAGGTTCACCGGTAAACGCTTCAGGTTCATTGTCAAGAGGTGAATTCGGTTGGTGGAAGGGATCGCCTTCTTCGCGTCTCCATTGTTTAAGTCGACTACGAACTCATCAAATGAATTGGGGATGACTGATTGATTGATTCATTCTGGTGACACCGCTTTTGGAATTTAGGTGAATATCCCTGTCGGAATAGCTGTCGGAATAGCTGTCGGAATACTTATCGGAATAGCTATCGAAATCTGTGGGACTCGAACTAGTTGTGGGATTCAACTCGTACGATCAGATGAAGAATTTTCGATAAGAAATAGATTATAGGATGTAGATTAGTACCCTGCAATACATAATTTACATATGCATATATAATACTAAAATCCCATAAGTTATGGAGGAATCTACGGTAGCTGTCAGGCAAAGTCTACAGTAACAGATATGCTAAGATATGAATTAGTACATACGCTAAGATACGAATTTTGTCTATACACTATTCATGCAATCATTGCAGTAAGATGTGTCTAGACTAGGAATGATAAGCAGGTAATATCCTAAGGATGATAAGCAGATGATTTTCGACAAAAATGGTAAGCAAAACTTTTGACATGCAGACACGGTAGAAGTCCAGACTCACTAATGCATCCTAACGACTATCAGTTAGACATACTAATGCAAGATCTGGTTCACTAAGACCACCGCTCTGATACCAACTGAAAGGACCCATCCTAATCCATCCGGACGAAGTCTATATCGATTATAAATGATCCACAACAGTTGATTACATCGCGAGGTACTTGACCTCTATATGATACATTTTACAAACATGGCATTCGTTTTTGAAAAGACAATCTTTCATTACATCGAAAGTTGATGGCGTGCATACCATTTTATAATATATCTAACTATAATTGACTAAATAATAATCTTGATGAACTCAACGACTCGAATGCAACGTCTTTTGAAATATGTCATGAATAACTCCAAGTAATATCCCTAAAATGAGCAAATGCACAGCGGAAGATTTCTTTCATACCTGAGAATAAACATGCTTTCAAGTGTCAACCAAAAGGTTGGTGAGTTCATTAGTTTAACATAAATAATCATTTCATAATTTTTAATAGACCACAAGATTTCATATTTCCATTTCTCATAACATACGTCCCATGCATAGAGACAAAAATATCATTCATATGGATTGAACACCTGGTAACCGACATTCACAATATGCATATAAGAATATCCTCATCATTCCGGGATCCTCCTTCGGACAAGATATAAATTTCGAAGTACTAAAGCAACCGGTACTTTGGATGGGGCTTGTTGGGCCCGATAGATCTATCTTTAGAGTTCGCGTCAATTAGGGTGTCTGTTCCCTAATTCTTAGATTACCAGACTTAATAAAAAGGGGCATATTCAGTTTCGATCATTCAACCATAGAACGTAATTTCGATTATTTGTGTCTATTTCGTAAAACAGTTATAAAAGTTGCGCATGTATTCTCAGCCCAAAAATATAAAGGGTAAAAAGGTAAATGAAACTCACCTAATGTATTTTGTAGTAAAAATACATATGACTATATTGAACCATGCAGGGTTGGCCTTGGATTCACGAACCTATATCAATTGTATATTTATTAATATTCATGGTTGTAATTGAACACATATATGTATAAGTGTATTAGTTATATCATTTTTATATTAATAATATATATATATGTTTTATATGTTCATTTTTGTATATACAAATATTAAATTTTGTTATGTTATATGTATTGAATATATTTTTATATGATTTGTTTGTTAAAAATAATGTAGTATTTATAATAATGTTAGAAATGGTGAAATCATAATAATGATAATACTTATTATTATTAATAAAGATAATAATGTTACTAATTATTTTAATAGTTATGGTAATGACAATGAATATCGTAACTATAATTGTCAAATATGAATTTTATTGTTAATGATACTTATGATATATTATTAATACCCATGATAATATAAATGATGACACTTATACTTATATTAGTGGTAATAGTAATAGAAATCTTAATATTAATTTGTAATGATTATAATAATAACTTATAGTATGATAGTTATAGTAATACTTAACTAAACCATAAAAACAATAATAATTGTATCAATCTTATTACTAATGTTAATCTTAATGATAATACTCTTGTTAATAGTAATAATAATAATAATTAAAAAAAATGATACAAATAATATTATTAATAATACTAGTTTGTATTAGTTTCATACTAACAATAATAATAATAATCTTACTCATAATAATAATTATATTAATATTAATACTAATAATTACGCTAATAATAATACTTAGTGATATTTCTTAATAACAAAAAAAAGTAATATTATTAACCATAATATTTATGTTACATAATAATAACAATAATTAATGATAACAATAACAATAATAATAAATATAATAATAATAATAATAATAATAAGGAAATAAACTACCTTCAAATAAGCCCTTTATTAAAAAGATTGGCCCAAGCCGGGCTCGAACCCGAGACCTCTCGTAAACCCGAACACCCTCTAAACCATTGCACAAATTCAGTTTTTCTGATATTTAGATTAACCCGAAAATATATAAATCGTACCTTCCTGTTTCCCTTTCTTCTTTCTCTAATTCAATCGACCAAAGCAAAGTAACAAATACATTTTCAACTTATGTTTAGAAATTACAGAAAAATAGAATAACAACTTGTTGATGTTAATCAGTCGCAAAAAAAAAATTAAAACAAAACAAGAGCAGCAGCTCTGTTCGTAAAAAAATAAATAAATATTTAAACTCAAACTTTGATTCAAGAATTTAGACACTTTTAGATGTTAATTAAAACATGAAAGGTGTTGTAAATCATTCATATAACCTGTTTAAATCATCAATTGACCTTGAATTTTAATAGGTAACGCGAATTTCTCCAAGGAAGAATCGTTGGACTTTTTTGTATTAAATGTTTGACTCCAAAATTCGAATTTGTTAACAAGAATTGGAAGGTGGGATTTTAGAGAAAGGTTACATAAACGATTCCTAACACGACCCCATTAAAGGATTTTGAAATCTGTTTCGACATCGAGTTTTTAAAAAAATTATCAAGAACAGATGGAGCGACATCTGTTTTTCTTTCTTTTTTTTTATTTCTGATGTTTTAATCTTATCTAAATTGCAGTTGTTTATCTATAAAGAACGACTATTGAAATTGAAAACAACTTGTAACAACATCCGACATGGACAAAAATCAGGTACAGTTTTGATAGCTGTTCTTAACAACTCGTACGGTTTAATATATATAATTGTATTTATATATAAATTATTTATATAATTAATATTTATATTTATCATTTATATAACATTTATATTTATATATTTGTATTTATATTTAATTATAAATCTGTATATATATTTTATATATCACGGTATTTATACATATATATGTTATATTAGATTAGATTTTATATCACAATTTAATGATATAGTTTATTAATAAATCCATTAATATATATATATATATATATATATATATATATATATATATATATATATATATATATATATATATATTTTTACTTTTTAATAAGAATTCTAATAATAATAATAAGAATGATAATAATAATAATAATATAACAAGTTTCATATAACAACTTCACATTATAATTTTAATAATATTAATAATATTAATATGAATATTAATAATACTAATGAATGTAACAATAATATAACAACTATAATAAATCTTGTCATATATAAATATTACCATTTATTAGTTAGCCATTATTGTATGATAACATTTATTGAATATTCGTTACGTATATATTTTATATGTATTACAAAATAATAATATTTATTAATATAAATCATATATATCCATATAGATTCATAATACTATCATATGTATAATTATACATATTCATTTACTCTAATTGTTCGTGAATCGCCGAGAATAGTCATAGGTCAAATGTATACATGAAACAGTTCAAACTTTTTGAGACTCAACCTTACAGACTTTTCTTATCTTGTCGAAATCATATAAAGATTAAGTTTTAATTTAGTCGGAAATTCCCGGGTCATCACAATTATAACAGGTAATTGTGACGTACCTTGGAGATAAGCATACTTCAAATGTTCCGGGAGTTCTTTAAGTTCCAAGGTGGATGGTTCTTCCAAGGAAGATTTTATCCGGAACTATTACCATCGGTAATTTCTTCAAAGGGTTCATCTTCCTTGGGAATTTCTTCCTCACAGCAATCTTCATCGATGACTACTTTCAACAATTCGTCAAGTTTAAGCTCTACATCAAATTCATCACTTTCACTCATTGGGGTGAAGTTCGAGGTGTCTACCTTTAGTAATTCTTGCAATTCTTTTTCAACACAACAATCAACAATGTCTATCTTATAACATTCGTCATCGGAGGAGATAGGTTGTTTCATAGCTTTATCTATGTTTAAGGTAACTCTATCTTCCCCTACACCTAGACTAAGTTTTTTATCTTTAACACGCACAATCGCGTCGGCGGTATTTAGAAAAGGTCGCCTTAGAATTAGGGGAACCTTACTATCTTCTTCCATTTCAAGGACAACGAAATCGGCAGGAAAGATTAAATGATTAACTTTAATCGGTATATTTTCGGCAATACCAATAGGATAGTTAAAAGTTCTATCGGCTAGGAGTATACACATCCTAGTTAGTTTTAGATCACCTAGGTTTAGTTTTAAGTACAAGGAGTGTGGCATAATATTGATACTTGCGCCTAAGTCAGCTAATGCATCGTACATTACTGAATCTCCCATCAGACATGGAATAATGAAACTACCAGGATCTCAGAGTTTTGGTGGCATCTTTTGCTTTTGCAAAATTGCTGAGCATTCCTTGTTGAGGAATGTGGTTGAAACTTCTTCGTATTTACCTTTATCGGCTATGAGATCCTTGATAAACCTTCCATAATTTGGCATACCCGCAAGAACATCTACAAGTGGTACATTGATACAAATTTGCTTAATCATTTCGGCAAATTTATTGTACTGTGCTTGTAATTTATCTTTCTTCAAACGTTGTGGGTATGAATTTGGATGTTTGTATTCTTTTAATGGTGGTTGAGTTTTAGGTGCACTTGTGGTTGGTACTTTATCCTCTTCCACGGAAGAATCTTTTTCATTTGGAATTGGAATAGAAATAGAAACATGAGACTTTAGAACATCGAGGTTAACGGTTAACCCACTTCTCGTAGTTATGGAATTTACTTGCTCATTCCTTGTTTGACTGTTGTTGGGATTCACGTGAGTATTTGAGGGGAGAGCGCCTCGTGGTCTCTCTGCTAGTAACTGTGAGATCCTTCCAACATCTCTTTCTAAATTCTGTATCGTAGCTTGTTGATTTCGAATTTGCTGAGTTTGAAGTTCCGTAGTTTGCTCGTGCTTAACCATAAAATCTCTCAAAAGATCTTCTAAATCGGATTTCTTTTCGGGTTGTGGTTGTATAGGTGCTTGTAGATGTGGTTGATTGTGTTGGAAATTATTTTGGTAATTTCGTTGAGGTTGATTTCGGTTGTTTAGGTGATTGTATCCCGGTGGTGCATTTCTTTGATTTTGATTTGAGAAATTCCAGTTATTTTGGTAAACCGGATTTCCTCCTTGGTAATTATTGTTTGAACCTGAAGGTCCTCCTAATTGATAGCTGTTGATAGAAGGATATTTCCGGTTCATTACTTCAACCGCCGGAAAATCGTTGAAATTCATTTCACCTTTTCGCAAGAAACCTAAGAAATTCGCTTGCTCTTCCATTGTTGTTTGATCACAATCTCTAGTAAGGTGAGGACCTTGGCACAATTCACACCCTACCCTAATAGCATGCATTTCCTTGGTTACCTTCTCAATTTGTCTTGCTTGATTTGCCATTTGAACTTTTAAAGCAGCGATTTTATCATTGCTTTCAATACTAGCAACGGTTGATGATCTAGAGAATTCCATCTCTTGATGCCAATTATGAGAATGTGCTGCTATATCGGCAATGATTGTGTGCGCTTCTTCGGGCATTTTTTTCATGATTGATCCTCCAGCTGCAACATCAATATCCTTTCGAGTAGCCACATTGACTTCTTTATAGAATATTTGGACCTTTTGGAATGTATTCAACCCGTGTTGAGGACATACCCTAAGCATTTTATTGAATCGGGGCCAAGCTTCATAAAGAGTCTCATTAGGCTTTTGGTTGAAGTGATTTATATCACTTTGCAACTTTGATGCTTTTGAAGCAGGGAAGAACTCTGACAAAAACTTGTCCATCATATCATTCCAGTCTTCGATATAACCTTCTGGTAATGAGTCTAGCCAATCTCTTGCATCATCCTTTAACGACCATGGAAAGATTTTTAAACATGCGACTTCATCGGAGACATCTTTGATCTTGAATAGATTGCAAATTCTTACAAACTTACGAAGATGCTCGTTAGCATCCTCATTTGGAGCTCCACCGAATTGGCATGTATTAGTCACCATGTGAAGAAATTGACCCTTTATTTCAAAGCCGTCAGTCATTGTAGGTTGAATAATTGCGTGGCCTTGACCTGTTCTTGTTGCCTTCATTAATGCATCCATCGTTTGATTTGTAGCAGCCATCTCTTCTTCTTCTTTAATAACTGGTTCTATGATTAGTTGAATAACTGGTTCAGAGTTAGAATCCAATGAAAGTGATTCTAAACCCTCAGCAAGAGACTCTACTTCTTGAGCTCTTAAGCGTTCGTGAAATTCTCTTTCGGGTTCAGGATATGAAGGAGTTAAATCAGTGTTGGAAGAACGTAAATTCATCCATTAATTTCTATTATGCAATCACAACACCAAAATCTTTTCTAAGAATTGAATTCCTTCAAAAAGGATCGAGTAACATAAAAACAATGATAAAAACCTTTAAACAAACAGATTTTCCTTCTGATTTTGCTCACGTTTCGAATAGCCAAAAGATGCAGCAGAGGGGCAGGATTCGTTTGGTCCCAATATAATTGAGTACTGTTTGGCTCCAATAACCCAGTCCACGTACAAATCCAACTACTACTACGAATCAGAAAAATTATCTATTTATTTAACTGCCAACTCCCCGGCAGCAGCGCCAAAAAGTTGATGTGATGAAACTATACCTTTATTTATGAACGGATTTGAGTTGTTTTGTTACATGAATTGATTTATTGTAAATATGGTATTTTAATGAATTCAGATTGATTTCACATATATATAGGCAACTAGTCCTATCCGCGTAGTTTAGTTTTATAGGAAAATCCGATTCGTTCCACAGGGAGATGGAGTGTTTAATGGTTCTTAATAGTCTTTGAAGTTAAACTTATTTAAAGGGGGTTTTAGATTAGGAACTTATATTTAGCATACTAATAATAAAATATAACTTAATCTTAATTTAATTAAACTACTTATTAATTAAAATTACAAGATTACATGATTTATAATCATTAACTTAAAAGTGAACTAATTGAAACTATATTATCTGTGATAGAACAATTTTATTACTAAATGGTAATAAGTACAACAATAATTTAATAAAACTAAATGATTAGGAATTTGTTTTAAACAATAAAATAAAAAACAAATTTACTTAAATTAACTAAATAATAAGTTTTAATTAAATTAAAGATGGATGAAAGGAAATTATAATAATTATACTAATTATAAATGAAATACTTAAAAGTAATGATAAAAGATTTAATTAAAACTTGGAATCAAACAGTATTCGTACCAGTACTGTTCTTGTACATACGCGTTTCGCGTATCGATATACGCGTTCCGCGTATGTTTTAATGGATGTGACAAAACAGTACGTATTAAACTGAAGTTTATTGATTTATATCTTTAATTTTTTTTGTATAATAATACGTAAATAAATAATAATAATAATTTCCTATATATAAATTTAAGTGTTCACCTAAATGTTTCACCTCTAGATCCATGGATTGTTTTAAAATTAAGCTCTATTAAAATGTTTTAGTATAAAACTTTATATTTTTCTTTCGAATATATAAAGTTTCAACTAGGTAAATTAAATCTAATTTTCATTTGACCTTATTTAGGTAGTTTACTATTCCCCAAGTATTTAAATTGAGACCCAATCTAGTTTTGACTTTCGCCAAAACCCAAATCATAACGTTTTCCCTTTTTACAATTTCACTATTATATAACTAATGATATCACCCAAACCACCGAACTTTATTTCTAAATTAGTGTTAATAAATTATTCATAAGTTCGTCTAAATCACTATTAATGTTGAAGCTTAATTTATATAAATAAAAATCACTTTCGTTATTTGAATTTAATAAATTAAGTGACAAGGGTTAAATATCTAAATACATAATAATGGTTCTTTTAATTAGGCTCAATGTTAAAAATACTTAAGTTACATTTTAATTTTTACAAATGATAACAATCCATTTCACTAGGGGCTCTACATCTAAGCAAACACTATGGAAATTTAGCTACTCATTATACTAGGGTAAACATAAAAATACAAGTATACAAACATAATAATAACGATAAAAATTGATAACGATAATTTTAATAGAATATACTTACGAAAATCTTCACTTTCATTAACTTCAAATGCTAGAAAAATTACAATAACAACACCCTTTCACTCGAACAATAATACCCTTAATCACGAACAATACACCCTTAATATTGAAACTATCCTAATTCTTGAACTTGAAAATTAATTGGAACTGAAAATTAAAATTGATACGAATACTTGAAAGAAATAAATATACTACTAAAATAAATTTGTGATGATTCTCTCTCTGCTCTATATCTTTCAGTGTCTCTGTCTCTCTGTACTCTCTTCTTTCTGTATATATATCTGAAAATAGTACTCGTATTTAAATTATATCCCTCCAAGTAGTAGGTAGACTTGATCTACTTTATACTGTAAAGACTGAAAAAGAAATAATATTAAACATAAAAAGCCACCGTCCCATTTGCAATTTTGGATCTGAATCTGGACAGAACATTACGCGTTTCGCGTATAGAACCACACATTTCGCGTAAGAACAAGTTTGAATCTGCATTTATAAAATAACTTACGCGTTTCGAGTGAATACTTACACGATCCGCGTAAGTTGAAACAGAAATTTTTTTATTTTTATTTTTGCGTTTGTTCTTTGTTGATCCCGTGTTGACGTATATTGACTTGGAACTTTCATTTGAACTCTTTTTCTTCGATCATCTTTAACTTGCATTCGAGTAACGTTATCTCGATATATATTTGGTTTAAATCCGTCGTTTTATCGTCGTTTCTTCAAACTTCAAGCTCGTGTTTACTTTTGTCGTTTTTCTCGTGAATTATGCATTTGAATGTCTTCGTAAACGGTAAAAGCTGATGAAATATAAATGATATTACGTCGAAATATATGTATGTTTAAAGCAATATCAATGTACCACGACCTTAAGGAAAAATATTGGTGGCCGAACATTAAAAGGGACGTTGCTACTTATGTTGGAAAGTGCCTAACTTGCTCCAAAGTCAAAGGCGAACACCAAAGACCGTCCGGGCTACTTCAACAACCTAAAATCCCATAATGGAAGTGGGAGAGAATAACGATGGATTATATCACAAAACTACCAAGAACAGCGAGCGGTTATAATACTATTTGGGTTATTGTAGACCGTCTCACCAAATCCGCCCACTTCCTAGCCATGAAGGAAACCGACAAAATGGAGAAACTTGCATAACTCTACATTAAAGAGATCGTAGCCCATTACGGTGTACCATTATTGATTATTTCTGACCGAGATGGCCGTTTTGTTTCTAGATTTTGGCGTACTTTACAAGAAGCGTTGGGAACACGATTAGACATGAGCACCGCATACCATCCGCAAACCGACGGGCAAAGAGAATGCACAATTCAAACCTTGGAAGACATGCTACAAGCTTGCGTTATCGATTTTGGAAAAGCTTGGGACAAGCACTTGCCTCTCGCCGAATTCTCCTACAACAACAGTTATCACGCGAGTATTAACGCCTCACCATTCGAAGCATTATATGGCCGCAAATGTCGTTCACCTCTTTGTTGGGCCGAAGTGGGCGACACACAAATCACCGGACCCGAACTCATTCATGAAACAACCGAGAGGATCGTTCAAATCCGAGATAGGCTTAGGACGGCCCGTAGTCGTCAAAAGAGCTATACCGACATTAGATGCAACGACCTCGAATTCCAAGTCGGTGACCGCGTAATGTTAAAAGTCGCACCTTGGAAAGGTGTAATCCGTTTCGGGAAACGCGGGAAGTTAAATTCGCAGTATATTGGTCCTTTCGAAATCTTGGAGCGTGTTGGAACCGTTGCTTATCGTTTAGATCTTCCGCCTCAACTGAGCTCCGTTCATCCTACTTTCCATGTATCAAATTTGAAGAAGTGTCTCGCCAAACTCGAACTCGTCATCCCTCTCGACGAGCTTACTATTGACGACAAACTTCATTTTGTGGAAGAACCGGTTGAAATTGTGGATCACTCCGTCAAAACGCTAAAACAGAGCCAAATTCCGATTGTCAAAGTCCGTTGGAATGCCAAAAGAGGACCCGAGTTTACTTGGAAAAGACAAGATCAAATGCAAAGGAAATACCCTCATTTATTCGTAGATTTGGAAACGCAAGATCCCGAAGAAGAAACAACGACCACTACGCCTACTTAAATTTCGGGACGAAATTTCTTTAAGGATTAGGTAATGTAACATCCCGTCTTTTTCCATTTACTTTTCGTCTATCTATTTTAAAGTCCGTTATATAATTATAAAATCTTCCGTTAATACGCGTTTAAAATATTTCGTTTAGGGAATTCACGCAACCGTTTTCAAAGTCGAGGGACTAATATTGTCATTTGGGCAAAAAGGGTGACTAGGTCAAAGGGACAACACCATCTCCTCCATTCATTCCATCCTTCACTTATCCAATACTTCCATCTTTTTCTCTCAACACCCAAATCAAAGAATCATCATCCATTTTCGATCTAGAAAGTGTTCATCAAAACAAATTACATATTCGGAATCCTTGCATCTTCCTCTTCGAATCCATACCAACTTCATCTCATTTGGGTAACTTTCTAAAAATACTAGATTCTTTGTTCTTGATGTTTTTAACTTATAAAAGTGTTAATTAGTGTCTATTGCTCAAGTCTAACATTAATGTATGATTTATATGCTTGTCATTTTGATGTAACTAGCTTAAACTTAAAATGGGTGTGTTTGATCTTGAGATTTAGTTACTTAAATGTTGTTAGATATTAAAAGTTCATGTATTAAATATGTTACTAGCATCACTAGTTTCAATTTGGTATGTAGGTTGACATGGAAAAGCTTCATAAACATAATTGTTAAATTTATGATTTTGAGTTAGGATTTGGTAGAAGTAAAATGAACTTTTGATGCATTGAATGCTTAGCAATGTTTTTTGTGAGTATTTAGTTGTATTGTATGCATAATTACCTACGAAACGGTGTATCACGTGTGTGCATTTAATTTCCGAATCATCAAAGTGCAATTATGAACTTGAAAGCATTTATGGTGAACATTTAATGAACTTTCAACTTGGATTTGATTATTGTAAATGATGATTTTGGTTGATGAAATGTGTTTAGTTGTATTCCTCATTAAATTACCTTTACAACGATGTATGGCATGCATTTTAAATGTTTTCGGTTCATGAGTTAGGTAAATTTGAAGTTTAGCTCGAGACTTAACAAATACTGCAAACAACACTTTTTTCAGGAATGCGCGTCGCGCATACCTTCGCGCGCCGCGCAAATGTGAAGTTTCAGATGCTTAACCCCTTAGACTATTTCTGACCTAGTTCCACGCCTAAATGCGTGCCGCGCATACTTGCGCGCACCGCGCATTCCCTCAGACCAAAATTTCTTTGTTGTTTTATTTTTCACAAACTTTTTTCCGCTTAACCGCAACTCCGATTAACATAAAATTTGGATAACCTGCTCATATATGATTTCTCATCATGGGAAAATTTTCGGATACCCGACCCGACCCCATTGACTTAGACTTTGACTTTGACCAAGTTTGACTTTTAGTCAAACCTAACCAAATACGTATGCAATCGTTCTAATTTACTTTTAATACTTGTATCTTGCATGAAATTTGACAACGTGATTCACATGCTATATAATTGAGTCGTAACGAGCCATAGGACTAATTGATTATCTTTGACCGATCGTGTTTACCGTTATTGATACAACCTATTTGTTTAGGTCAAGACTAGCATCCGTTCTTACACACGTTTACTTGTGAAGTGCTTTTATACTCTTGCACTCAAGGTGAGATCATAGTCCCACTTTTACTCCTTTAAACTTACATTTGGGATGAGAAAACATAAACGTTTCATTTTACAAAGTGAACACAAGTACGAAAACAAACATTCTACGTACGAGTTAGAAAAAAAATCCTCAATTCGATTATCATTAGTTACACTTGCCGGGTGTAAGCGAAAACTTATGTTGTATGGCCATATGGGTTTGACAAACCCTCATTCGGATGGTTCGCTACCGTTATTCGGATGAAATATATTTTTGAGAAACAGTGTAGGTTCTAACACTATGTGTATGGGGTTCGTGTAAAGTTCAGCCTTGATAATCGGGTGCTCGTGATAACAATTTTTAGAATGGTTTACTATTATTTCAACGTTATAAATCTTGTGGTTCATTTGTACTTACTCATTTACTTACTTAAACCTATGATTTCACCAACGTTTTCGTTGACAGATTTCTATGTTTTTCTCAGGTCCTTGAACAATAGGTGTTACATGCTTCCGCTCACTATTTTTGATACTTGCTTGGATGTCGAGTATACATGCATACATGGAGCATCTTTTGACTTACTTTTAAATTGTGTCGCATATGTTTCATTTGTACGTTAAACGTTGTAATGTAACTAGTCGTTGAACTACTTTTGTAAACTTGAAACATCTTTACATTTGAAATGAATGCGACACATTTTTTTTGGTCAAACGTCATTTTAAAGACTTATGACCACGTAACGGGACCTAAGTAGACGGCGCCGTCAATGACGATTTTGTCGGGTCGCTACATACCCCTCGAAGCTATCAAGGATGAAGCTAATCTGACGGATAAAAGGCATTCATATTGGAGAGGGCCATGTTGATGTAACCACCACAACTCCTGCTACAACTTGTACGAAGAGGAAAATTTCTGCTGTCTACGAGTAATAGGATGGAGAAACCTTTTTAAAATTAAATCTATACGTTTCAAAAATTCTTATAGTTCTATACGTCTTCATACTTCTCTTTTACTTTTAGCCAGACCTATCTGAATAAAAGTGTTTTTATTATTCATCGTTATTATTTATATTTACATTTACATTTACATACATTCTAAACTTCATTATTATTATTAATGTACACTCAAAATAATTTTGTCTTTTTAATTTTTTTATGTTTTCTTTAACACGCCTAATTGCATGTTATATAGTTAATTTGAGTAATAAAACAAAGCCATCCTGACTTGAATGGTGGCAGCGCTTGAAGTGGATTATAGAGACGTGAGTTTGTACCTTTTAATAAATCTTTTATTTTATTTTATTATTTTTCTAATTATACTAACAGTAGCCCATCTTATTTTTCGTTTTCTCTCTTTTCCTTATTTATTAGTTTTTTGAATTATAATTTTGCAATACCCCTTAACTTTATTATATTTGAGGTATAAAAATTTGGAAGAAAACCTCTCCATCATTTTAGTTAATAAAAATTTTTAACCTCTTATGTTTACTATAGATTGTTTTTGAAAAATCCATTTTTAATACTAACGCTAATGTTGTATTTCTAGAAAAAATTTAAATAACGATAACCAGTTAATAGTATACCAAGTACAAATACGTGTATTAAAATAATGTTAAAAATATTGTTGAACACGATTTTCCGCGACAATGCGTGGTGACCGTAACTCGTCACAACTGTTTTAAAACCAAACTGAACTGATGCAAAAGTGACAAGAATGGATGGAAAACATAGGTGATGGTGATAACTAGAATGATGTGGTATCCACCAATTATAATGGAGTATGATATTGATATTGTTCAAGTTATACACATTTTTAGTTGCAATTCGGTTTCTAACTTTATGGGTTCATGTTGTTTTGAAGAGCTTTCGATTAGTAGTTGACTAAATTGTTGATTTGGTAGATCAAGTGGTTAATGGAGCATTGTTGTGGACTTTTGACAAGATTTTCCGCTCAAAAGACGTTAAAATGAAGATTTTCAATGAATAATGAAAAAAAATTCCTTCAATGAAATTCTCGCGACCTCAATTATTGGAGTTAGGGTCGTGAAATCAAACTTATGGTTGCAATTATTGTATTATGGTCGTGAAGAGGAAATAGTGAAATTTGATCCAAATTATGGTGGCGAAATCAGAATACTTGGAAGCCTCGCGATCACGAGCTCTTTAGTTGCGGTCACGAAATCATATGTCGGCCAGCAGTAGTTTTATTTTCTGGGGTAGCTCCATAATGAATTTTTGAGGTTATTCACTATTGTGAGGTTTTGCAGTTAGCTTTCATTTGTTGCTACAACTAATCATTTAGTAGTACTTATTTTATTCTTTTAGTTAATATAATCGTTTTTGATTGTTTATCTCTGTGTTTGATTATCTTTTTTACAATTATAAGTAGCTAATTTAGTTTAATCTACTTAGACCATTGAACCCCGGTGTTGAATTGTTTATCTTTTGGTTATATTTTAATTAAATAAACTGCTTGGAATATGTTTAATTGATGAACGATTGTTATCTAGGTTTATCAACTAGTTTTATCACCGTAGTTGTTGATTAGTTAACGAGAACTAAATAATTGAATGATATTTGATAAATTATTGAACGTGAATAGTTTAGATAATTGTTGATTATATGCGGGACACCAGTATAGTTATATGATTAATGATTTGATTATTTATTTACTAAGGTAATTGTGAGGTTGTAAATGGACACCAAAATAACCTTAATCAGATTATATTCTTGAGTAAATTGAGGTTGATTAATTGTGTCAGCTAAAAGATCCACTATTGTTTGAGTTGTTACGTTTGATCCAGTTACATAAGTTATTGAGTTATTAATGACAGTTACTTTGCAATATATAATTTGTGTTTCAACACCTTGGGTGATCTAGACAATTGTGTGAATACATGCGGGATATTAGTGTAGGAACATAATTAATGATTGGTTTGCTTCTAACTCTTACAGTCGTATGGTTATAATCGGGACACCGGAGTAGCTTGGTTTCATGTGAGTAAAACTGGATTAAGTCATATTTTTATTTAAATTGGTGGTGAATTGACCGGTATCTAGGTTAGACAGAACCTAGGTTAAATACTTGTTAAGAAACGGTGAGAATCTGCAGATAATTGCAGTGTCACTACATTTACAATTGTTATAGTGGGTTTAACAAAACAAACCTAGCCATGGGAATTGACTCTAAGTGAATACTACTGTCTCCATTGAATTCTTGTTTTGTTTACATGCGTTTCTAGTTTAATACAAGATCAATCTTAAAACCCCCTTTTATTTAGAATAATTATAATTATTAATTTAAATTCTTAATTCAACTACTCTCAGTGGAACAAACCAAGACTTGCTATTAGCTTCTATTAAGCGGATATGATCATTTATTTGTATGTGTGATAGTTTTAAGTAATATTTTTTAGTTTGAATATGTATGATAGTTTTAAGTAATATTTTTTAGTTTGAATATAAAGGTTAGATTTCACGCATCAAATTTTTGGCAAATTTTTATTGGGCCTATTTTTTGTTTAGTAATTTAAATAAATGGTCTTGTTGCTCATTAGGAGTCATGGGCTTGTGTCCATTCATTTTTTTTTTTTGAAAGGCAAGTTTGCATCAGTGTCCATTCATTAGCAGTTATATTCCACGTTTCTTATTATTTAGAATTAGTCATAAGGTTAGGTGAAGTTCTCATGTTATTTTTGTTTATGTTTGATTCACGAGCATGACCGATGATCGTGTCATGTTTGTTAGCTATTTATATCTCGTTGATCGTGAATAATAATCTGTTGGAAAATGTTGCTTTTCTAATGCAAATTTTTCAAACTTTGGACCTAAATATGTATACATATATAAGATATTTATGAGTAATATTTTATATGACTACGTAGCTTTTGACAAGAGTATATTATGTGTCCAAAGTTATATAGTGGTGAATGAGATATCGTGTTACAAAGTGAGGAGTTTAATGCTTGATTAAAGGAACAAAAGTGGGTTGAGTTTGACCCATAACCCATCTTTTTTGACCCAGTTCCTTAAGAATCAAAATTCCATAAATCAAGGCACAATTAATGCTAATTAGTTGACATTTGAGATCAATATTTACGGTATTGATAATTGTCATTTAATGCATTAGGTGTAATAGTTATAATTTTGGTGTATAAATATACACAATATTCCTCACTTGTAAAAAAAAAAAAAAAAAAAACCTACAGCCAAGAGAAACACACACAATTATCTCAGAATTTCAGGCAATCATTCAATTCTGGGTGTACACAGCTTTGGCCGTTGTACCCTGCGAAATAGATGACGTGTAGACGGCGAATCTGTTTTAAGGGAACCGTGTCAAACACGGGGCTCGGCTCAACCTTTTGTTGTTCATGGTAATATCCTTTTGATTCGGATAAGGTATTAACATGTTACTTCATATTTATTTGTATGATGATTCGTTTAGTTGTTAATCTAAATTCGTTTCGGGTACTATATGTATAACAATCTTAAAACAGATTCTCATACAGTCTTAAAACAGATACGATACAAACTGAGTAATTTTCATACGATTTACCTTATGCTTGTGTCCTTCTTCCTGATCTTCAATACACGTTTCGTATGAACCAGTTTTGTATCGAGATGGATATTGATTATCATTCTGCAAATAACAAGATATCTTCTCTGTGATTTTGTTTGTATCAGTTTACATATTGTTTACTAGTTAGCTGGGTTTTATATTGCTCATGTTTGTCTCTATTTAGATTAAATAGATATTAAATATTGAAACCTCCTTTTTATGGCCGACAAATTTTGATATGAACATGAGTTTTAATTTTTAATTTAAAGTACCTTTTGGATGTGCATGTTAGGTGTCAAAACTTTGTGGTTTCATCTCATCATGATATCATATTTAATTAATATATTTAGAAAATAAATTCGACTATTTAAATCTATTTTGTTAGATAATCATGTGATCTGTTTGACTTGATGATTTTACTGGTCAAAAGATTTTATGATAGTAATCAAAATATTTTGTGATTATAAAATTGTTATTTTTTGTAGAGTTTGTATCTACATTTGAGAATGGTAATAACTTTTGTCTTTGGCGAAATAAATTATTGGTATAGAGTTCGTCTCTATATAAGCGAATGTTTTTGGAAAATGTCACATAACGTTATTCCATTTAACAAATTACATGTTAAACGAGGAGTATTTGAGGAAACGTTTGTATGTGCCAAGTATGGAAAAACACATATGTGTTTCGTTAGAATGGTTAAAACGTAATATTGGAAACAAAACATATATATTTTGTTGTATTGGTTTTTAACATACATTTAATGTTCAATGTTCTTTAGGATAATCCTTTATTAAGGATATAATGATGTGTGGAGTATGTTTCTACACAAAATATTTCTTTACATATGGTAAGATTACTGACTTTTGTTAAAATTATTTTGAATGATGGATTATGTAAAGTAAATGTCTATACGATTCTAGTGAAAGAGGAAAATATGTAATAAATATTTTCATTATTTTAAAACGGTTTTGTTTTATTTGGAAACCATATCGTAATTCTTTGTAGAATGCATTTGTACGATGTGCGAAATAAATTACAGTAACTTTATTTGTATATATGGTAAATATTTCTGCACAAATAAATTTTTGGGTGTAAAGTTTGTGTATACCCATATGATTGAGATTAGAGAAATTTTAAGTAATTTGGATATGGAAAATGTTTGTAGGGTGAATTTGTTTCTACGTATAAAATGATTTTAAATTTAATCTTACGACAAATCCATCGGTTGTAGAGTTTCTTTCAACAAAGATGGAAAATAAGTTTGGTTTTTGACTAAACAATGATTTGATGTAGAGTTTGTTTCTACAAATATGACTGACTTTTGGAAAGCGAAAATAGTTTATTAGCGTGTTCTAATAAACTTTAAATGTGTAGAGTAACTTTCTACACATTGTGTTTATTTTCTTATGGAAAACATTATATTAAAATATGTTTACAAGTTGGCATATGAGTTTAAGGACTTTACTATTGGAATAATTTGTTACATAAGGTTTTGTACTTTTTTTGGTTTTGGAATATGTATTCAAATTATAAAGTTTAGTACCTTTGTAATTTTGGAATATAATTGTATTCAAAATATAAGGTTTTGTACCTACTTTAAAAAATAGTTAACAAGAAATATATCAACCAACTACTTAATGGTGATATAGTTTGTTAACTATTTAACGGAATAACTATATAACTTATTGTTGATAGTTTAGACCGTGGATGCCGGAATCTCCAACTTGAGAGGTCGTTGTGAAAACTATGTGAAATAGTTTATATATATTATGAGTGAGAAATGACATGTTGGGTCATTTCATGTTGCGGATGCAATTGGTATATCTTGTGAAAGTGTTAAGGACATTTTGCGATCTTTGAGGTTTCTCTTTATAGATTGTCATAAAAGTAATTTTGTATCCGTTAAAATTTTAATTGAGTATCAAACTTGAAATGAGTTAGTCTTTTGATTTATAGATCAGATAATACTTGTTAACATATAAATATAAACCTAGTACGTTTCATAAAAGAGATTTAAACAATGAAATTGTGTTCCCTTCTATATAATTGTATTTTAACGGAGTAAAAAGAATGATTTGAAATGTATTGTTTTTTAAATTATGTCATGACAATAATTGAAAGAGAGAAGTTAGTTATGTCATTATATGACTTGGACCATTTTTTAATACATTTAGCAGGATGTTATTCAAATGTGTGATTCCAAGACGCACGTTAATGTGAATGACATGGCTTGAGGATATGTCATAATATGAGAAAATTTATGTATGAATTAAAAATACGACACTATAATGTAGAGCCTAACGAGATTAATATCTCAGTGGTAGAAATTTATACCTTGAGGCTGTATTCTCGAGATTTATTTGGGATGGAAAGGAGATGAGATTGATGGATTAAAAAAATAACAACAATTCTCGAGTTTTAAATTTCAGTGGAAATGAGAGGAGAGGAGATGATTAGGAAGGATAGTACCTTTAGATTTTGTCACCAAAACTCTCCGCCCATATTTGGGCGGATTGGGAAGGATAGTAAAACACTCTCATCCCCTTTCTTCTCCACTTTTTCCGCTAAAAGAAAAACTCAAGAATACAACCTGAGGGTCCGATTAAGTATCGGAATACATTATAAGCGACTTGGCATTAAGGTGTCAATATTATAATAAATAATTATATGTACCATTTATGGGTGAACATCATAAGATTATGATGTTGAAATTAATTCGGTTTATCTTGTGATGATAAATTGAATTATATGATAAGGACTCTGAAGAAGTCTAAGAGAAATTCTCTTGATGGAGAATTAAAGGAACTTCCTTCATATTTGGAATATCATTATTCATATGATTGAAGTGAGTCTGAATGATTGATAAGAGACATTATTTATAAGACACTCAGGATGATGTCTTTGTCTCAAGTGGATTTTGTCATGATACAAGGGACATGTTTTGAGATTCCTTGTTTGAAATGCTATGGAGAATTAGAATGATGCATCTTCTATTCTCATGATTTGGTCTTGAAGTCTATAGCATGCTAGACTTAGACTTGTTAATGATGATCACCTGCAGAGATCAATTAACAACGAATATCCCATTGTGTGAAATTTATGTTAAGACAAAATCAGTGTTTCATTCAGTATAAGGATTTGGTATATTGTAAAACCAATTAGTAACAACAATGATGTGGATTATTTCCATTATATATGGAATTCAATTAGAGGTTTGCAATTGAGTGCGGAAACTTTGTTAAGTTTTCAAATTTTGACGTCTCTAGGCCAAGCCTAGAATATGACTAAGAATTGCTCAGAATGTGTTAAAATCTGGAACACATAAGATGTAAATCTCATGTGGGGGAATCTATCGCATCATTTATTACAATCATATTTGAATTATATGATTATTGTGGAAATTTACATCAAATTGCAAGACATGTGGGGGAAGCTTTGAAAGGATAAGTAGTAACCTTGTTAGTTGTGTTAAATGTACACAAAATGTGGGGGTGTCTTGCATTTTGATATTAATTCATGATTCATGATAAAATGGTTCATTGGATAGAAAGTGATAAGAATTTAGCTGATGCTATGATTCTATTTAAACTAATGATTAGTAATTAAGATTGACATAGTCAATATCATTACAGTAGAACAACTAATCTCTGTGTAGGTTATCTTAGTTAACTTTTTGAAGTTAAAAGATAACATTTTGGATCCGACAACCATGAGAGTTGAGAAGAGATTATGTTGTGAAATGAGACTAAAGCCCTTGAAATGATAGTTTATATGAAGGAAACCTAACCCAGTTGACCAGAGATCCCAAGATCTGGGTTCAATAGGACAACCTAATTATATAAACTGAGGTCACTGTGAAGGAGTTGTTAAACTTCTTAAATCATATAAGGGAGTTATTAAGCTTCCTAGTCCATTCCTATAACCAATTTTGACAGTGATGTAAGGTTAAGCATTAGGCTTTTAATGATTTCTAAAGATACTCATAAGGTGGTGGTAGATCCTTATGAAATCACCTATGTGAGAGAGAAGTGGGGTCGCTTCGAAAGGAATTATTAGGTACAATTCCTAGAGCTCTCGCAGAACCAGGCTAGTGTTCAGGACCATAATGAACACGACTATGAGGAGTTGAAATTGTCAGGGAGAGTCATGTGTGAAATGTATTGTCATCTACACAAGCGGCAGATCAGTTCAAGGACATCGCGTCTACTGAGAGCCAGGAGACTAAGTATGTTTCATAAGGGAAGGTTCAAAGGTTAACACCTACCTATCCTGTGCATGACTCAACTGTTGAAAATGCAGTATATATTTGTGTGTTACAGATCGATATCTATTCATGTGGGGGATTGTTGGAAAATGTTGCTTTTCTAATGCAAATTTTTCAAACTTTGGACCTAAATATGTATACATATATAAGATATTTATGAGTAATATTTTATATGACTACGTAGCTTTTGACAAGGGTATACTATGTGTCGAAAGTTATATAGTGGTGAATGAGATATCGTGTTACAAAGTGAGGAGTTTAATGCTTGATTAAAGGAACAAAAGTGGGTCGAGTTTGACCCATAACCCATCTTTTTTGACCCAGTTCCTTAAGAATCAAAATCCCATAAATCAAGGCACAATTAATGCTAATTAGTTGACATTTGAGATCAATATTTACGGTATTGATAATTGTCATTTAATGCATTAGGTGTAATAGTTATAATTTTGGTGTATAAATATACACAATATTCCTCAGTTGTAAAAAAAAAAAAAAAAAAAAACTACAACCAAGAGAAACACACACAATTATCTCTGCATTTTCAGGCAATCATTCAATTCCGGCTGTACACAGCTTTGGCCGTTGTACCCTGCGAAATAGACGACGTGTAGACGGCGAATCTGTTTTAAGGGAACCGTGTCAAACAAGGGCCTCGGCTCAAACTTTTGTTGTTCATGGTAATATCCTTTTGATTCGGATCAGGTATTAACATGTTACTTCATATTTATTTGTATGATGATTCGTTTAGTTATTAATCTAAATTCGTTTCGGGTACTATACGTATAACATAATCATCGAGTGTACGTATTTGCTGAAATTATATATTTTTTATTGAGAATACTACAAGTGGTATTTGGAGCAAACTTTGTTGGCGATCCAAAAAGAAAAGTGACAAGAAAATGGTAGAGGTGAATAACTTGTACAAATGGCTTGCCTACCTAAGTTTGATGGAAACTATGATTACTGGTTTCGGTTGGCGGAGAATCTACTTCGATCAAAGAAACTATGGAGAGTGATCGAAGAAGGGTACATAGAGCCATGAGAAAGAGCGATTTTAACAGAGAACGTGCAGAGTTGAATTCCTTGAAGTTGCAGGGTTTTAAGGTTCTTAATTATGTATTCTAATCAACTGATAAGCATATCCTCAAGACAATTACCCAAAAAGCTACAACAAAGCATATTTGAGATGCCATTAAGATGAAGTGTCAAGGAAAATCTACGGTCAAACGAGCACAACTACAACGTTTTTGGAGAGATTTCGAAACCCTGGAGATGAATTAAGGTGAAACGATTACTGGATGGATTATGGGGACAACCAACAATATGCGAAATTGTGGGGAGAATTTGCGAGATGTGAAGAATCAAAGGACCTGTAGTGTGTTCCATCGAAGAATCAAAGGACCTGTAAAGAAGATTCTTAAAATTATCGTTGACGGATAATTTTAAACCGGTACTGTAATCCATCGAAGAATCAAAGGACCCGGATCAATTGTCTATCGATGAACTAGAAAGTTCACTGCTTGTTCATGAAAAAAAAAATTGCTCAAATGACCATCATATGAGCAATCTTTGAAGATTGAACAAATTGGCAACACAAATGGTGGTCTAGTAAGAGGTAGAAATATGTATGCTAGAGGAAGGGGACGAGGGCGTGGTCATTTCCACTTTGACAAATCGACAGTCGAGTGTTATACATTTTTTTACAAATTAGGACATTTTCAATATTAATGTCCCACTAGAGAACGCGTGGTAAATTACACGGAGTACGGAGAAAATAAGGAATTATTATTGATGGCTACTGTTAATATTAAAAGAAAGACACCTAAAAGAATGTGGTTTCTTTATTCAGCTTGTTCAAATCACATGAATGGGGCAGAAGATTGGTTTATACGACCTAATAAGCGCTTTAGTCACACGGTCAGACTTGGAAATGATTTGCGCCTGGATGTTCAAGGCCTTGGAGATGTTCATTTAACTGTGGATGAGTAGCTCAAATTATTACAAAAGTCTACTATCTCCCTCAGCTTACCTCAAATCTTATAAGCGTTGGAAAACTTCACGATAAGTAGGTGAAATTTGTTGTTAATGATGGAATATGCAGAGTTTTTCATCATTCAACGAGGTATGATCTTTACCATTATGATGACAAAAAATTGAATGTATCCTGTGTATGTAGAGATACCAAAGTCAAAGTCAGCAGAACTGTGATTGCAAGTCATTGATGATAAAGATAGTCAACTCTAGCATAGAAGTTTTGATCATGTAACTCATAAGGCGTTGAGAACGTTGCAGTATAGAAAGATGGTAACATTCCTAACAGATATATAAGGGATTGGGACCCGACGGGTATGGGAGCGGGTTTGGGATAAGATATTTTAATCGGGTTCGGGTCTGGGATTATATAAACCCGGCCCAAACCCGGCCCGATGCCATCCTTAGGATGAAGATGGAAACATTCAAATAATGGAAGAATAAAACTCTCCAATACAGAATGAGAATCCTACCGATGTCACAAGTCAACCAGAAATAATCCAACCTAAAACAACTTCACAAAATGACACATTCACAAATGGTGCAGTTTCTAACACTACAAATGAAGATGACTCTGTTGGTACGAATATGGAACCATTATCTGAACATATAACCCAAGGTGAATCATCTACTCGATCATGTAGGGAACCTAGTTGGATGAAGGACTACACAACAAGTCAAGAACTGCCAGAAAAAAATATATTTGAAGATGAAGTTGGATATATTATGTACAGTTCACTAGAAGATCATACAACTTATGAAGATGCAAGCAAACAAACTAAATGTGTAACAACAATGGAAAAGGAGATTGAGGCTTTTAAATGTATGAGACATGGGAATTGGTTGATCCATCGATAAGCATGGAGGTGGACAAGTACAAGAGTTATACTCCCTCCGTCCCAAAATAAATATCTACTTTACTATTTATATTTGTCCCAAAATAATTGTCCACTTCTAAAAATACCCAATAAATGTCATTAAACTCTTAAAATTACCCTTATTTATTACTCTCAATCATTCATATTAGAAATAAATTCAGTCAAACTTACCTTAACTATATGGACAAAATGGACATTTATCATCAATATCTTAAATTCATCAAAAATAACTCTCAGGCACTCTTTTTGAGACGGAGAGAGTATTAATTATATACTACTAATTAAATAAATGCAGGTTTGGGTGAGTGGTTGAGAGCTCACATTGTAACTAAGACCATTTGTATTGGTTAATGCGTTTTTTGTTCGTATCACTTGCCTTTTTGCACTTTTTCGATGAGTAGGACGTGTTTCTTTATTGAGTGGAGTAGTGGTGGTGTTTCTTTTTGGTGTTAGTTAGGAGTATTGTGATGATGTGTTAAAATATAATTGGGTTAAGTATTAAAAGAGGATAAAAATAATATTTTTAAAATAATGAAAAAAGAAAAGAAACAAGAACGGATGTTTCTTTATCCGTCTATTTTCAACAAACGCCCAACAAATGCCCAAAAGTGCCGCCTCACTACTTGAAAAATTGGTGTTTCTTTGTGATGACTAGGCAAGAAACAGGCGTTTCTTGCGATTGATACAAGTGGTCTAACAGGTCATAGTTTTAAATCTTGGTAGCGCTTGACTCTTTTTTTTTTTTTTTTACTTTCTAGCCATGAACCCCTGATTTTCTTGAACCTTTCGGAATGACCCATTAGTGTTTTTATTTCCAATTCAATCCTACCCCTTTTGATTTTAAAATTTTTCACTTTTTTATTTTTTTCTTAACCCTTCTTACAATATTTTTATTGACTTTTTATTCTTTCTTATCAACATTTTTAAAAACATTTCTCACTTTTTCACAATTTTTTTATAATAGTTTCTTTTTTTTCTTTTTTTTTTAATTCTTTTGACCCTCTTTTTATTTATAAGATATAAAAGTGTTCACTCGTTCATTTCTCAAAACAAAATTTGCTAAATTATTCTAAGGAGAAATTTTCAAATTACATTGTGCTACTTAGAAATCCGCTATGAGAATGCAACTAATGTTAATTTACAAAATCCGCTATGAGAATGGAAGTAACGTTAACTTATAAAATTGACCCTAATTTTCTTGAATCTTTCAGAATGACCCTTTAAGGTTTTTATTTTAATTCAATCCTCCCATTCTCCTTACCCCTTTTGATAAAGACAAGAGTGCCCGCCCCCTTCTTTCTCAAGTAGGATACTTGTAGCGACCCGACAAAATCGTCATTGACGGCGCCGTCTACTTAGGTCCCGTTACGTGGTCATAAGTCTTTAAAATAACGTTTGACCAAAAATATGTCGGATTCATTTCAAATGTAAAGATTGTTTCAAGTTTACAAGAATAGTTCAACCACAAGTTATGTTACAATGTTATAAGTACAAATGAAACATATGCGACACAGTTTAAAATAAAGTCAAAAGACGCTCCATGTATGCATATATACTCGACATCCAATGCAAGTATCAAAATAATGAGCGGAAGCATGTATCACATATCGTTCAAAGACCTGAGAAAAACATAGAAATCTGTCAACGAAAACGTTGGTGAAATCATAGGTTTAAGTAAGTAAGTGAGTAAGTAAAATGAACCACAAGATTTATAACATTTCAATAATAGTAAACCATTCCAAAAAAAATTGTTATCAGGAGCACCCAATTATCAAGGCTTAACTTTCCTTCCATAGAACCCATCACAATAGTGTTAGAACATACATTGTTTCTCGAAAATATATTTCATCCGAAGTAACGGTAGCGAACCGTCCGAATGAGGGTTTGTCAAACCCATATGGCCATACAACATAAGTTCTCGCTTACACCCGGCAAGTGTAACTAATGATAATCGAATTGAGGATTTTGTTCTAACTCGTATGTAGAATGTTTGTTTTCATACTTGTGTTCACTTTGTAAAATGAAACGTTTATGTTTTCTCATCCCAAATGTAAGTTTAAAAGAGTAAAAGTGGGACTATGATCTCACCTTGAGTGCAAGAGTATAAAAGTACTTCACAAGTAAACGTGTGCAAGAACGACTGCTAGTCTCGACCTAAACAAGTAGGTTGTATCAATAACGGTAACCACGGTTGGTCAAAGATGTTCAATTAGTCATATGGCTCATTACGACTCGATTATATAGCATGTGAACCAAATTGTCAAGTTTCATGCAAGATACAAGTATAAGAGCAAGTTAGAACGATTACATAAGTATTTGGCTAAGTTTGATTGAAAGTCAACTTTGGTCGGGTCAAAGTCAACAAAAAAAAGTCAACACGTTCGGGTCGGGTCTCAAACTATTTTTCTGAGCTTTTTAATCATATATAAGCATGTTAGAACAAGTTACATGGTAATCGGAGGTGCGTAGTATAGTTAGAATTTTTCATAAAATGACCAAGTCCAACAACACCTGGTAGTTCATCTGGACGGCGTCCAGATTGGCTGGACAGCGTCCAAAGGGTGGGACGGCGTCCAAACACCTGGCCAGTTACAGTCTGCTGAAAATTCACAAGTCTCGAACCAAAACTCAAATAATCACAATTTATGATCCGCAAACAATCAAAATAGGTATCTTATATCATCGGAAAGGCATTTTGACAAGGAATACAACTAACCACATATCATCAATCAAGTTCATCATTTATAACAACAAAAACCTCGTCGAATAATCGTTAAATGTTCATAATCAACGTTTCAAGTTCACAAAATGCATTTCATGATTCGGGAAATCAATTTACACATACGATATGCCATTTTGAAGGTAATGAAACATACATTGCAACTAAACACTTACTAACAACATTTCATAGTATTCAAGGCATCAAAAGTTCATTTTAAGTCTATCAAACCCTAACCAAAATTCACAAACTCGTAATCATGTTTTTGAAGTTTTCTTAATCAACCTACACATCAAAATGAAGCTAGTGATACTAGTAACACAATTAAAACATGAACTTTTAACATCTAACAACATATAATCATCCAAAACTCAAGATTAAACACACACATTTCAAGTTCATGCTAGTTACATCAAAACTTCAAGATCGAGCATACAAATCCTATATTCATGTTAGACTCGAGTCATAGACACTAATTAACACACTTTTAAGTTTAAAAGATCAAGAACAAGAAATTTAGTGTTTTTAGAAAGTTACCCAAATGTGATGAAGTTGGTATGGAATCGAAGAGGAAGTTGCAAGGATTTCAAATTTGCAATTTGTTTTGAAGAACACTTGCTAGATCGGATTTGGATGATGAATTTGTGTTTGAGGGTTTGAGAGAATGTTAGGACCCCGAAGTTGTATAGTGTTATTGTGAAATAAGCTTAATTGATGGTTCCTTAGAAGAGGGCTATATAAGGAACCTAAGTAGTCCTAATTAGATAGCCATTGCATTGTAACCGAGTTCTAGAAGCTGTGGAATGTAAATCTTGTTAATTCTCTATAATACCAAATCTCCTTCACACTTACCGAATCTCATTCTATCTTATCATTTCTCTCAATCTCAACATGATCTGACCTATCATTTGGTATCAGAGCTTCCAGGGAGTGATATTATATCACTAGATCGATCCAGAGATTGAAGATTATAGAATCTGAACACTCTCGGTATTTTGAATCAGACTCGGTATAATCGAATCTGATAATCTGACGTTCAGATTCCTGTGATAAGTTCAACGAAGGTGTATTAGGTTGATTAGGAAGAGTTTTAATCATCATTATAGCTTTTTAACATCAATTATGGAGAATCAAGTTGATTTTTAGAGTTCATGGCTAAAACTCTCGGTATTCATCAATTACAGCTTGATTTTGTAGTTAAGTAAAGATTTGAGGTTTCAGTTGTGATCGTGAGGTGTTTAATCACATTTCTGACGGTTTAATTTCATTAATTCTTCAAGTTTTGAAGATTTGATACACATTCGGTATCGTAACTGCCATATCGAATCTGCTTCAAAGCGATTAATTCTCATTCAGTGTTGCAGATTGTGGTATGTTTGTGATTCTATCACATTCGGTTTGGTCATACGTAGCTAATTAGTGTGATTTGAGAAAGGATTCGTTTGAATTCTAAGTTTTCATACTTAGACTCGGTATTGTCAACTGCTACAGTTGACATTCGGTATCCTATACATTCGGTATCTTTGATATTTTGTGTGATACTAACTTGTTTCATTGTGCAGCAAGGCTACAGAATCTAATTCAAAGGAATTGAATTGTGTTTGAATTCAAATTGATACAGAATCTGACTACAGAGTCAGATACCGAATCAGGATCTCGGTATCACTTAATTCATTGGTTTTAAGTGTTCTCAGGTTACAAAGAATATTTACCGAATCTGGGTGTGTTACTTGTATTTTTGATCAGTTTCTGATACAGAATCTGGTTTACCGAATCTGCTACAGTACAGAATCTGTACCGAATCTGCTACAGTACCGAATCTGACATTTGTGTTAGATTGTTGTGATTTTTCATCTTAGATTTGAGTAATACCGAATCTTTACCGAATCTACCTCATTTTCAAGATGTCTACTCAAGATACTTTGATCATTGGATCAGATTCCCAACCTCCAGTGTTGTTTGATGGCAAGTACACTCAGTGGCTTCACCGTATCACTCAGTACATAGACTACAAGAGTGAGAAAGTAAAGTACATATGGGCTTCTCTGAGAGATGGTCCAGTTGTAGTAGATTATCATCCGGATACTGGTATGCCAATTCCAGTCTATGAACTTTCTGGTGATAAACGTGAGAGAGCTCAGGGTGACATAGAGGCAAAGAACATTGTTATGCAAGCTATCCCGTATGAGTTGTTTGAAAATGTTGATAGCAACACAACAGCAAAAGATATATGGGATGAGATCAAACGACAGCAAGAAGGTTATGACATGTCAGATGTTACTAAACTGAATAAGGCTCTGGGATTTTATGAAGATTTCAAGCAGGAACCTGATGAACCACTCAAGGATACCTACCGTCATTTCAATGGTATTCTCAATGAGTTGAAAAGGTGCAAAATCATAAAAGTAAATGCTGAAGTCAACATGAAATTTCTCAAAAAGCTCAATGTTGATTGGCTTCCTTATGGAACCATTGTTCGATCAACCAAAGAGATTGACAAGTTGACTATTCATGAGCTTGTTGGAGTTCTTATGCATTACCAACCTGAAGTGTCTAAACTTTAAGAAGGAAGGAAAGAGTCATCTCCAAGTGATCCTCTTGCTCTCATTGCCAAAAAGAAGAGCAAATCATTTACGACTTCCAAAAGCTTGTCCAAGAAAGTGCTTGTTGAAGATTCAACTGATTCTGAAGAGTTGAATCTGTCTAATGTTGATGATTCTCACCTTGAATTAGTCAAGATGGCAGCCATGTTTACAAAAGCCTTGAACAAATACAAATTCAAAGGCAAATCAAGCAATCAATGCAAGAATTCATCATCTTCTTCGTACTACAAGAAAGCTGATCAATCAAAACAACAACAACGTGCTGATGATTCCAAGAAGGATGATTCAATCTGTTTCAATTGTGGCAAAGCTGGTCATTACTCTCGTGAGTGCAAGATGCCTAAGAAGAAGGATGCAGCTTACTACAAGAAGAAAATGTTGTTGGCTAAGATTGTAGAAACTGGGGGAGAGCTGAAACCGGTTGATGATACTTGGTTTAACTGGACTGACGATTCATATTCAGAGGTTGAACATGCAAATGTTTGCAAGGTGACTAAGCTCATCAAAGCTACGGAAGCAATGGAGAATTCTGACTCAGCATCTGATGATGATGAGGTACAATCATCTGAAATTCCACCTGATTTTATCAAAGTGCAAAATAACATGATGAAGAATTTGGTCTCAATGTCAAAAGAAGTCAAAGGTTTAAAATTTGAAAACAAGGTTTTAAAAGATAAAATCAAACTTTTTGAGACCAAACCATCTTCATCTAAATTACAATCGGAACTGCAAAGATTGACTGCCCAACTCAGCTCCACGGAAACTGAGTTGGAAGATCTTAAAAAATCAGTTCATCCGATTAAGGTCGAAAGGACAGATTATCGTCTAAAATCGGAACGACTTGTAGAAAAAGTTCAATTTCTAGAAAAAGATCTTTCTGATTTGAAAACTCAACATGAACCCACACTTTCAAAGCTAAACAAGAAAATTATTCAATTGGAAAACACCATCATTGAAAAGGACTCTGAAATCTCTTCGTTGTCAAAAGAGACTTTTCAAATGAAAGCACAACTTGCTCGATATGAGGAAAAACTCTATCGAATAGATCAATCCAAAGCTATCATAAATATGGAACTTTCAATACAAATGATTTTCATGAATAGACCAAAAACAATTCATGGTGACTGATGAGGGTGAAACGTAACCTTTATTTTGAACGGATTTGAGTTGTTTTGTTACACGAATTGATTTATTGTATTATTGGTATTTTATTGAATTCAGGTTGATTTCACACATATATAGGCAACTAGTCATATCCGTGTAGTTTAGTTTGTCGGTAAATCCGATTCGTTCCACAGGGAGATGGAGTGTTTAATGGTTTTTTCAATAGTCTTTGATGTCAAACTTAATTAAAGGGGATTTTGGATTAGGAATTTATAATATAACAGTAATAGAAAATAACCTAACTAATTTCATAAATAAAATTACAAGATTACAATAATTAACTTAAAAAGGAACTAAATGAGATTATACTAATTAGGATGCGAATATTTTATTACTAAAGGGTAATTAGTAAAATAGTAACTTTTAATAAAACTATATGTTTAGAATTTTGTTTTGAGCAATTATAATATAAACTTATTTAAATTAACTAAATGACATTTTTAATAAAACTAATACAAATTAAAATGAATTAAAATGATTAACTAATTGTAAACTAATTTCTAATGATAAAGTATTATAATTAACACTAATTATTAGGATTTAACATGTATTAAAGTATTTTATAATAACTAATACAAATTAAATAATAATAACCTAAATATAATAGTAAAAAGGCTAAAACCCTAATTTTAAACTAATTAAATAATTAAAACCCTAATTTTAACCCTACTGGTACTGTAGCCGGGTTTAAGGCTTACGCGTTTCGCGTATACATACGCGATTCGCGTATGTGTAATACGATGTGACAAAACTAACTGATACAGATTCGAGTATTTTTATGTTTTTTTTTTTTATATTTTATACTAATAATTCGTAAATAATGATAATAATAAGTTTACAAGAAATAATAATGGGATAAATGGGAGTGTTTACTTAAATGTGTCACCCCTAGGTCCATGGATTGTTTTGAGTTTTAAGCCTTATTAAAATTTTTTAGTAATAAACTTTATATTTTTCTTTCGAATAAATATAAGGTTACGACTAACTAAATAAAATCTAATTTTCATCGGATTCTTTTTTTTTAGATAGCTACTATTCCCTAAGTATTTAAATTGAGACCTAGCCTAGTTTTAAGCTTAATTTATGTAAATAAAAACAACTTTCGTTATTTAAATTTAATAAATTAAGTGGCAAGGGTTAAATACCTAATTACACAATAATGGTTCTTTTAACTAGGCTCAATATTAAAAATACTAAAGTTACATTTTAACTTTTACAAATGATAACAATCCATTTCACTAGGGGCTCTACATCTAAGCAAACACTAAGGTAATTTAGCTATTCATTACACTAAGGTAAACATAAAAATATAGATATGCAAACATAATAACAACGATAATTTTAACAGAGTAAACTTACTAAAATATCTTCACTTTCATTAACTTCAAACGGTAGAAAATTACAATAATAACACCCTTTTCACGCGTACAATAACACCCTTAATCACGAACAATGCACCCTTAATATTTGAAACTAATCCTAATATTTGAACTTTGAAACTGAAATGAAAATAATACAGAACAATAATATGTATGTATGTATATTAATTTGTGTGTAGTCTCTGTCCCTCCCTAATATGTCTCCTGCACTTCGTATTTATCATTGAGATATTAGGTATAGTTGGTCAAAAAGCCCCATTTGCTGTTAGCACTAGACAAAAGAATTGTTTTAAAAATCAAAAGCCAGCCGCCCCATTCTTGCGTTCTGGAAACTTGTCTGGCCTAACATTACGCGTTTTGTGTAGGCTTACACGATTCGCGTAAGACCAACAGGCTACACATTTCGTGTAGAGTTACACGATTCGTGTATGAGTTAATGGCAGTTTTCTTTATTTTTCTTTTTCGTTTGTTCTTTGTTGATCCCGTATCGATGTGTACCATTTTGGACGACTTGTGTAACCTTTTTCTTCAGTCTTCTTTGTTCTTGAATTCGGATAAACATTTTCTCGATATATATTTGATTTAAACTCATCGTTTATCGTTGTTTCTTCAAATAGCAAGCTCTTGTCCACTTTTGTCGTTTTTCTTGAATATTATACGTTGAATGTCTTTTTAGATGATAAAAGCTGATGAAATATAACTGATATTGCGTCGAATAATATGTATGTTTAGAGCAATATCAAAATACCCCACACTTGAACGTTGCTTGTCCTCAAGCAATTACATCTTTTAACAGAATTAGAACATTATATATATCTTCTTATCGAACATTAGATCACACAACACACACTACACGAAATGAAACACACGCTATATGGAATAAGTTTAGAAACACTACACAATTTTTATTGAATCACACGCACACCACACGAAACGAAATTCTGACAACAGAAACAAGCATGAAACTCGTGATTAGGGTTTAAAAATTTGGATCCTTAGGGGAAATTGGACCTTGCGAAAACGTTTTATGATTTTATAAAATGTCATGCTAGCTTTTACACTAGACACGTTTTCCGGTTTTAACCTCAAATTCCGGTTGAGGGTAACTGAAAACCGAAGTCTCAGTCGGCGATTAGCAAGCTATTCGCCCCCATGATTGTAGTATCATGGAACTTGAAGCCGAATGTCCAAAAAAATGGTTTTACACAAATATAATTAATAAAATAGCATAAGTTTTAGAACAAAATTATATCGTGTCCAAATATCATCGGTGAACCATGAGTTTGCACACCTCAATTTGTTATGGCATATGTATGTTGACCGCGGTCAAACATAGATGCGGTTAATCTTTACGGAGATCATCCATCTGGGGATTAGATTCATTAGTCTTAAAAGCTAATTTGCATTGTGCCCCCCCATTGTACGAGACAGATCCATCTCATGGTTAGGATAAGTCTGACCACCAAAAACCCTGTTTGATGCTGAGGTTAGGTGGATTTCCAGCCGATTTTAGGGATGACTTTACAAGATTTTTCGTCAACCTACAGCTGTTCTGGACTACATCTTCTAACATAAGTTAGCAAGTGTGTCAATTTGGAAGACTTTACTTCCTTACGGGATGGACTTGATTCATCCTCTATTACTCGTAATAATGGAGTGTTCAGGTTTATACGTTCCAAAGCAATGATATCTGCAATAACTTCATAGAAACATGTGATATATGGTTCTCAACATAAGGTTTTATAAATTCTTGTTATACTTGGTTTTCTTTTATAGGTTTTAAACAAATAAACTTATGCGTTTTTAATGTATTGAGACGATAATTTCGGTTTTTGACACCTATGCTTTAATCGCTCGTAGTTACCTTAAAAATTCATTTGATATATTTGTTTAAAAATTTTATAAATCTTGATAAAAATCACCAAATTATAAGTTCTCGAGAATTTATATATTCCCACCCCACACTTAAGATTATGTAATGCCCTCATTACATAAAATCAGATAATAATGTATAAATTTGAGAGGACAAAAAGTGTAAAGTATTTGGAACATCCTTTGTTAACCGTTTTGGATTTTCAAATTGTTTTACCTATGATTATATCCAACGTTTGTATCACAATGTAATTCGATGTTTCGTTTCGTCTAATTGCATTTTCTTCTGTACCTGTCAAAACCATGTTAAAAACATACAAAACATACAAAACATGGGGTTGTACTTCAATCGTACAAAACAATTTTTACCCCACACTACTGTCTTGCTAATATATAATAAAACATAAGAAACATAAAAAGTATCAATACACACCATACAATTATGTTATTACAAACTATAAAAATAAAAATGTTTTAAAGAATAGAACTAGTTAAATGGATTCCAAAACGGGCCTCCCTGTTCGCCTTCTTCCTGTTGCTGTCGCTGCCGTTGTTCGTTTAGGCGTTGTTCCTCGTAGAAACACCTATATGCATCCTGACTCTCGGCTATGGCGGCGTTATGGTCATATGGTGGAGGTAGAGGGTCATTGGGTGTCTGCCATTGGGGGTATGAAGGATAGGCTGAGGGTGCGTAATTCTGCGGGTTAGACGCGTATAAATATGCCTGATGATGCGCCCACTCTAATTGTGCTCCCTGACCCCTCTGATCGTATCGGATGTTAGACAGAATATTATACTGATCTAGTTGGGTATGCCTAATATCCCCCAATTTCCGAGACAAAGTAGTATACTGGTCTTCTGATCTCACTCCCCAGTTTTGATATGAGTTACGTACATCTAAACTCAATGTGTTAAAAGAATTTTGGAGCATATTGAAATCAGAAGTACCTGTATGAGACGAGCTAGCCTGATCTGTCTCTCTGCGTCTCCTCCTAGCTTCCCTCGCGGGTTCATCATCCTCCTCCATAGGTGCGTGAGCAGCAACTTCCTGTTGCCTTAAACTACGTACCCCACCCCTCACACGTATAGCCTTAGCTGTCTTATACACCTCCAATCCTAAAGTACGAACCCGTTGATCTATCGGCTGGATTGGAGGATCTAATTCGTTCGTGTTGAGACCGAACCAGGCTGCCAAACACGTGACATAGTGACCCCCCGACATGTCACTGGATCCTCGAGCACCCTTACCTATATGGGCCAAGAAGTAGGCCACTCCATAGGGTATACTAATAAATGTATCCCTATCTCTGATTGCATCTAAATACCAAAGGTCAACATAATTAATCTTATCTGTATTAAGGAATGCCCTTTGGTTAATTGTGTTCGCTATAAATTTATGAATTATTCGATAGCGAACATCAGTGATCTTAAGGTATGATTCTTGGCCTGCTACATATGTATTCTTTTGGGAAAAAGAACGCCAGACGCTCAAAGAATCATAATCTCCTGTATACCTAGCTCCTGTAAAAATATATTCCCAAAAACCTGGAGCATTTATCTCATTACCGTCGTAAATCCCTAAAGCCAAAGTCATGTCGCCTAGGGACATTACTCTATCTACCCCACCCAGTCGAAATTGTAGAAATCTAGTATCTTCGATATTTTCAAGGTGTATATTCATCCTGACGGTAGAATAGAATTCCAAACACAATTCTCTATATACAGGAGAATTCAACCTAAACAATCTCTCAAAGTCATTGTAATACGTAATTACCCCAAATTCATCCGTGAAACTTTGGGTTAAAATTTCCCTTATCGGTGTATCTAGGTTGACTGGGTCTCCTAGGGGAGCCCAATCAACAACGTAAACTGGAGAGATGGTTCTATTTACCAGAATGAGCAAATCCTTAACCTTTTGTACCCTTTGATGTAATTCGTTAGGAAATTGCAGGATCGGGTGTAGGTTCAAGAGTTGTTGTTCCATTTCGGGTGTAACTTGATTTTCTGCTTGTTGTTGGTTAAATGCCCTCATTCTAATTGGTCCCTGCATAACATTTTAAATTAAGAAAATCATCCCAATAGGATGTGTTAATGTTAGCAAAGAGTATAAATTCAACATACAAGCTTGTTTTCAATCAACACAGGAATCAACTTGTTTCAGCAACATTGGAATTTTTAGTTCTATGATTCAAAACAAAACAGAAACAAACCAAAAATCATAAATCAAAAATCAAGTTTCATATGCAAAGTTTAATTCACAAGTGAAAACACGCAATTTATCTAAGTGTATCTAATTCAATTCAATCACATTGCGTGTATTTCAGCTTCTAAACAATCCTTAATAGCATTAAAGTTCATACTTGATTCATTAAAATGACAAAAACTATCAAAATCATACTAAAATTAAAAATTACAAAATCAAACAAACAAAATCATGTTCAAGAGTTCTAACTACTGACAAAACACTTAAAAACATCTAATTACAACCAAAATAACACACCTCAGTAGCAATTTCTCAATTATCCCCAATTTGTATAAACCCTAATTTTTCAATAACCAATTAAACATCAATTTTTCATGCTAATCGGGTTTATTATCTTACTAACAACATAGATATAGCAATAATCAAGCAAAAATCAACAAGAACATGTATATACTTCGGATTAAAGCTATAAAGAAATATAATGAAAAATTGGAAGAACACTAGGTAAAATGGGTTTAGGACCCTTACCAATCTAGGCATGTTGAAAGATTGAAGAATTGGAGAAGATTGGAAGTGTTAATTTAAGTTTTGGGTGTGATTTTGGCGATTTTTGGGGTTTTCTCTCGTTTACAGAAGCCTAAATAATGAAAAGAGTGTGTAAAGAACAGACTGCTGCCCGTCTGTTATGTTCAGCTATTTTTGACCTTACGCGTTTCGTGTAGGTCTACACGATTCGCGTAAGCTTTGTCTTTTTTTTTATATATATATATAACTTAAAATCAATTGAATTTTTAAAATATCTTTTATAAATTTATATTTGTAACGGAAATTCGGTTGTTACACCTGATCTTAATCCGTTTATAAATTTGTAATTTCAATTTATAAAATTCAATCCATTAAAAGTTAAAGTTTTTAATGTTTTTCGAAAACAAATTAAAAATAAAAACACTCTATTTTTGTGTTAAAAAAATTAACATTTTTAATTTTTAGAACAAGTACATGAAAAATAAAAATTACACAAATTAAAATACACTCTATTTTTTTGTATACCCCTAAATCAACTAATTTTCAAACTTAAAACTTTGTTTCCTATCGATTAGGTAGAGATAAATTCGGTCGTCAAACCTATCATTATCCACGACAAAGATTTACAAGTTATATATTTTTACGGTTATTGATAAAAAGGTATATTTTGCAATCTACTGTAGACTTTTAGAATTTAACAAAAAAAAATTTGTGCAATTTGAAGAATGAAAATTCAGTTGTGACACCTAAACATTTTCATTTTCAAAGAAACAAGTTAAACTCAAGGCATTTCACCTTCAATTTAGTAGAAAGGATTTTTTTAAAATTTTTATTTTGTTTTCGTGGTTTACTATTTAAAAGATATCTTAAAAATTTAACAAGAAATTTCGTGCAATTTGAAAAACGATAATTCAGTTGTAACACTTAACATTTATCGTTTTCAATGAAAACATATTGAACTCAAGATTCATCACTTTTAAATGGTAGACCGTTTTAATAGAACATACAACAAACAAAAACAAACCAAACACACCAAAACATTACACACAAAAATGCACAAACACACAATTGGCGAGAAAAAGATTTAAAGAGTGAAGCCTCGTTGGCTCGCCTCGTAGTGGAGTCGCATTATTTCGCTCCCCATTGCTTCGTAGGCGTAACCTCGCTGGTTTAAGAGGTTTTCTTCTGCACATTTTAAAGGCCCTTCTCGGCATAAGGTTACGTACTCGTAATTAGAGTCTGTTTGGTTCTTTGGGCAATCTCCGGAGTGAGTCGGTTTTCCACATTTCACACATTTACCCAAATGACGTGCTCGACGCCTTTTAGCTGATATAGATTTTCCTCTTGCATAGTTTGTCTCATTTAGTTTCTGTCTTTCTTCTTTCCTCGCCTTATCGCATCTTTTCTTAATATCTAACACCACATCCCTCGGTAAAATCTTATCGCACTTTAAAATGAAATGGTTGTAGATATACTGACTGCGCATCTTGAAATTACACAATAAAAACAAAAAGAAATTAAAAAGGTAGAATGGAGGGAGAAGACTAGTTCTTTAGGGTCTGCTAGGGAAAGACCAATCTAACCCCACTCTTAAAGATAAGAATAAAAATCGAGAATGGAGTTTAAAACCTTAGAGTTACCCTGAATTTATTTATCCTTAGGGTAAAGGTGATTTCGTCTCTTTCCGTAGTATTGATTTCTTCAAAGTATAACTTGAGTCTGTCTCCGTTCACTTTGAAAGTTCCACCGTCTTTACCATACAACTCTGCATATCCAGATGGAAAAACCTGTTTTATTATATATGGCCCAGTCGATCGGGATCTAAGTTTACCAGGTGAAAACTTGAAACGTGATTGGAATACCAATACTTTATCCCCTTGTTCAAATTCTTTCTTTTTTAATCGTGCATCGTGCCATACTTTAGTTTTTTCTTTATATGTTTTAGAATTTTCGTAGGCTTGTAATCTTAATTCATCTAGTTCGTTAAGTTGTAATAACCTATTTTCTCCGGCTTGTACAAGGTCAGTATTACATTCTCTCATAGCCCAGTATGCCTTGTGTTCAACTTCAGCAGGTAGATGACACGCTTTACCGTATACAAGTCTAAATGGTGTGGTACCTATTGGTGTTTTATACGCAGTCCTAAAAGCCCACAACGCGTCATCTAACTTGCGTTGCCAGATTTTAGGGTTGTTATTAACCGTCTTCTCAAGTATGCGTTTTAAGGCACGATTCGTGTTCTCCACTTGACCACTTGTTTGCGGGTGGTACGAAGTAGAGAAACGATGAGTTACGCCATACTTCTTCAACACCTTTTCAAGAAGGTTGTTGGTAAAATGTGTTCCTCGGTCGGATATGAGTGCTTTTGGGATTCCAAAGCGTGAGAAGAGATTTTTCAAGAAGTTTACCACCACCCTAGCATCATTTGTAGGCAAAGCTTTTGCTTCAGCCCACTTGGATACATAATCAACGGCTACTAGTATGTACTTGCACTTATGTGAACTTGGAAATGGTCCCATGAAATCTATTCCCCAAATGTCAAAGATTTCACAAACTTGGATGCCGGTTTGAGTCATCTCATCCTTTTTCGTGATGTTGCCCGTTCGTTGGCATGCATTACAAGTCCGAACGAAATTATGGGCATCTTTAAAGATCGTGGGCCAATAAAAGCCCGAATCAAGGATTTTTCTTGCAGTGTGGCTTGGTCCGAAATGACCGTCGGTTGGCCCTTGATGGCAATGCTCAAGAATTTGTTGAGCTTCTTGTCCGTACACACAACGGCGAATTATTTGATCCGCACCAACACGAAATAGGTCTGGGTATTCCCAGAAATATGACTTCAAATCTGCAAAGAATTTCTTCTTTTGCTGATAAGTAAGTCCTTTTTGTAGAATGTCTGAAGCAAGATAGTTTGCAAAATGGGCAAACCATGGGATTTCAGATTCTTTTTCAACCCTCATTAGAGATTCGTCAGGAAATGTATCTTTGATGATTGTATCATCAAGTTTATCTAATTCGGGGTTTTCAAGTCGGGATAAATGATCGGCAGCTAGATTCTCAGCTCCTTTCTTGTCACATATCTCAATGTCAAATTCTTGAAGTAAAAGAACCTAACGTATGAGACGATGTTTTGCATCTAGTTTCGAGAATAGGTATCTAAGTGCCGAATGGTCCGTGTAAACAATGGTCTTGGACAACACCAAATATGACCGAAATTTATCGAATGCATAAACAACCACTAGGAGTTCTTTTTCCGTGGTGGTATAATTAATTTGGGCTCCTGTTAGAGTTTTACTTGCATAATAAATCGGTAGAAAATGATTATCTTGACGTTGTCCTAAAACAGCACCTAAGGCATAATCGCTTGCGTCACACATTAGCTCAAATGGCATACTCCAATCTGGAGATACCATAATGGGAGCTTGTGTGAGTTTTGACTTAAGAATCGAGAATGCATTCTCGCAGTTAGTGTCAAAGTCAAATGGAGCATCCTTTTCAAGAAGCTTGGTCAATGGGCGGGCGATTTTAGAAAAATCTTTGATAAATCGCCTATAGAATCCTGCGTGACCAAGAAAGCTTCTAATGGCTTTAACATTTGATGGTTTAGGTAGCTTAGAGATAACTTCAATTTTAGCTTTATCTACCTCTATTCCCGCACGAGATATTTTGTGACCAAGTACAATGCCCTCTTTCACCATGAAGTGGCATTTTTCCCAATTTAGGACCAAGTTTGCTTTCTCACATCGGATAAGCATACGTTCAAGGTTGAAAAGACACGATTCAAAGGAGTCTCCAAATATGGAAAAGTCATCCATGAAGACTTCCATACAATCCTCTACCATATTATCAAAGATTGCCATCATGCACCTCTGAAAGGTTTCGGGTGCATTGCATAAACCAAACGGCATGCGGCGATAGGCAAAGGTACCGAAAGGACAAGTGAATGTGGTCTTTTCTTGGTCGTTGGGATCAATTGGAATTTGGAAGTAACCGGAGAAACCGTCTAGAAAGCAATAATATTCTTTTCCCGCTAATCGTTCAAGCATTTGATTAATAAAAGGTAACGGGAAATGATCCTTTCTAGTGGCATCATTTAGACGTCTGTAATCAATACAGACTCTCCAGCCGGTAACTGTTCTAGTTGGGACGAGTTCGTCCTTTTCATTTAATATAACGGTTGTACCCCCCTTTTTGGGTACTACTTGTACTGGACTAACCCATGGACTATCGGAGATGGGGTAGAATAACCCGGCGTCAAGAAGCTTGACGACCTCCTTTTTAACAACCTCTTTCATGTTGGGATTTAGCCTGCGTTGTCTTTGTACTACGGGTTTGTAGTCATTCTCAAGGAGAATTTTATGTGTACAATAAGACGGGTTTATTCCCGGAATGTCGGTTGTTTTCCAGGCTATAGCCTTTTTATGGGTTTTTAATACAGAAATTAGATTATCCTTCTCATTATCTGAAAGATGTGAAGCAATAATTACTGGTAATTGAGATGTACCTTCGAGATAAGCATACTCCAAGTGTTTGGGTAGCTCTTTAAGCTCTAGTACGGGTGGTTCTTCTAAGGAATTTTTTATACGAAATCTATCTTCATTTTTTATTTCCTCAAACGATTCCTCTTCCTTGGGAATTTCTTCTATTATGGTCTCGTCATCCGTGACCACCTTCATCAACTCATCAAAATCTTTATCAATATTGAAGTATTCATTCTCACTTACCGGGGCTAACCCCGGGATATCAATTTCAAGTAGCTCCTTCAATTCATTCTCGACACAAAGATCTATAACATCAATTTGAAAACAAGAGTCATCGGTAGAAGTGGGTCTTTTCATGGCTTTGTCAATGTGACAAATTATTCTCTCGTTTCCCACACCTAGACTCAATTGTTCTTTTTGGACATTAATGATAGCATCTGCAGTGTTTAGGAAAGGACGTCCTAAAATGATAGGAACTTTTGTGTCCCCTTGCATTTCTAGAATAACAAAGTCGACGGGAAAGATAAGTGAGCCAACTTTTACAAGTATATCCTCGGCTATACCTATGGGAGTATCAAATGATTGGTTTGCTAATCGAATACCCATCCGGGTTGGTTTTAAGTCTCCTAAGTCAAGTTTTAAATATAATGAGTAAGGCATTAGGTTAACACTTGCACCTAGGTCGGCTAGTGCATCGTACACCACCGAATCACCCATCGTACATGGTATGATAAAACTACCAGGGTCTCCTAATTTTGGAGGTACATTTTGTTTCTTTAAGATGGCCGAACATTCCTCATGAAGGAATGTGGCAGAAACATCGTGGTATTTACCCATCGAGGATATGAGATCCTTTAAAAACTTCCCATAATTGGGCATATCCCTAAGAACCTCCACGAGTGGCATGTTAATGCTAATTTGCTTAATCATGTCCGCAAATTTCTCATATCGCCTCGCGAGTCTGTCTTTCTTTAATGCTTTTGGGTATGGAATAGGTTCCTTATGCACCTTTACTGTTGGTTCTTCACTTTTCTTTGGTATGACCTCAGGTGGATCATCTTTCTCTTGTTCTTTGTCAACTTGCTCACTTTCATCAACCGGTATTTATAAAACAGAAGGACATAAAGGAACTTTCGGGGACTTAAGAGTCTCCGGTTTAGTAGTTAAACCACTTCTAGTAGTTATAGCATTTACATGCTCGTTCCTTGTTTGGGGGTTGTTGGGATTCACTTGAGTATTTGAGGGGAGAGTACCTGGTGGTCTCTCTGATAGTAACTGTGATATCCTTCCAACATCCCTTTCTAAGTTTTGTATTGTGGCTTGTTGATTTCGGATTTGCTGAGTTTGGAGCTTCTTAATTTTGCTCGTGCTTAACCATAAAATCTCTTAAGAGATCTTCTAAACCAGATTTCCTCTCAGGTTGAGGTTGCATAATTGCTAATGGTTGTGGTTGCATAAGTGCTAGTGGTTGTGGTTGATTGTGTTGGAAATTATTTTGATAATTTCGTTGAGGTTGATTTCGGTTATTATAACCTGGTGGCGGATTTCTTTGATTTTGATTTGGGAAATTCCGGTTATTTTGGTAACCTGGGTTTCCTCCTTGATAGTTATTATTATTTTGATAGTTATTATTATTTGATCCTGAAGGTCCTCCTACTTGATAGCTGTTTATAGGAGGATATTTTCAGTTGTTTGCTTCTATAGCTGGAAAATCACTGAAGTTTATTTCACCTTTTCGTAAGTAACCTAAGAAATTTGCTTGCTCTTCCATTGTACTTTGATCACAATCTCTAGTAAGATGGGGACCTTGGCACAGTTCACATCCTACTCTGATAGCATGCATTTCCTTGGTTACTTTCTTGATTTGCCGTGCTTGATTTGCTATTTGAACTTTTAAAGAAGCAATTTCATCATTGCTTTCAATACTAGCAACATTTGATGATCTAGAAAATTCTATTTCTTGATGCCAATTATGGGAATGGGAAGCTAAATCAGCAATGATTATGTGAGCGTCTTCAGGTGTTTTCTTCATGATCGAACCTCCGGCTGCAACATCTATATCTTTTCTAGTTGCCACATTGACTCCTTTATAGAATATTTGGACCTTTTGGAATGTATTCAACCCGTGTTGAGGACATACCCTAAGCATTTTGTTGAATCGGGTCCAAGCTTCATAAAAAGTTTCATTAGGCTTTTGCATAAAGTGATTTATATCACTTTGCAATTTTGCTGCTTTTGAAGCAGGAAAGAATTCTGACAAAAACTTATCCATCATATCATTCCAGTTTTCAATATAACCTTCTGGTAAGGAGTCTAGCCAATCTCTAGCTTCATCTTTTAATGACCATGGAAAGATTTTTAAACATGCGACATCATCGGTGACATCCTTAATTTTGAATAGTTTGTAAATGCTTACAAACTTACGAAGATGCTCGTTAGCATCCTCATTTGGAGCTCCACCGAATTGGCATGTATTAGTTACCATGTGTAAAAATTGACCTTTTATTTCAAAGCCATCAGTCATCGTGGGTTGGATGATTGTGTGGCCTTGACCTTTCCTTGTTGCCTTCATTAATGCTTCCATCGTTAAATTTGTATCAGCCATTTCTTCTTCTTCTTTAATAATCGGCTCTATGATTGGTTGAATAATTGGTTTAGAGTCGGATTCTAAGGAAAGTGACTCTAAATTTTTAGCAAGAATTTCTACTTCTTGGGCTCTTAAGCGTTCGTGGAATTTTCTTTCGGGTTCAGGATGTGAAGGAGTTAATTCAGCGTTGGAGGAACGTAAGTTCATACATTAATTTCTATTATGAGATCACTTCACTAAAGGTTTATCTAGGGTTACCTACTTGTTTCTCTTTTTTTTTTTTTTTAGTGTTTTTCGGTGTCTCAAAATTACTAGTACTTCCTATTTCTTTTTGTTGTTTTTGTCCTTTATTAATTCTTTGAGGTTCCGGTTTAAGTTTAATGAGTTTAAGATTGAACGGATCATACAATTTGGGAAATTGTACAAAGAACTAAAGGATTTATTCAAAAACTTTGAACTTTCTTGGAAATGAATTTCCTCGAGAGGGTGAATAACATAAAAACAATGATAAAAACCTTTAAACAAACATATTATCCTTCTGATTTTGCCCACGTTTCGAATAGCCAAAAGATGCAGCAGAGGGGCAGGATCCTTCAAAGACCAATAAAATTGGTGATCCAACAACTCGGTCCACGTATAAATCCAACTATTACTACGAACCAGAAAAAAATTATCTATTTATTTAACTGCCAAGTCCCCGGCAGCGGCGCCAAAAAGTTGATGAGGGTGAAACGTAACCTTTATTTTGAACGGATTTGAGTTGTTTTGTTACACGAATTGATTTATTGTATATGTGGTATTTTATTGAATTCAGGTTGATTTCACACATATATAGGCAACTAGTCCTATCCGTGTAGTTTAGTTTGTCGGTAAATCCGATTCGTTCCATAGGGAGATGGAGTGTTTAATGGTTTTTTCAATAGTCTTTGATGTCAAACTTAATTAAAGGGGATTTTGGATTAGGAATTTATAATATAACAGTAATAGAAAATAACCTAACTAATTTCATAAATAAAATTACAAGATTACAATAATTAACTTAAAAAGGAACTAAATGAGATTATACTAATTAGGATGCGAATATTTTATTACTAAAGGGTAATTAGTAAAATAGTAACTTTTAATAAAACTATATGTTTAGAATTTTGTTTTGAGCAATTATAATATAAACTTATTTAAATTAACTAAATGACATTTTTAATAAAACTAATACAAATTAAAATGAATTAAAATGATTAACTAATTGTAAACTAATTTCTAATGATAAAGTATTATAATTAACACTAATTATTAGGATTTAACATGTATTAAAGTATTTTATAATAACTAATACAAATTAAATAATAATAACCTAAATATAATAGTAAAAAGGCTAAAACCCTAATTTTAAACTAATTAAATAATTAAAACCCTAATTTTAACCCTACTGGTACTGTAGCCGGGTTTAAGGCTTACGCGTTTCGCGTATACATACGCGATTCGCGTATGTGTAATACGATGTGACAAAACTAACTGATACAGATTCGAGTATTTTTATGTTTTTTTTTATATTTTATACTAATAATTCGTAAATAATGATAATAATAAGTTTACAAGAAATAATAATGGGATAAATGGGAGTGTTTACTTAAATGTGTCACCCCTAGGTCCATGGATTGTTTTGAGTTTTAAGCCTTATTAAAATGTTTTAGTAATAAACTTTATATTTTTCTTTCGAATAAATATAAGGTTACGACTAACTAAATAAAATCTAATTTTCATCGGATTCTTTTTTTTTAGATAGCTACTATTCCCTAAGTATTTAAATTGAGACCTAGCCTAGTTTTGACTTTCGCCAATACCCAAATCATAACGGTTTCCCTTTTTATAATTTCACTATCATATAATTATTGATATTACCCAAACCACCGAAGTTTATTTCTAAATTGGTGTTAATAACTTATCCATAAATTCGTCTAGATCATTTTAATGTTGAAGCTTAATTTATGTAAATAAAAACAACTTTCGTTATTTAAATTTAATAAATTAAGTGGCAAGGGTTAAATACCTAATTACACAATAATGGTTCTTTTAACTAGGTTCAATATTAAAAATACTAAAGTTACATTTTAACTTTTACAAATGATAACAATCCATTTCACTAGGGGCTCTACATCTAAGCAAACACTAAGGTAATTTAGCTATTCATTACACTAAGGTAAACATAAAAATATAGATATGCAAACATAATAACAACGATAATTTTAACAGAGTAAACTTACTAAAATATCTTCACTTTCATTAACTTCAAACGGTAGAAAATTACAATAATAACACCCTTTTCACGCGTACAATAACACCCTTAATCACGAACAATACACCCTTAATATTTGAAACTAATCCTAATATTTGAACTTTGAAACTGAAATGAAAATAATACAGAACAATAATATGTATGTATGTATATTAATTTGTGTGTAGTCTCTGTCCCTCCCTAATATGTCTCCTGCACTTCGTATTTATCATTGAGATATTAGGTATAGTTGGTCAAAAAGCCCCATTTGCTGTTAGCACTAGACAAAAGAATTGTTTTAAAAATCAAAAGCCAGCCGCCCCATTCTTGCGTTCTGGAAACTTGTCTGGCCTAACATTACGCGTTTCGTGTAGGCTTACACGATTCGCGTAAGACCAACAGGCTACACGTTTCGTGTAGAGTTACACGATTCGTGTATGAGTTAATGGCAGTTTTCTTTATTTTTCTTTTTCGTTTGTTCTTTGTTGATCCCGTATCGATGTGTACCATTTTGGACGACTTGTGTAACCTTTTTCTTCAGTCTTCTTCGTTCTTGAATTCGGATAAACATTTTCTCGATATATATTTGATTTAAACTCATCGTTTATCGTTGTTTCTTCAAATAGCAAGCTCTTGTCCACTTTTGTCATTTTTCTTGAATATTATACGTTGAATGTCTTTTTAGATGATAAAAGCTGATGAAATATAACTGATATTGCGTCGAATAATATGTATGTTTAGAGCAATATCAGTGACAAGTGGGGGTTGGGTTATGAAGATCCTAAAATCTTAGAAAATGCTTCCAAAAAGATTCCAGGATTATATCATTCTGATTACTTTCAAGCTGGTTTACCATATCATTTTGTGCATGCTTCTGATACTGATTTTGATGATATTATTGTTAATCGCAAATCTAGGAAATACCATCAAATTAGCTTAATGTATGAGAAAATCAATGCTAAAATGGGTAAATCAAATCCTGATTTCTTGAAGGAACTTGTTGAAACTGAAAAGAATATGCAACATGAAAATTATGTGCCTAAGCGTAGACTGGTTTATATTCCAACACTCATGCTAGAGAAATACATTTTAATGCTTGAGAATGAAGTGTTTAACAAACCTAGTTCTAGCATTATTGCCATAGATGAGGTGTTTGATGAACCAACTTTTGATGTGAAACCAATTCTACCAGCTTTGCCTGCATGTTCGGATAATGTTTTCCGTGAAGACCTGATAATGCTAAAAACAAACATATATTTCATAGCATTATTCCTCAAGAAGGACAAGCTTTTAGTTGCAATTGTTCTATTTATAAGTGATATTCGTTTAAATAATAAAAGGTGAAGACAAAAGACAGATTCGACGAATTGAAGACGCAAACGACCAAAAAGCTCAAAAGTACAAAATACAATCAAAGAGGTTCCAATTATTGATAAGAAACGTCTCGAAATTACAAGAGTACAAGATTCAAAACGCAAAGTACAAGATATTAAATTGTACGCAAGGACGTTCGAAAATCCGGAACCGGGACCAGAGTCAACTCTCAACGCTCGACGCAACAGACTAAAAATTACAAGTCAACTATGCACATAAATATAATATAATATTTAAATAATTCTTATAATTATTTATATATTATATAATATATTATAAACCGTCGGCAAGCTAGGAGCCAAGGCTGGGTGAGCTGTAAAAACAAACTCCGCGACTCGCGAAGTTTGAAGAAGAAACGGGCCGCGACTCGCGGAGCCCCAAAGTTTGAAACTGCCTATAAAAGCTCGCGCATTGTGATCGTAAAAATCATCTTTTTCTTCTTCTTACTTATACGTAAGATATATATATATTTATATTTTAATTTTAATTTTAATTTTAATTTTAAATCCTAATAATAAGGGTATGTTAGCGAATGTTGTAAGGGTGTAAGTCGAAATTCTGTCCGTGTAACGCTACGCTATTTTTAATCATTGTAAGTTATGTTCAACCTTTTTAATTTAATGTTTCGTAGCTAAGTTATTATTATGCTTATTTAATACCGAAGTAATCATGATGTTGGGCTAAAAATATTAAAATTGGGTAATTGGGCTTTGTACCATAATTGGGGTTTGGATAAAAGAACGACACTTGTGGAAATTAGACTATGGGCTATTAATGAGTTTTATATTAACTAAACAATACCTTGTTAATTTAATATACAAACTTATAATTTGACGTTTTATATATAACCACATACGCTTGACTGGGTACGGTGGGCGGGATATCTATAAATACCAATAATTATTCATTTTACCGGACACGGAACTGGATTAATAGTTAATAGACTTGTTGAAACAGGGGTGAATTACATTCAAGGATAATTGGTGTAATTGTTAACAAAGTAGTAAAACCTTGGTTTATACGCAGTCGATAACCTGGTGTATTCATTAAACAAAGTATTAAAACCTTATTACAATTCGAATCCCCAATTAGTTAGAATATTTGACTTCGTGAATAAGAATAATTTGACGAAGGCTTTCGCTCTTTGTATTTATGACTGATGGACTATTATGGACAAATCCGTATGGACATATTAAATAATCCGGGACAAAGAACAATTAACCCATGGGAATAAACTAAAATCAACACGTCAAACATCATGATTACGGAAGTTTAAATAAGCATAATTCCTTTATTTTTATATTTAATTGCACTTCTAATTATCGTACTTTTATTTATTGTTATTGTATTTAATTGCACTTTTAATTATCGTACTTTTTAATTATCGCAATTTTATTTTATCGCACTTTTATTTATCGCAATTTCATTATCGTTATTTACTTTACGCTTTAAATTTAGTCTTTTATTTATTTTTAATATTTTACATTAGGTTTTAACTGCGACTAAAGTTTTAAAAATCGACAAACCGGTCATTAAACGGTAAAAACCCCCCTTTATAATAATAATATTACTTATTTATATATTTGTATTTTTATAAATTAAAACTAATATAGCGTTAAGCTTTGTTTAAAGATTCCATGTGGAAGAACCGGACTTACTAAAAACTACACTACTGTACGATTAGGTACACTGCCTGTAAGTACTGTAGCAAGGTTTAAGTATATCCATTCTATAAATAAATAAATATCTTGTGTAAAATTGTATCATTTTAATAGTTTTTCCTGCTAAAATTTAATAGAATTTTATACCTCTTAGCTTTAAACATCAAGTATTTTTGGCGCCGCTGCCGGGGAACGCCGAAACGAAACGCCACATAAATAAATAAAAAAAATATTTCTTATTAAGTTTTAATTAGTTTTTGTAAAATATATACTTTTTAAATATAAAAAAAATATATATAAAAAAAATTAAAAATCGAAAAAAAAACTATATATATATAAATCTATTTTTAAGATTTATATAAAATTATAAAGTATTTCTATTTTTATTTTAGTTTTTAAAACATAAGTTTTATTAAATTTATATAAATATATTAATTAAATTAAAAACAGATATATAAAAACAAATAAATAAGAAAAAAAAAAACTACGAAACCTGTGAAACTAACCCACCTTTTCTGAAATTTCGAACCCCGCGACTAGCGGCGTTTTTAGCCAGGTGTACCGCAACTCGCGGAGCCACCCTGACACCGACAGAAACCCTAATCTGCATTTAATACGGAGTAATTATTATTTATTATTATTATTAACCCTAATCACTTAATTATTATTATAATTAGTTTTAAAATTTTAAATTAAATTGTATTTTAAATTTTAATTAGTTTTATTTATATATTTAAATTAATACTTTTATAAAATAATATAAAAATAATATTTTTATAAAAATTGTACTTTTTACAACTTTTAGTATATTTTTATATTTTGTCCTTTTTTATTCGTTTTAGCGTAACTTTTGTATTTTTCGCTCGTATTTAGTTTTAAATATAGTTTTTGCCATAGCTTATTTTTATTTATAGATTTTTAGGCTTTGCCGTAAAATCCCTTAAGTGTTTTTTCTTTAGACTAAGATTTAGGTGCTCTAGAATTTTGCGACGCCATTTTTATATTTTAGTACCTTTTTAAGATATTGCCATTTGGGATATAGTTTTTCTTGTAAGCTTTAATATTTTTAGACGCAACTTTTAATTTTTTAGTTTTTAGTTCCTTTTTAAGTTTTAACGCGCTACTTTCTTATTTTTATTTTCCGACGCCTTTTACCTATGTATCAATTATCACTCCAATTAGTAATCTCAATTTGCAATTTTAATTTTAAATTAGTGATAGTAATAAGGTTGGGTTAGTCGAGTATTTTAAAGTTTCATAGTCACTCTTTTTCTTTCTTATTTTTCGACGCCTTTTATTTTTCAATCCTTTTCTTTTTCGACCTTTTCCGACGCGCTCTTTTTCTTTCTTATTTCTCGTCATTCTAGTTTTAGGACTTAGATTTTTATTCTACTTCTTATCTAAATTTCTTTAAATTACGAAAATTTATTTTAAGTGGTTAAATTGATAGACATCAAAATTTTCTGGTTCGTAGTAATAGTTGGATTTGTACGTGGACCGGGTTATTGGAGCCAAACAGTACTCAATTATATTGAGACCAAACGAATCATGCCCCTCTGCTGCATCTTTTGGCTATTCGAAACGTGGGCAAAATCAGAAAAGTCTATTAATTGGATAACTTATATAATTTTTCTTTCATTTTAAAAACTAATAGGATATTCAGTGAATGCACCGAGCAAAACGTTCACCACCTGTAACTAGATCAAGACATCTAGCTAATATTACCGCCGTTGATTTTTCTTTAGAATCGTCATCCAGTCGACCAAGTAATTCAATTTTCGATAATCCATTTTTTGAACCCGACCTCACAATTGAGAATCCGGAGAATATTCAGGGACGATTCATAGATCCTGAACCATTAATTTTTCCTCCGGAACCACCAATCATTCAAACAGAGATTGTTGATGAACGAACCATTAAATCAGAATCCTCTAGTGATTCAGATTCAACAAATTCAATTATGGAGAATCTGGAACCTTTAAGTATGGAAGACCGAATGCGAGCTAAACGCACTGGCCAAGGTCACGCAATTACTCATCCAGACATTAATGCGCCAGATTATGAAATCAAAGGACAAATTCTACACATGGTGACTAATCAATGCCAATTTAGTGGTGCGCCGAAGGAAGATCCAAATGAACATCTTCGTACCTTTAATAGGATCTGCACACTATTTAAAATAAGAGAAGTTGAAGATGAACAGATATATCTCATGTTATTTCCCTGGACTTTAAAGGGAGAAGCCAAAGATTGGTTGGAATCGTTACCTGAAGAGGCGATTGATACATGGGACGTTTTAGTTGAAAAATTTCTTAAACAATTCTTTCCGGCATCTAAAGCCGTAAGACTTCAAGGAGAAATTGTTACGTTCACACAGAAACCAAATGAAACTCTATATGAGGCATGGACAAGATTTGGAAAGTTATTAAGAGGATGTCCGCAACATGGTTTAGACACCTGTCAAATAGTACAAATATTCTACCAAGGATGCGACATCACTACAAGAAAAGACATCGATATAGCAGCTGGTGGTTCCATTATGAAGAAAACCGAAACTGATGCTTACAAAATTATTGATAACACTGCTTCTCACTCACATGAGTGGCACCAAGAAAAAGATATCGTTAGATCATCTAAAGCAGCTAGAGCCGATTCTAGCCATGACTTAGATTCCATTTCAGCAAAGATAGATGCTGTCGAGAGACGAATGGAAAAGATGACTAAGGATATTCACTCAATACGAATTAGTTGTGAGCAGTGTGGAGGACCACATTTGACAAAAGATTGTCTCAGTATTGAACTAACAATGGAACAAAGAGAGAATATTTCATATCTAAACCAAAGGTCTGGAAATAATTATCAGAATAATTATCAACCGCCAAGACCAATTTACAATCAAAACCAGAATTATAACCGAAATGTTCCATACAACAACCAACAAGGTCCTAGCAATCAACAAGTATCCAATAATACTTACAATCAGCAAAGACCTAATTTTCAAAACAAACCACAACAAACCGATGATAAAAAGCCAAATTTAGAAGATATGATGACGAAGCTAGTTGAAACTCAAACACAGTTTTTCACATCTCAAAAACAAACCAATGAACAAAATGCTCAAGTATTTAGAAATCAACAAGCTTCTATTCAAAATTTAGAACAAGAAGTAAGTAACCTAGCAAGGTTAATAGGTGAAAGAAAACCGGGAAGTCTACCTAGTGATACAAATGCTAACCCCCGGAATGAAACAGCTAAAGTCATTACCACAAGAAGTGGTATTACACTTAAACCACCTGAAATACCTGTAATTTCTGATGAAGCTATTCCTACTCCACAAGAACCACAACCTGAACAAGATAAGAAAAAAGAACCGGTAGTTGAAAAGGTTAATGAAGATAACACAGTTAAGACTAAACCTTATGTTAAACCATACCAACCACCACTTCCTTACCCGAGTAAAATGAAAAAAGAGAAACTTGAAGCCGAGCAATCCAAATTCTTGGATATGTTTAAACAGATAAATGTAAATCTTCCTTTCATTGATGTAATTTCATAAATGCCTAGATATGCTAAATTTCTGAAAGATCTAATATCGAATAGAAAGAAAATGGAAGAACTCTCGGCCGTTACTATGAATGCTAATTGTTCAGCAGTGCTGTTGAATAAGATACCAGAAAAACTATCCGATCCAGGAAGTTTCACAATTCCATGTTTTCTGGGTAGTCTTAGTTCAATAGAAGCATTGGCAGACTTAGGTGCTAGTATAAATTTAATGTCGTATTCACTATACACTAAACTAGACCTTAGAGAATTGAAACCAACAAGAATAAGCATACAACTAGCCGATAGATCAATAAAATATCCTAGAAGGATAATGGAGAACATGCTAGTTAAAGTTGGTACTTTAGTATTTCCAGTAGATTTTGTTGTTCTAGACATGGAAGAAGATTCTCAAGTTCCTCTAATATTAAGAAGACCATTCTTAAACACGGCTAAAGCAATGATAGACGTGTTTGGTAAGAAACTGACCCTAAGTATAGAGGACGAGAGTGTTACCTTTTCAGTTGATAGAGCAATGCAGCAACCGCAATCTGCAGATGATACATGTTATTATATTCAAACAATAGATTCACATGCAGAATTGTTAGAAGAATTTTCAGAATTACAAGGAACAGGAGAATGTTCTTTAGGAGAAGGAACTGAACCAATTAATGAAGCTGAAATGTTAGCTACACTAATAGCTAATGGATATGAACCAACAACAGAAGAAATTCAAATGCTAAAAGAAGAAGACAGATATCGATATAAATCATCGATAGAAGAACCACCAACATTAGAGTTAAAACCACTTCCAAACCATTTGGAATACGCTTATTTACATGGTGAATCTGAATTGCCTATAATGATATCGTCTTCTCTTACTGAAAATGAGAAATCTCAACTCATTTCTGTGTTGAAAGCTCATAAACCAGCCATTGCATGGAAGATTCATGATATTAAAGGAATAAGTCCTTCGTATTGCACACATAAAATCCTTATGGAAGAAGGTCATAAAACGTATGTGCAACACCAACGAAGACTAAATCCGAATATGCAAGATGTAGTTAAAAAAGAAATTATTAAACTGCTAGATGCGGGTTTAATTTATCCAATTTCTGATAGTCCATGGGTAAGCCCAGTTCAATGCGTGCCTAAGAAGGGTGGCATGACTGTCATTACAAATGAGAAAAATGAGCTTATTCCTACTAGGACTGTAACAGGATGGCGTGTATGTATTGATTATAGAAAATTAAATGACGCCACCAGAAAAGATCACTTTCCCTTACCTTTTATTGATCAAATGTTGGAAAGATTAGCCGGAAATAGTTACTATTGTTTTCTTGATAGTTTTTTCGGATATTTTCAAATTCCAATAGCACCCGAGGATCAAGAGAAAACCACATTCACGTGCCTTTATGGTACTTTTGCTTACAAACGCATGCCATTTGGACTTTGCAACGCCCCTGCAACCTTTCAAAGGTGCATGATGGTGATTTTTCACGACATGATAGAAGAATGCATGGAAGTTTTCATGGATGACTTTTCAGTCTTCGGTGATACATTTGAATCATGTTTAGTTAATCTTGAACGAATGCTTATTAGATGCGAACCATCAAATCTAGTACTTAATTGGGAGAAATGCCATTTCATGGTTAAAGAAGGCATCGTTCTTGGTCATAAAATCTCAAAGGAAGGAATTGAAGTGGATAGAGCTAAAGTAGATGTAATTGCTAAACTTTCACATCCCACTAATGTTAGAGGAGTTAGGAGTTTTCTAGGGCATGCCGGTTTTTACCGACGTTTCATAAAAGATTTTTCTAAAATTGCTACTCCTATGAATAAACTCCTAGAAAAGGATGCTCCATTCGTCTTTTCAGATGAATGCATCAAATCTTTTAATATTCTTAAAGAGAAACTCACTAATGCGCCGATCATGATAACTCCAGATTGGAATCTACCATTCGAACTTATGTGCGATGCAAGTGATTTTGCAATGGGAGTCGTTTTAGGACAAAGGATTGAAAAACGATTTCAACCTATATATTATGCTAGTAAGACGTTACAAGGAGCACAAACGAATTATACAACTACTGAAAAAGAACTCCTTGCTATTGTCTTTGCTTTTGACAAATTTCGTTCATATCTCGTTCTAGCAAAAACGGTGGTCTATACCGACCATTCTGCTCTTAGATACCTATTTTCGAAACAAGATGCTAAACCACGATTAATCCGTTGGATCTTACTCTTACAAGAGTTCGATATTGAAATCCGAGATAAAAAAGGAGCAGAAAATCTTGCCGCTGATCATCTTTCTCGTCTTGAAAATCCCGAATTAGAAGTTCTAAATGAATCGCCCATACAAGACAACTTTCCTGATGAATATCTATTGAAGATAGATTATAATGAAATACCATGGTTTGCAGACTATGCAAACTACTTAGTATGTGGATTCCTTGAAAAAGGATTATCGTACCAAAAACGAAAGATATTCTTTAGTGATATAAAACACTATTTCTGGGAAGATCCACATCTGTTTAAAAGTTGTCCAGATGGAATAATACGCCGATGTGTATTCGGAGATGAAGCTAGTAAAATCTTAAACCATTGTCACACAGGACCAACAGGAGGGCATTATGGGCCTCAACTAGCAGCAAGAAAAGTTTATGATGCTGGATTCTATTGGCCTACAATTTACAAAGACGCACACCTTCTTTGCAAATCCTGTGATGCTTGTCAAAGGGCCGGAAAAATAAGTCAACGTGATAAAATGCCACAAAATGTCATTCAAGTATGTGAAGTATTTGACATTTGGGGTATTGACTTTATGGGTCCATTTCCAAAATCTCATAATAATCTCTACATTCTCGTAGCCATTGATTATGTATCTAAATGGGCGGAAGCACAAGCTCTCCCAACTAACGATGCACGAGTTGTAGTCAACTTCTTAAAACGTCTTTTTGCAAGGTTTGGAACACCGAAAGCTTTAATAAGTGATCGGGGAACTCATTTTTGTAATAATCAACTTGAGAAAGTTCTTAAAAGATATGGAGTAACTCATAAAATCTCCACCGCATATCATCCACAAACAAGTGGACAAGTTGAAAATACCAACCGCGCTTTAAAACGTATTCTAGAGAAAACCGTAGGATCAAATCCGAATGAATGGTCCATAAAATTGGAGGATGCACTCTGAGCTTTTAGAACAGCCTACAAAACTCCAATTGGAACCACACCTTTTAGACTCGTTTATGGAAAAGCATGTCATCTTCCAGTAGAAATTGAACACAAAGCATTTTGGGCTTTGAAGACATGTAATCTTGATTTACATGAAGCCGGACGTCTACGGTTAAGTCAATTAAACGAATTAGAAGAATTAAGACAAGAAGCATACGAAAATTCGTTAATCTATAAGGAAAGAACGAAGAAATGGCATGATAAAAGAATTAGAAGTTTAAAAGAATTCAAAGAAGGAGACAGAGTTCTTCTTTTCAATTCACGATTCAAGCTATTTCCTGGAAAATTAAAATCAAGATGGTCTGGACCATTCATAGTCAAAAGAGTTTTCCCATACGGAACAGTAGAATTAATAAATTCAAATGGGATTGAATTTAAAGTTAATGGTCACAGAGTTAAACATTACATACATGGACCGATGGAAGTTGACAATGAAGTTAATCATAATTTCACCACCCAAGAAAACTTTCAAAATGAAAACATAAATATGTTATCAACAACATATGAAAAATCAAAATTGGAATATAGGGAGGAGTCAAATTTGAGTGATGAAGAAGAATTCTTATACAAACCTCCCATTCCAAGAAACGAAGAAAAATGTGAACAAGAAGTTCAAATAGAAGTGAAAGAACCAAGAAAAGAACACCCGAAAAAGGTTTACAAACCAACTCGACTTACTAAAGCAGGAGACCCGGGTGAATTTATCATTTCTTGCTTGCTTAATGATGGTGCTGTATATAATGGACTCGCAGATTTAGGAGCAAGTGCAAATATTATGCCTCTTTCCTTATACAAAAGATTAGGCATGGGTAAATTAAAACCAACCAAAATAGGTGTTCAATCATTTGACCAAACCATTAAACACCCGGTTGGAATAGCAAATAATTTACTTGTTAACGTGAAAGTTTGACCTTTGTTACAAACTTCATAGTGATTAATATGGAAGAAAACCTTGATATTCCTCTAATTCTAGGTCGCCCATTTTTAGCAACCACCGAGGCATTCATTGATGTAAGAGAAGGTAGAATGACACTTAGGGATGGTGATACATCGATCACCTTTGTGAACCGAAAGTTTAGATCTCCACCAACCAAAACTGTTAGACCAATAAAAACGCCTAAGTGTGGGGAAGATGAAGAAACACTTAATGATGATCCAATCACAAAGAATGCCGTTGATGATACGAAATTAGATGAACTCATTTTTAACAGTTCAACGAAGAAACTTTATAAACGGATTCACGATGCTAAGATTAAAGGAAACTTTAAGTGATGTAACCGATTAGTATCCAATTTATTGCCAAAAGAAAAGGCGATGTTAGTTGAATTTGTGAAAGTTACGGAGGTAATGAACAAATGGATTGAAGTAAAAGTCAAAGATATACAAGTTGTTGATGATTCAATTGAAAATAATGTTAATCACAATTTCAACTAAGTGTAGGGAGGTTTATGTATTTCTGTTAGAGTTAGATTTTCTGTTTTCGTGTAGTTCTCGAAAATGGAACCCGAATGGTCTTTCCCTAGCAGACCCTAAAGAACTAATCTTCTCCCCCCATTCTGAATTTTTATTTTTTTAGGTTTTTACGAAATGAAGACTTCCTGTGAACTAAACCATGGTCTAATGCTACACGCTTTGATCACTAAACGTAATAATGACACACTTCCGAGTGAAATAGTATCATTAATCAGAGGTAAATTGGACGGAGTAAGAAAAGAATCCGGATGCGAAGATAATAAGTTACAATTTGGTAAAGGAAAATCAAAATCCGCAACGAAAAGAAGAGCACGACACCTTGAAAAATGTCACAAATGCGAAAAATGGTCACACGAAGGTAAATGTTCAAATAATCCAACCTATTCAAACACCGAATTTGTTACTTTATGCAGAGATGGACCGTTCATATGTTTAGAAGAAAAAACATTAAATGCTCGAGGTTACGCCTATGTAGCCATGGAAAATCAATTAGTCCGACTATCTTATGAGTGAGCTAGAGCATATCACTAAGAAATCTATTTCACAGGTAAGTCTGTACAGTTTTTTATTTTTATTTTTATTTTTAACCTTTTGATAATAAATGCTAATTTGTTTGCTATAAAGTATTAAATTGGTATTCATTAAAATTAGGTCTTGCGACCGAAATTATTGATATCATACAAAAATTTAGTACATCACTGCGAAATTTAACGTTTATTCTTAAGGTATAAATATCTTTAATCAATCAACCCAAAATATTTAAAAAATTCGTCATGAGTTAAATTAGGTTATGGAACCGAAATTACTTTACCGAAAAGAGGGGCGTATATTTTTGATAATATTTGATTGATTGAAGTGGGATAAAAGCCAAAAAGATTTTTAATTTTATTTTTACCATGTTTTTAAAAAAATTAATTAATAAATTAATATTAAATAAATATTGTAAACTTTTAAAATTGTAAATATTTGGAAAATTAATATTTTTAATATAAGTTTGTCTGTATAAAAACAAAAATATAATTTAAGTTTGGTGTGAATTTATAATATGAATTTTTAATTAAGTTTGGTGTAAATTTTTAATTTTATGCATTTTAAATTTAAGTTTGGTGTGAATTTAAAAACAAAAATTTACTTTATTTTGCTAAGTTAAAAATATGATTTTTAAAATTCGTCATGAGTTGAAGACTAGGTCGTTGAACCGAAATTGCTTTACCCGAGGGAGGGACGAGAACTTTTATTATCATTATTTTTAATCTTATTGAATTAAAGTATGCCAAAAACATTAAAAAATCCAAAAATCTTTGCTTTTAAAACAATCGCTAAAAAAATAGAAAAATTTTAAAATTTTGTCTAGGGACGGACTAGGACATCGATCCGAAACGACCTCGTCCTAAATAACAAGGGAAACAAAATTTTAAAATTAATTAATTAATTGTTTTATAAGTTAAGGTTTTTATAAAAATAAAAAATAAAAAATACAAACTCCGCGACTCGTGGAGTTTGAAGAGGAAATTCACCGCGACTCGCGGAGGATGAAAAATCCAGAAAAAAAATAAAACGCCGATCAGACAGTCCCCAATACACAAACACCCACAAAACTGCGAAAAAACCTGAAAAACCCACACAAATTCGTAATTTTTTCACCATTTTTCATCAAATCTTTTACAAAATCATGTTGAGAAGGATGCTATCAAGGAATTACTCAAGGAAAACGACTGAAAGGGGTGAATCTTCATCCCAAGCTCGTATTGCTCCTCCTGAGAATGCGGAATAACAGGATGTTGATAACTATTACAAACAAGATATACCTCATCCAATTATGACATTTTCAGATATGCACGTGGAAAACTTGCACCCGAACTTGAGATTAGACAGACGTTGGATAGATTATCCAAAATACCAAAGGGGCTTGCACACTCTTTATTCTAAAGCTGTTGAAGTACCTAGGGTCATAGAATGAGAACCGTTAGAAGCTGTAGAATTGGCCGAGCCAATTAGAGAATTACTTACACATAGGTATGGTAATTCTACTTTTAATGATTGGGTACGATTATTCAACATGCGTAGACCTGTATATAAAGTATGGTGTGAAGAATTATTGTGTAGTATAGAAATAAATGATCGGGTAGCTAGTTTAACCGATCGAACTTTTATTAGATTTTTGTTAGGAGGTTCGATGCGCAACATGTCTCTACTAGACATGGCTCAGGCCTTACGTATATATACGCCTGAGGAGCTAGTATCTGCCGATTGTCGAGGGTTGATATTAAATGGTAGGAAGATTGATGAAAATTTTGATACGCATGGTGTATGGAGTCGAATGACTAGCCATCACCGATTTAAAGGGAGAAATTACTCTTATTTGGATATAGATAGAGCTGAGTTAAGAGTAATTCATAGGTTTCTAGCGAACTCGATTACACAGCGAGGTAAAAATATGGAAAAGGTAAATGAACAGGATTTGTTTTACCACATGTGTATTCGAGACCCACAAAGCGCTGTAAGTATACCTTATTGTGTGGGTTATTATTTATCAGCTATGGTTAGGGGGATGAGACCGCACAGTATAATAGGAGGTGGTATATTTATTACATTAATTGCTGAGTATCTCAATGTGGATATAAGTCGGGGGGGATTATTAATCGAAGAACCAGAACCCCACGATACAATTGGTTTAAATGTATATCATGGTGCTAAGGTTTTGAAGAGGCGAAATAACGCCGCAGTAAGATATAATGGAAGACATCCACAGGTTGAGAGAAATCAACAGCCAGGTAATGTGGGAGGGGGAAACGAAATGACAGAAATGCAAAGGTTTATAGCTTCACAAGAGTATGAAAATGCTAGACATCAAGCATTTGAAGATTGGCAAGTTCATCAAAACCAAATCATAGCTCATTGCCAACATATAGGTAGAAACTATATTCCTACTCCAACACCCGTATTTCCTCCCTGGTCTATAGAGATGCAACCACCGTATCCTACTTATAACCCAGCTGAAGCATTTTATAACACATACGGTTATGTATGGAACCCCTACTGGTATCAGTAACAACCCTAGTTTATTTAGTTTTATTTATTTTATTTTTTGTAATGTTACTACATTATACACTTATGTTGATATTGTAATAGTTTTTTATAATTTTCTAACTTTTATTATTAGATTTTAATAATTTTTGAATGTGGGGTAATATACCAAACTTCAAAAATATGTATATATGTTTGCAGTTTATCTTATGTACACAATAGGGTAAAACAACGTATTTTCAAAGACTGGCATTAAGTTCAGCAAAAGCAACTAATTTTGACGACAAGATGCAAAATATATGTGAAATAATAACAAGACGGAATAAACAAATGATGTGCACCATTTATCATTCAGAAAACAAACGCCAATATGTTTGGAAACTTTGGTAAAATGTAATCATTTTTCTACGCTAATCACCCTCAATAATTTAAATTGTTACTGATTTCTTGCAAATGAGGGCATTGCAAGATCTTAAGTGTGGGAAAGGGTTAAATTCTTTCGGAATTTTAAAATTTTTACTTTATACACTTGGTTACCATTAAAAATACTAGTAAAACAGTAGTTGTATTAGAATCTGGTGCTCTCTGATAATAAAGAACAGTCCTAGTCTTATATACTGACTACCCAATTCTAGTAAAATTTTTCAAAATTTTCAATTAAATGAACTCAAAATCATGTTTATACATATTTATGAACGATAAAACTAGGTGTTAACACCGAAATTATTGTTACCTCGGAAAGGACATAAATTGAGAAACAAACCAAAATGTTAGAATTCATTTAAAATGGAATAGAGGACAATAAAAAGAAAAATAAAAGCCAAGTGTGGAAAATTTACCAAGTTATTTTAAACATATGTCACATATTTCTGTAACAAATAACTGAAAATACTTTTGCTTTGGACTAAACTAAAAAGTTTTACCCGATTTACTGTAAGAAAGATGGATCTACACGATGAATCAATTCCATCGTTAAAAGGAAGTAAAGTCTTCCGAAAAAGAAACACGCTTCTTGATTTAGGTCATGAAGTTGTCGTCCAGACCAGCTGTAGGTTGACGAAAAATCTAGAAAAGTCATCTCTAAAATCAGCAGGAAATCCACGGACCTCAGCATCAAACAGGGTCGCCAAGTGGTCAGACTTATCCTAACCATGAGAGGATCTGTCTCGTAAAATGGGGAGGACGCCGTGCAAATTAGCTGGATAAGACTAATGAATCAGATCCCCAGAAAGGATAATCTCTTAAAAGATCAAAAATCAGCTTTTATGACTGATATTACTCAATCCTAGAGATTGACCTTAAAGATTGAGAATTACAAACTCATGGAATTCAATGATATCTAAACTCGAGTTTGAACGAGAAAATATTTTGATCAAAAAAAAAAAAAAATTACAAACCGATTTGTTTTCTGAAAACCCATTTTCAATGCGTTCATTACCATTGAACGTAAAATCCTAGGAATTCACCTAGAATTCATTAGGTCACCTGAACCAAATCGGGTGTCAACCGTAAGAACGGTGGTTGCATAGCATGGTCAAAGACAGGACCTTGTGCCAGGCCTAAAAAATTATAAGGGTGAGCTATACTATTGCTCCTACCAAGAATAGTAATTGCGTCCGACACGTTATAGACCATAATTAAAAGCATCTCAGGGGACATTGCCTTAACAGTTGCTTGTTCATCGCTTTCCTTTACAACCGGACGGTAGTTTACCGAAAAGTAATATACGGAGCAAGTATACTGGACGTGTTGCTTTCCCAATACAAGGTTAGCAAGTGGGTGACACAAAATCGCAAGTTTTGAGCTAAAATTTTCAAATCTGAAACCCACCAAACCTACAAAAAGAATTTGCAAACACCGGTGAAGGGTTATTTCGGAAAACTTATCTAGGGTAAAAACTAGATTTAATTTTCAAAAGATCAAATGTTTTCATAAAGATCCAATTTCCTAAAGGATCTAAATTTTTATAAGTCATGTGGGACTGTAAACCACATCGTTACTACCATTGTTTATACCGCCATATAGAAATCGCTGATGTACAAAGTGTGAAGAATAAAGAAGTGATTCTAGTATTTCAAGACTATATTGCTTGAGGACAAGAAACGCTCAAGTGTGGGAATATTTGATAATGCTAAAAACAAACATATATTTCATAGCATTATTCCTCAAGAAAGACAAGCTTTTAGTTGCAATTGTTTTATTTACAAGTGATATTCGTTTAAATAATAAAAGGTGAAGACAAAAGACAGATTCGACGAATTGAAGACGCAAACGACCAAAAAGCTCAAAAGTACAAAATACAATCAAAGAGGTTCCAATTATTGATAAGAAACGTCTCGAAATTACAAGAGTACAAGATTCAAAACGCAAAGTACAAGATATTAAATTGTACGCAAGGACGTTCGAAAATCCGGAACCGGGACCAGAGTCAACTCTCAACGCTCGACGCAACGGACTAAAAATTACAAGTCAACTATGCACATAAATATAATATTATATTTAAATAATTCTTATAATTATTTATATATTATATAATATATTATAAACCGTCGGCAAGCTAGGAGCCAAGGCTGGGTGAGCTGTAAAAACAAACTCCGCGACTCGCGGAGTTTGAAGAAGAAACGGGCCGCGACTCGCGGAGCCCCAAAGTTTGAAACTGCCTATAAAAGCTCGCGCATTCTGATCGTAAAAATCATCTTTTTCTTCTTCTTACTTATACGTAAGATATATATATATAAGGGTATGTTAGCGAATGTTGTAAGGGTGTAAGTCGAAATTCTGTCCGTGTAACGCTACGCTATTTTTAATCATTGTAAGTTATGTTCAAACTTTTTAATTTAATGTCTCATAGCTAAGTTATTATTATGCTTATTTAATACTGAAGTAATCATGATGTTGGGCTAAAAATATTAAAATTGGGTAATTGGGCTTTGTACCATAATTGGAGTTTGGATAAAAGAACGACACTTGTGAAAATTAGACTATGGGCTATTAATGGGTTTTATATTAACTAAACAATACCTTGTTAATTTAATATACAAACTTATAATTTGACGTATTTATATATAACCACATACGCTTGACTGGGTACGGTGGGCGGGATGTCTATAAATACCAATAATTATTCATTTTACCGGACACGGAACTAGATTAATAGTTAATAGACTTGTTGAAACGGGTGAATTACATTCAAGGGTAATTGGTATAATTGTTAACAAAGTAGTAAAACCTTGGTTTACACGCAGTCGATAACCTGGTGTATTCATTAAACAAAGTATTAAAACCTTGTTACAATTCGAATCCCCAATTAGTTAGAATATTTGACTTCGGGAATAAGAATAATTTGACGAAGGCTTTCGCTCTTTATATTTATGACTGATGGACTATTATGGACAAATCCGTATGGACATATTAAATAATCCAGGACAAAGAACAATTAACCCATGGGAATAAACTAAAATCAACACGTCAAACATCATGATTACGGAAGTTTAAATAAGCATAATTCCTTTATTTTTATATTTAATTGCACTTCTAATTATCGTACTTTTATTTATTGTTATTGTATTTAATTGCACTTTTAATTATCGTACTTTTTAATTATCGCAATTTTATTTATCGCACTTTTATTTATCGCAATTTCATTATCGTTATTTACTTTACGCTTTAAATTTAGTCTTTTATTTATTTTTAATATTTTACATTAGGTTTTAACTGCGACTAAAGTTTTAAAAATCGACAAACCGGTCATTAAACGGTAAAAACCCCCTTTATAATAATAATATTACTTATTTATATATTTGTATTTTTATAAATTAAAACTAATATAGCGTTAAGCTTTGTTTAAAGATTCCCTGTGGACGAACCGGACTTACTAAAAACTACACTACTGTACGATTAGGTACACTGCCTATAAGTGTTGTAGCAATGTTTAAGTATATCCATTCTATAAATAAATAAATATCTTGTGTAAAATTGTATCATATTTAATAGTTTTTCCTGCTAAAATTTAATAGTATTTTATACCCCTGAGCTTTAAACATCAAGACCTAGCACATGAACTAACTGTCTTCTTTGAGACAGAATCCCTAGGTCAACCTGATTTAGATGTAAAGGTAGAACCTCAAGATGAACCAAATGTTGAAAACATGATAGACTTTGACACAACAATTACTGAATTTTATGAAAACATACCTGTTGTACGAAACTTGAAATGTATATTAGGTATAGTTGAAAAAGAAAATGTTGATTTGCAACTTAAGTGTCAATATTTAGAACAAATGCTTGATTTGTGTGATAAATTGCATCCACTTCCTAAGAAAAAAAATGTACTTATGATTTTACGGAAGGTGAAGTACTTGTTTCTTCAGAGGAATTATGTCTTGAAATTAAGAGCTTAAAACAAAAAATAATTCAACTGAAACAAGCTAACACACTTAAGCAATCATCTACTGTTGAAACCAATGTGTCTGAATGTGTTGGTGGGATTTATAAGAAGGGGAATGGAACAAAAACATCTACGGATGCAAAACCCATTACTATTCTTAAAAACCCATTACGTTCTCAATTTGGTAAACGTGTTTCAAAAGTTGCACCTTCAACACAATTTGTTATCAAGAAATTTCATTCTCAAAATGGTTCTGTGTTAACTGAAAAGATTCTTATGATTCCAATGTCAAATCAATCAAATGAAAGTCTTTTACCAAAATCAGTCAAGTCAACACAACACAAGAGTCCACAACCTGATTTGAAAGAGTATGATGCAAAGGAACGTAAAATCAAATTGGAAATTTTGCAAAATCAATCATCTCATGTGTCAACTGAAAATTTTGGACGTCTAACTAACATAGGTGTTTTTCGTGTCACAGGTTGTAATCCAAATTTGACTTACAAGTCTGTATGGGTTCCTAAGTCTACGACTAAGAAAGTAGCAACTAAATCAAAGAAATCTGCTAGTCGACCTAGGGAAATCATCTCATGTTTTTCAATTTTCGTCTGTGAACAAAACATCTACTTGGAATAAGTTGTGTGTTAAGACTTCTGATAACGATGTAAAACTTGATATTGCGTATGATGCTTCATGTAATGTGGTTTTAAATGATGCTTTATTGTCTAAATTACATGATGCTTTACGTGATTATCTCATTGTTGATCCAAAGTTTATTGTTGATACTAACCAAAAAGGACACAAGAAACTTTGGGTTTCTAAACTCTAGGACATTAACGTTTACAGGGTTTCGATATCTGTGTTTGGTATATCAATTCCGGTTGCTCTCGACACATGACGGGTGATAAATCCTTGCTTGTCAATTTCGTTGACAAATTCCTAGGAACGGTTACTTTTGGAAATGATGAGATTGCAGCAATAACGGGTTATGGAGATTTTGTGAAAAATGGCATAACGATCAAACGGGTCTCATATGTTGAGGGTTTGTGGTGCAGTTTATTTAGTGTCAGCCAATTTTGTGACAGAGATCTCAAGGTTTTGTTTGAACGTCGCCAATGCTCGGTGCAATCCATCGATGGAAACGATCTCCTTGTTGGTAAATGTTGTGCTTCACTTTATACTATTGACCTCAAGGATGCACCATCACATGAAACCATGTGTTTGGTCACTCGTTCAACAAAGAAAAATTCATGGTTATGGCATCACCGGATGTCTCACCTGAATTACAAGGGTATTAATCGACTCGTCTCTAAAGACTTAGTTGATGGTATTCCAAGCTTTCAATATGATAAGCATCATGTGTGTCCATCATGTGCGATGGGTAAGCTGAAACGGACTTCTCATCTGACTAAGCAACACCCTAGTACTTCATCGTCCTTGCAATTATTGCATATGGACTTATGTGGACCCATGAGGGTTTCTAGCCTCGGTGGCCGGAAACATGTGCTTGTCATTGTTGATGACTATACCCGATTTACATGGATTTTCCTTCTCCGGACTAAGTCAGAAACCTCCGCCATTATCATTGAGTTCATTACAAAGACTCAACGCTCTTTTAACAAACATGTTAAGAGTATTCGAACTGATAATGGGATGGAATTTAAGAATGACCTGCTTGATAGTTATTTGAAAGACCAAGGCATTGAACATCAGTTCTCTGCTGCACGAACCCCTCAACAGAATGGAATAGTCGAACTCAGCACGAACGATGCTTGCTTACTCCAAACTACCTCCAAAAATTTGGGGGGAAGCCATTTCTACTGCATGTTATACCCAAAATCGATGCATCATTAATAAAAGTTTTGATAAAACTCCTTATGAGTTACTATATGGTAGATGCCCGAATGTCAAATATTTCCGTATCTTTGGTTGTATATGCTATGTGCTTAACAATTTTGACAGCCTCGGAAATTTTGATCCTCATGGCGATCAGGCCATATTTCTTGGTTATTCTTCGAACAAAGTTGCCTATCGTGTTTATCACAAACGGACAAAGATGATCAAGGAAAGCATTAATGTAAGGTTCGATGAATTATCGAGAATGGCTTTTGAACAACTCAGTTAAATATCCGATCCTAACCTGGCTATTACTTCTTCCGCGCAAAACTCAATTTTCTTGAAGAAGGGTGTTCCTACGATAACAACAGAGGAACTGGATATCTTGTTTGATAGTCTTTATGCTCCTCAACGGAACACAAATGTTCAAACCGTACCTTACACCATCACAGCCAACTACTGTGGAGACTCAATCAAGTCTTTTTGATGAAGATACAACACCAACTGATTCACCCGTTGCTTCTTCATCCTCCCTCCCACCTCCAGATACAGATAATCTTGAACCAATTCAAGATTCATCAGTTGATACAACTCCAGTTGTTTCTCCAGATACTCAATTGAATCCATTAGATGGTGTCACATCAGATCAAGCGGATCAAGGCTCAACGTCAACAACAGTTGATGTTCTAACGAATATCATTGATGTACAACCTCTTCCACATAACAACCGATGGACTAAAAGTCATCCAATTGATCTTATCATTGGTGATACATCTGCTCCAATCTCAACTCGAAGGGCGACTCGGAATATGTGTTTATACACTGCCTTTCTTAGTAAGATTGAACCAACAACGGTTGCTCAAGCTTTACTAGATCCGAACTGGGTAGTAGCAATGCAAGAAGAGATCAGTCAATTTGATCGTTTGAAAGTATGGCGATTAGTTCCAAGACCAACGGCTCAACGACCAATAGGGGTTAAGTGGATTTTTAAGAACAAGAAGGATTCTGATGGAATTGTGGTTCGAAACAAGGCACATCTTGTGGCCAAGGGATATCGACAAAAAGAGGGTATTGATTATGACGAAACGTTTGCTCCAGTTGCTAGGATTGAGGCTATTCGTCTTTTCCTTGCATTTGCTTCTCATATGAAGTTCACGGTGTTTCAAATGGATGTCAAAACTGCTTTTCTGAACGATCATCTTCAAGAAGAAGTTTATGTTGATCAACCAGAAGGCTTTGTCAATCCCATTCATCCAAACCACGTCTACTACTTGGAGAAAGCTTTATATGGTCTGAAGCAAGCACCGCGTGCATGGTACGAGACCTTAACAAAGTATTTGCTGGAAAATGGCTTCTCTCGTGGAACGATTAATACAACGCTATTCATCCGTAAATACCACGGTCACATTCTCTTGGTTCAAATTTACGTTGATGATATTATTTTTGGTTCCACATCCCCGGCCTTATGCAAAGAATTTGGTGACCTTATGGCCAACAAATTCGAAATGAGCATGCTTGACCAGTTAAATTTCTTCTTAGGGTTACAAGTAAAACAATTACCAAATGGCATTTTTATTAGTCAAACAAAGTATATCAATGATATGCTAAAACATTTTAAAATGATTGATTTAAAACCAATGACAACCCCAATGAGAACTTTACTGGATGCTGATGCTAATGGGGAAACCTTTAACATTACGCTCTATCTAAGCATGGTTGGTTCTATAATGTATCTGACTGCAAGTCGACCAGACATTACACTTGCTGTAACTGTCTGTGCCCGCTTTCAGTCCAACCCTAAGAAATCTCACTCCAAAGCGGTTGTTAGGATTTTTCAGTACCTTAAAGGTACACCTAACCTTGGGATCTGGTATCCTCATGGATCCGATTTCAATCTCACTGCTTATACTGATGCGGATCATGGCGGTTATCATGTTGATAGAAAAAGCACTCTGGATCAATTCAGATGTTGGGGAATAGGCTAGTTGGTTGGTCATCCAAAAAGAAGAACTGTGTGTCTTTATCAACAGCTGAGTCTGAGTACATTGCTGCAGCTCACTGTTGTTCACAAGTTTTGTGGATGCAAACTCAACTTTTGGACTATGGCTTTAAGATTTCTAAGACCCCAATTTACTGTGATTCACAAAGTGCTATTGCAATTACGAGCAACCCGGTCCAGCATTCTAAGACTGAACACATTGATATTCGTTATCATTTCATTAAGGACCATGTAGAAAAAGGGGATGTAGAGTTATACTTTGTGCCTACCAAAGTGCCATTAGCTGACATGTTCACTAAGCCCTTAGATGAACTTAGGCTAAAGTTCTTGATCAAAGAAATTGGCAAGGTAGAGTATAGTGCTTGACATTCCTTAGATCTGTTGGGACTTATACATAGGATCTTGTGTTTAGGGGGAGTAAATACATTCTAGGGGGAGCAACTACTTCTTTTGCTTTAGATAACATCTTTCAAGGGGGAGCCTTACTTTTAGAATTCTGTTAATTTCCTGGGATTAAATTTCAATGGTTACGAAAGGGGGAGGTAACTCATTGATATCATATTTCAAGGGGGAGTTAACTCATTTTCTTGGGAATATATCAAAATGGTGATTTACTTTCTTGTATATCACATTTTGAGGGGAGAAAAAGGGAGAAAATGAAAAGAAAACTGTTTTTCAATAGTGAATTTTATAAATTCCTTGTTTTTATCTGAAATAATTCACTAAGACTTGTATACATCTCAGTATGCAACCCGTTTTATCAATTTGTATCACTGAAGATTTGTACTTTGTACATAATTCAAAATTATCTAAGTATAAATCTTGTTTTGATAAAATTCATAAAAATTGGAAAAGAAAAAATCCAAAAAGATTTGAATTTAAATGAATAAATGCTAATTTTTGCATTATACCGAATCTGACAACCAACAGTGCAGATTCAGTAAGTTCAAAATTTTTCAACAATTGTCTCAGAAATGGTTTTCATCAAAAATGTGATAATCTTGAATGATTTTTGATAAAGATTTGTCAAAGTTTGAAGTGCAATGTGTCTAAATATAAAAATGGACTGCATTCGGTACTTAAGGCCCATTCGGTAAAGCCCATGTCTTCAAAACATTCGGTATCTATAAATAGACGAGTCAAAGTCAAACTTCCTTTTACTTTTACCTAATTGCATACCGAATCTGATCTAAACTACCGAGTCTGCCTAATCTACCGAATCCGTCTCTCTGTATCTTCAAATCTTTGGTATATTCTTGTTTTAATTGAATTTAAGCATCACATGTTGTAGATCTGAGATAATTGAACATTTATAAACCAGAAAATCAAGCAAATAACATGATTGTGACACTTAATTTTGAAAATTATTGCTTATACCGAATCTGAGTCGTATTTCTTAATTCTTTGATTAAACTCATCTGATTTGGTTGATTAACATGAAATCTTGTCAAATCCATGTTAAATTAGTTGATCTATCAATTGACCGAGTCTGATTACATGTTTAATTGAGTATTTGATCGATTCTGTACATACCGAGTGTGTTCTTGCTACAGTACCGAGTCTGTTCAAGTCATTAACATGTTTTTCTGATTTGTTTGAGTTGTTAATTGATTGTTACTACGTTTTTGCATGATTTAAGACTGAATATGCATGTTTAGGTAATAATATGTGATTTTTGAAGATACCGAATCTGTTATTGGCATTATACCGAGTCTGCTATTTGGTACTTTCAAATTTGAGATTTTCAACTTGATAAATCTTGCATGCTTTATTTAAGTCTTTGGTATGAAAACTCAAGCTTATTTGGTTACAGAATCCCAAGTTTTCATGACTACCGAATCTGCTTGATTTATGCTTAAAATTGACTAAGTGTTGATCTGATTCTTTGTGTTATATAATTGACTTTGCATGATGACTTTATACTGTAATGAATATTATATGAATGTCATGTTTGTCAATTACTTGATCATATTTGGAATAAATGATGTTTTTAACTTAGAAAAATCATAAAAATTATAAAATTTGAAAAATACAAAGGATTTCAAAGGTAAATAAGAATAGAGATATGTACTTTATGTTAAATATCTTGTGATCTTCTATTTCTTATTCATACAGCTAAATGGCGAACAATCACTTCATAAACTCTGAAACCAACATTCCTTGCAATTACTGGACTGCAATACTAGAGAGGCATACACTATGGCCTGCTCTAAGCTCAACTATCAGTGTACCTGTGACAGATATGGAGCTACTCAATAGAACCATTAGGTTTGTTGAAGCTACACAACCTACTGCTGATAATCCAGAGGGAACTCAAGCTCAATTTGAATTTCAACTAAGGGGAGTTCAAGGGATGAGGAGTATCACTAAGGCTGATTTTGGGAGGATCTTCAGACTTCCTCTTGTACAGAATGCTCCTGCTTTCCCTGCTACTCAGTAAATGATGAACGCAGTCTTCGATCTTGGTTATGTTGGAGCTACCAATGTTCCACCGGTTAAGTTCCAGAAGAAATATCTGCACTCAAGGTGGTATGTGATCTTCTCAATCATCAACAGATGCTTGCTGATGACAAGGAGTGGATTCGATAGCCTGACCGTGCCAATGCTGAAGTTGTTCTACTCTTTCATAAGAGTAGAGGCTCCTGACAATGCTGAACTTCTATGGGAACTGGTTCAGGCATAAGTTGATAAGCCAAGGGGTTCATACATCCCTTGTGAAAGGTTTTTATGTATCTTTATCCATGATGCTATCACTGCTTGCAAAAATGCAAATATTTTTGTACCAGGTACACATAGATTACAGATGAAAAGATTTGGGGAGCTGAAGATGAATACCCCGGTGATTTCTAACAATAAATTCACTGCGCCGATTCCAAATTGGCTTGTAGGGCTAGCTGTACCTCAAGACGCTCGAATGCGCTCTTATTTTGAGGCTGTAGGAATACCTCTTCCGAACCCGACACAACAAGAACAAGTTAAACCCGCCGCGGTTCCAGCCCTAGAGGTTGTAGAGGAACCTGTAGTACAACCGCCCGGGCCAGCTAATCCTCCACTTAGGGTGAACCTCAAACGTTCTAGGGCAGCACACCAAGCTCAACCAGTGATGATCAGTTCACCTAGGATTGAACCAACCCTTTCAACAACACTCGAAGTGAGCAGTGACACTGATTCGTCGGCAACTAAGTCATCTCCTGAACATTCTCCTAAGAGAACTCGATTTATACCTGATGAGATGATTCAGACTCCACCAACCCAATGAGTAACTAGATCTAGGACTTCGACACCCATCGTCCACCAAACAGTTACTCTAACCATTGGTGATATGGATCAAGACCTAGAACCAATTAGGTCACCCTCACCCATCTCCGTATCACATCCAATAATAACAGTAAGCCCTACGCTAAATGAAGCGCAAGCTTCGGTAGGCAAAAGAGCTAAACGCAAGGATGGTAAAAAGACCACTAAGCCCATCCAATCTAAACAGGACTTAACAATAAATATTACACAGAAAGATGCTTTGGCTTCTAAGGAAGTAAAGTCTTCCTCTGCAGTAAAGTCTGCGTTGACTCAATCGATTGAGGAAACTCAATCATTGAAGTCCAGAACGGCCGAAGGGGAGCCGAAAAGTCTTGAAAAGGCACCTTGCGTATCGGCTGGAAATCCTCCTGTGCCTCAACGTACAACAGGGTCTCGAGGTTCGGCTTATATTGATGAGGAAGATCTGCCGCATCCCATGGAAATGAGTCAACATGACAATCCTTCGGGATATTTATCAGACTTCCAGCAGACTGATCCCTTGGTTCATGAAAGTGATCCATTAGTTCAAACCACTTCTCTTTCGAATTCTAAAACTCAGGGTCTGGAGGAAGAGTGGTTAACTGAAAGAGATGTACCACCTCATGGTATATCAATGATTTCAGGAGTCAGAGATAGCAATATCTCTGCGAGATCAAAACCGACGGGTAGTTCTACTACTTTGTCAGAGTCCCATGAGACTAAAGTCATGGAGGCGGATGCTTCGAAAGAAACTTCACCGGCGACAACTCCGGTTGTTGCCCAACCTCCATCAGAAGGGGATATCACGAATCTGACTAGTAGTATATACAGCCCTACATATAAGTATAATACCGCACATATATCCTCACCTGCCCTCACGGCAAATCAAACACTTCCACCTACATCGCCTCCAACAGATGATGCTGCTGCTGTTCCTATGGTCACTTTACCACCATCACCCTCACATTCACCAAATTTCTATGATGCTTTGGAGCAAGAATATTTCAGTCGTATGTTTTCTCGAGTTAATCTTGATGTTCTTCGACGCACTTCGCTTCAAGCATTGTTTCGCTCTCGAGTACAATATCCACTTACTTCCTGCTCTTCTCCAATAAGTCCTCACCGTGATAATGAGCATGACGATTCTGATCCTCAAAATAGTCATGAGGGGGAGATAGGAGTAGATGGAAATTATCTAACGGTGAACATTTCAACTAAGGGTGGTGGTGTGAGGTCTTCATCAGCTTCACAACAGGTTCAGGCGGATCAGAAATGATTTCTACTCATGATGAAATTGATGATAATGAGCCTGAGCAAGTTATTATTCCAATTATACATTCAGAGGCTGATGGTGGACCAGTATATGAGGATTTGAACTTAAGTGATTTCTATCTTGAAGAAACAGATGATGATGGGTTTTTCATTCTAAGCAAATTATCTTCAGTATCTTCAATCCCGGAAAATGTAGAGATTGTAGATGAAGGGAATCCTGATCCAGTAACAGAAAGTGATGATGAAATGGATTCTTCTGATGACGATGAAGACAATCTTTATGTTAATCCAAATGATGATGATATCTTTGATCATATTGAAGATGATAATGCTTCAACTGATGATGCGACAAATCCTACTGATCATTCATCGAATTCTACACCTTCATCGAGTTCAAATCCAACAAATGCTAATGAAAGCTCAACTTCTGGTACATCTACATCATGTGAAACAGTGAGTTCCAGATTCAAATACAACCATGGTATATTCTTTAAGAATCGGGAACAAAGATTGTTATTGGGAGTTGAACACAATTTCATTACTTTATGAAACACATTCTTTGAGGAGAATGCTTACAAGATCTTCCGCATTAACGAAACACCAAGGAGTAAAAGATTTACTTATATAGGTTCACGATTGCTTCCAGCAAGTGAAAGAAATTGGTATGAGTTTATGTGGAGGAAACACATCAACAAAGATGAAGATGACTTGTGGCTTCAAAGAAAATATCGTATACAGAAGTGTTGAATATTACTCAAGTCGGAGTAGAGATAAGCGAAAAGAAAGACGTTATCAGTCAGTTCCACATTATTAGAGAAGATGAGAAGGAATACAAGTTCACAGAAGCAGATTTTCATAATCTAGATATGCTTGATATCATTCACATCTACAACTATCCCCGTATCATCACCATTCGACCTTTTGCTAAGGCTCAAGCTTTGGAAGCTGTGAAAAGATACATGATGGAGACAATTGAACTGATGAGACGTGAAGATTTTCAAATTGGTCTCGAAGCTAATAGGAAAAAGATTCGAATAACATGTCCGAATCAATACACAGAGGGACTAAAGGATATGAGAATGTTTCAAATGCAATTCGAACCCGAAGGGTTTGTATTTGTGAATTCTCAGAAAGAAAAAGTGTTCATCCGCACTAAAGAGTTCAACAAATACTCAGATGGTACACTCAAGGCTGCACTGAAGTATCTTAAAATTCGTTAAAGCAAGTTTGATGATATTGACATGAAAATGGGTCTTGGAGAGTTTATAAAGCATATCAGAGATCGTCTGAAGCTCCGGATCCGTACAAGACAGTTTGAGATTCTTCGTGGCTAGAGAAAGAGAAGGTATTTAAAAGAAATGGATGAATATCCATTACATGAGGGAGATCCAAGAAAAGCGTGGGGCATCTAGAAACCTTCTAAGCAAATTTCTGAAAATCAAGTAGAAGTTTCTAAACCAGACGGCACACGATGGAAACTAACGTTTGGACCTCTCAAGATTACTCAATAGGATTATATTGTAAAGTTCACATTTAACACTAAGGGAGAGATTGTTAGGACCCCGAAGTTGTATAGCGCTAATGTGAAATAAGCTTAATTGATGGTTCCTTAGAAGACGGCTATATAAGGAACCTAAGTAGTCCTAATTAGATAGCCATTGCATTGTAACTGAGTTCTAGAAGCTGTGGAATGTAAATCTTGTTAATTCTCTCTAATACCGAATCTCCTTCACACTTACCGAATCTCATTCTATCTTATCATTTCTCTCAATCCCAACATGATCTGACCTATCAGAGAATAAAGGTGGAAGTATTAGAAAAGGGGTGAGTGAATGAATGGAGGTGGTGAAGTGGTTGACTAGTTGACCTAGTCACCACTTTGGCCACTAGTCAAGATTAGTCCCTCAAGTTTGTAGTCGGGTGCGCGAATTAACCGAACGAATATTTTAAATACGCGAGAGTAAATGGGAGATGTTATAATCCAATAATGGAAATATTAAGAACGTTAGCTAATGGAGGATACGAATCTAGATACGAACGATATTATCAAAATAAAAATACATGCGTTAAAATAATCTAATGGAAAAATGCGGGATGTTACATTACCCACACCTTAAAAGAAATTTCGTCCCAAAATTTAGTTGGAAGTAATAGTCGATGTCTCTTCCTCGAGACCTTGCATTGTCAATTCTACGAATAAGTGAAGATACGTCCTTGGGCATACCCACGAACTTTGACAGTCGAGATTTTACGTTGTAGAAACGTTTGGTTCTACGATCCTTAATTTCAACTGGTTCTCCTATGAAGTGAAGTTTGTCATCAATAGTAAGCTCATCGAAAAGGATAACAAGTTCTTGTTTCGCAAGACACTCCCTTAAGTTTGCTATATAGAATGTAGGATGAACGGAATTCGATTGAGTCGGGAGTTCGAAATGGTAAGCAACGGGTCCGATACGCTTCAAGATTTCATAAGAATTAAAATATCACGGATTTAGCTTTCTGCTTTTCCCGAAACGGATTACACCTTTCCAAGGTGTGACTTTTAACGTTACGTGGTTACCCACTTGGAATTCTAAAGTTTTACGTCTAACATCAGCGTAGCTCTTTTGGCGACTACGGGCCGTCTTAAGCCCTTCTTGGACTTGAACGATCTTAATAGTTATTTCTTGAATGAGTTCAGATCCGGTGATTTGCTTGTCACCTACTTCGGCCTAACGAAAAGGGGAATGACATTTGCGGTCATATAAAGTTTCGAAAAGTGCGGCGTTAATACACGAGTGGTAACTACTGTTGTAAGAGGGAAACAACTAAAGGCAACAATATATGTTTATAACATGTCCTTCCAATATTTGAATCGTACATTTGCTTGGTACGTCGGTTTGTGGATGATACGCGGTACTCTTGTTTAAACGTGTTCCTAAGGCTTCTTGTAATGCTAGAAGTGAAACGAGTATTGTGATCCGAGATAATTGACAATGGTACACAGTGTTGGAGTAGAATTCTTTAAGATGTGTTTGAACAAGTTAATTAAGGCTCGAAAACGTTTGTTGAAACAAGTTTCTTATCGGTTACTGAAAATGTTCGTCAAGGCTACTAACCCTCGTGGTGAATACTAGTAATACGTGAAGAGTCTCTCTCTCCATTGAGAATTTAGATAAAAGGTTTCCTTATAGGGAAGTACGAGCGAAAAAGATAGGAGTGAAATGAGAATTTAGAATAGGATGAGTTTACATCTTGATGTAGCCATATCGCGCACCTTGTGGCCAAATGTCGAGACTTGGTGGGAACGAGATAGTACCCGTAGTTGTATAGTTTGGAGTTGAGTAGTAGTTGACCGTATATCAGAAGCATAAGGATGATAAGTCGAAGAAGAAAGATGTATTCTTGGATTGTGTGTTATCTTAGGTTCCAGTAGTATCAGACGGTAACATTGAAATAACGGAGTTATGTAACGTGGTACGTGGTGATGAGAAGATTGATCGGGTCCGTAATCAAGTATTCTAATTCTTCATGCGAATGTAACGAATTTCAGTTTCCATGATTTCGAATCGAGAGAGGATGCCTTTCAGGCGTTCACGTAGAATTATTTCCATATTTGAGTTCCATCTTATGCTACATGAATTTGGATAGTAAGGTGGGTATGAATCATCACGTTCAAGGTTTGGACATGGAGAGGTTTAATTCTTTCCCTTAGTGAGTTAACGAGGTTAAAGGACGAGCAATACGGGAAAAGTCGGAAATGAATCTTTGGTAATAACTGGCGAGATCCAAGATTTTACGAATACAAGTCGGAGTCGTGAGGGTTTCTTAATTACGTGTGGCTTCGATTTTCGCGAGATCTACTTAATAGCTTGACCACTAACAATATGGTTTAGAATTTGGACTTCGTTTAACCAAAATTCTCACTTGGAGAATTCGGCATAGAGTTGTTCTTTTCTCAAGCGTAGAACGGAGACGTTGTTCGTTTTCTTCTTCGCTTGAATTGAATAGGTTAAGACATCATCTATGAGTGTGATAACGGATTTGTCTAGATAAGTTTACATGCGCGATTCATAAGGCCCATGAATACGGACGAAGCCTTAGTTAAACTGAACGACACTAAAAGAAATTCATAACTATCGTAATGAGTTCGGAGAACGGTTTTGGAGACATCTTCTCCCTTAACCCTCAATTGATGATAACCGGAATGGAGGTCGATTTGGAATACACACAAGATTCTTGTAATGGATCAAGAGGTCGTTGACACGGGGAAGAGGATATCGGTTCTTAACCGGAAATTACTTAGTTCATAATAATCTACACATAATTGTAGGGAAACATTTCTTTTTAACGAATAGGTTTTGAGCTCCTTAGTTCTATAGATATCAAGTCAGTTTCTAATTTCTTACCCAAAAGTTTAACGTACACCCTCCGATAAAATTTGTCGGCACGCAATAGTTTTCCGTTGGTCACTTGAATGGCGTAAGTAGTGTCTAGGGAAAGTGGTGGAGTGCAAAGAGTAGGCTCCAAAGCCTTGGATACAAAATATTTATCGGCACCCGAATCGAATAAACATGAAACATAAGAGTTGTTGAGAAGAAACGTACCCGTGACTAGTTCCTTGTCGTCTCAGGAATCCTAGCTGTTAAGGTTGAAAGCTCATTCGCGTACATTCGGGTTTGCTTTCTCCGTTGGACATGCATTCTTAAAATGACCCAGTTGGCCACATTCGAAACAAGCACCCCTTCGGCGTGCACTGGGCACCTTTTTAGCGACAGGGGCGGCACTTCTACAAGTATGGGCCATATGGCCACTTCTTTGACACTTGATGCAAAATGGCTTGCCGCATTCACCATAATAATGTTTGTGGCACTTGTTGCAAAAAGGTCGAGTTCTGGCATAACTTTTCCTGCCGCCGGGGGTGAAAGGCTTCTTAGTGGAGTCGTTGTGGTTGTGGTTGCTTGATGGAGAGGCTTCTCGTTTTCTTTTGTTGTTACCCAGTTGGTCCTCGGCCGTTGGTGCTGGCACTTCAATTTCATCCACCGTTTTTATAAATCGGCGGGCCATCGTCAAAGCCTCTTGTAGGTTGGCGGGTCTTGATGGCATTACCCCGTGTGGAATGCTCTTAGGGAAGCCATCCATATAAAATTCAACTCCTTGGGGCCCGGGAGCCATGAGGTTTGGACAAATTGAGGCTAGTTCGGCAAACCGTTGATTATAAGCTTCGAGCTCATTTCGGGCCATTTTTAAATTTCTTGGCCCCTGTTCGAGCCTTTGAATCTCTTCGCGCGGAAAGTATTCGGTGATCATTCTTTCTCTTAATTCGGTCCAAGAGAGTGTATGGGCTTCATCGGTACCCACCGATTGTACATACATGTTCCACCATGAGAGAGCAATACCGGCGAAAATGAAGGTGGAAAACTTGACCTTATCTTGGTCCCGACAGCCGCTTATTCTAAAATCGGCTTTCGTTTGTTCGAGCCATCGGGTGAGAGCAACCGGTCCCCCGGTTCCATCGAAAGTGGGAGGTTTGTACTCCATGAAGTTTTTGTAGGAGCACCCCTCGTTTGAATCACCGGCTCCATGATTGTTGTTGTTGTTGTTGGAGAAGTGACCGGCCACGGCCGCACTCACGGCGGTGGCTATCATTCGTTGAAGAGCTTGTTCTAGAGTTTCGGGAGGAGTATTGTGTTGACCTTGGTGAGCCATTGTTCCTTGAAAACACAAGAATATCGTTGATTAGTATCCTCAATAATACTAACTGTGATATGGAATTATGATAGAGAGAAGATTTTCCTTGACTCGCCTTAAAATTCTTTATGTCATAATGTCAGAACGTCCATATGAGTCACCGTAATATAATCCCGACAATTATATTACCCTAATTCATATGTGTATTCGACATTACTTCATAAAGTCAAGATGGCGTGTCAATCAAATTAAACAACGTGAGATTAAGATGAAATAAGAGTTAGATACGAATAGAAGAGTTCGAGTATAAATGCACAAGTAGTCAAGTAATTCCTACTTCAAGTCTATATGTCGGTTGTAGTCTAGACTCACTAATGTACCCTATGACTCGGGGTTGACACCAATGAACTCTAAATCGCTACAACCAACGCTCTGATACCATCTGTAGCGACCCGACAAAATTGTCATTGACGGCGCTGAAATGTCCCGTTCTTATTGATTAAAAACGTTCCATATTAATTGATTTCGTTGCGAGGTTTTGACCTCTATATGAGACGTTTTTCAAAGACTGCATTCATTTTAAAACAAACCATAACCTTTATTTCATCAATAAAGGTTTAAAAAGCTTTACGTAGATTATCAAATAATGATAATCTAAAATATCCTGTTTACACACGACCATTACATAATGGTTTACAATACAAATATGTTACAACAAAATAAGTTTCTTGAATGCAGTTTTTACACAATATCATACAAGCATGGACTCCAAATCTCGTCCTTATTTAAGTATGCGACAGCGGAAGCTCTTAATAATCACCTGAGAATAAACATGCTTAAAACGTCAACAAAAATGTTGGTGAGTTATAGGTTTAACCTATATATATCAAATCATAATAATAGACCACAAGATTTCATATTTCAATACACATCCCATACATAGAGATAAAAATCATTCATATGGTGAACACCTGGTAACCGACAATAACAAGATGCATATATAAGAATATCCCCATCATTTCGGGACACCCTTCGGATATGATATAATTTCGAAGTACTAAAGCATCCGGTACTTTGGATGGGGTTTGTTAGGCCCAATAGATCTATCTTTAGGATTCGCGTCAATTAGGGTGTCTGTTCCCTAATTCTTAGATTACCAGACTTAATAAAAAGGGGCATATTCGATTTCGATAATTCAACCATAGAATGTAGTTTCACGTACTTGTGTCTATTTTGTAAATCATTTATAAAACCTGCATGTATTCTCATCCCAAAAATATTAGATTTTAAAAGTGGGACTATAACTCACTTTCACAGATTTTTACTTCGTCGAGAAGTAAGACTTGGCCACTGTTGATTCACGAACCTATAACAATATATACATATATATTAAAGTATGTTCAAAATATATTTACAACACTTTTAATATATTTTGATGTTTTAAGTTTATTAAGTCAGCTGTCCTCGTTAGTAACCTACAACTAGTTGTCCACAGTTAGATGTACAGAAATAAATCAATAATTATTATCTTGAATCAATCCACGACCCAGTGTATACGTATCTCAGTATTGATCACAACTCAAACTATATATATTTTGGAATCAACCTCAACCCTGTATAGCTAACTCCAACATTCACATATAGAGTGTCTATGGTTGTTCCGAAATATATATAGATGTGTCGACATGATAGGTCGAAACATTGTATACGTGTCTATGGTATCTCAAGATTACATAATATACAATACAAGTTGATTAAGTCATGGTTGGAATAGATTTGTTACCAATTTTCACGTAGCTAAAATGAGAAAAATTATCCAATCTTGTTTTACCCATAACTTCTTCATTTTAAATCCGTTTTGAGTGAATCAAATTGCTATGGTTTCATATTGAACTCTATTTTATGAATCTAAACAAAAAAAGTATAGGTTTCTAGTCGGAAAAATAAGTTACAAGTCGTTTTTGTAAAGGTAGTCATTTCAGTCGAAAGAACGACGTCTAGATGACCATTTTAGAAAACATACTTCCACTTTGAGTTTAACCATAATTTTTGGATATAGTTTCATGTTCATAATAAAAATCATTTTCTCAGAATAACAACTTTTAAATCAAAGTTTATCATAGTTTTTAATTAACTAACCCAAAACAGCCCGCGGTGTTACTACGACGGCGTAAATCCGGTTTTACGGTGTTTTTCGTGTTTCCAGGTTTTAAATCATTAAGTTAGCATATCATATAGATATAGAACATGTGTTTAGTTAATTTTAAAAGTCAAGTTAGAAGGATTAACTTTTGTTTGCGAACAAGTTTAGAATTAACTAAACTATGTTCTAGTGATTACGAGTTTAAACCTTCGAATAAGATAGTTTTATATATATGAATCGAATGATGTTATGAACATCATTACTACCTCAAGTTTAGTAGGTAAACCTACTGGAAGTGACAAGAAATGATCTAGCTTCAAAGGATCTTGGATGGCTTGAAAGTTCTTGAAGTAGGATCATGACACAAAAACAAGTTCAAGTAAGATTTTTGCTCGAATTAAGATAGTTTATAGTTATAGAAATTGAATCAAAGTTTGAATATGAATATTACCTTGAATAAGAAAGATAACCTACTGTATATAACAAAGGTTTCTTGATCTTAGATGATTACTTGGAATGGATTAGAAAGCTTGGAAGTAAATTAGTAAACTTGAAGGGATTTTTGAAGTATTCTTGAAGGGTTCTTCCTATGATGATTATAGCTTGATTCTTGAAGTGATTTTTGATGAAGATGATGATTAACTACTGGAAAAATACGTTCATAATAGTGTGGGTGTGTTGAGAGAGAATTAGAAAGAGATTTGGAAGTGAAATGGAGTGAATGATGAGTGTTAATTGGTGAGTGGTGAGTGGGGTTAAAAGGAGTTCTAGTTAGTTGACTAGCTCATGGTAGAAGTTAAAATTGATTAGTCATACATGACATAATCAAGAGTGGAATCCCATGCTAGTTCCTATTGGTATATACCCATAGTAAGTACGTTTTGAAGCTGTGTATAATACGGATAAGAATACGACTAGAATTCTTGATGAAAGAAAAGAATGGGAAAGTAACTGTAACCATTTTCGTTAAGTATGAGTGTTTCGATATATGTCTTGAAGTCTTCCAAAAGTATTTTAATACATCTAAATACACTACATGTATATACATTTTAACGGAGTCGTTAAGTCATCATTAGTCGTTACATGTAAGTGTTGTTTTGAAACCTTTAAGTTAACGATCTCAATTAATGTTGTTAACCCATTGTTTATTATATCTAATGAGATGTTAAATTATTATATTATCATGATATTATGATATATTAATATATCTTAATATGATATATATACATTTAAATGTCGTTACAACGATAATCGTTACATATATGTCTCGTTTAAAAATCATTAAGTTAGTAGTCTTGTTTTTACATATGTAGTTCATTGTTAATATACTTAATGATATGTTTACTTATCATAATATCATGTTAACTATATATATAACCATATATATGTCATCATATAGTTTTTACAAGTTTTAACGTTCGTGAATCACCGGTCAACTTGGGTAGTCAATTGTCTATATGAAACCTATTTCAATTAATCAAGTCTTAACAAGTTTGATTGCTTAACATGTTGGAAACATTTAATCATGTAAATATCAATCTCAATTAATATATATAAACATGGAAAAGTTCGGGTCACTACAGTACCTACCCGTTAAATAAATTTCGTCCCGAAATTTTAAGCTGTTGAAGGTGTTGACGAATCTTCTGGAAATAGATGCGGGTATTTCTTCTTCATCTGATCTTCACGCTCCCAGGTGAACTCGGGTCCTCTACAAGCATTCCATCGAACCTTAACAATTGGTATCTTGTTTTGCTTAAGTCTTTTAACCTCACGATCCATTATTTCGACGGGTTCTTCGATGAATTGAAGTTTTTCGTTGATTTGGATTTCATCTAACGGAATAGTGAGATCTTCTTTAGCAAAACATTTCTTCAAATTCGAGACGTGGAAAGTGTTATGTACAGCCGCGAGTTGTTGAGGTAACTCTAGTCGGTAAGCTACTGGTCCGACACGATCAATAATCTTGAATGGTCCAATATACCTTGGATTTAATTTCCCTCGTTTACCAAATCGAACAACGCCTTTCCAAGGTGCAACTTTAAGCATGACCATCTCTCCAATTTCAAATTCTATATCTTTTCTTTTAATGTCAGCGTAGCTCTTTTGTCGACTTTGGGCAGTTTTCAACCGTTGTTGAATTTGGATGATCTTCTCGGTAGTTTCTTGTATAATCTCCGGACCCGTAATCTGTCTATCCCCCACTTCACTCCAACAAATCGGAGACCTGCACTTTCTACCATAAAGTGCTTCAAACGGCGCCATCTCAATGCTTGAATGGTAGCTGTTGTTGTAGGAAAATTCTGCTAACGGTAGATGTCGATCCCAACTGTTTCCGAAATCAATAACACATGCTCGTAGCATGTCTTCAAGCGTTTGTATCGTCCTTTTGCTCTGCCCATCGGTTTGTGGATGATAGGCAGTACTCATGTCTAGACGAGTTCCTAATGCTTGCTGTAATGTCTGCCAGAATCTTGAAATAAATCTGCCATCCCTATCAGAGATAATAGAGATTGGTATTCCATGTCTGGAGACGACTTCTTTCAAATACAGTCGTGCTAACTTCTCCATCTTGTCATCTTCTCTTATTGGCAGGAAGTGTGCTGATTTGGTGAGACGATCAACTATTACCCAAATAGTATCAAAACCACTTGCAGTCCTTGGTAATTTAGTGATGAAATCCATGGTAATGTTTTCCCATTTCCATTCCGGGATTTCGGGTTGTTGAAGTAGACCTGATGGTTTCTGATGCTCAGCTTTGACCTTAGAACACGTCAAACATTCTCCTACATATTTAGCAACATCGGCTTTCATACCCGGCCACCAAAAATGTTTCTTGAGATCCTTGTACATCTTCCCCGTTCCAGGATGTATTGAGTATCTGGTTTTATGAGCTTCTCTAAGTACCATTTCTCTCATATCTCCAAATTTTGGTACCCAAATCCTTTCAGCCCTATACCGGGTTCCGTCTTCCCGAATATTAAGATGCTTCTCCGATCCTTTGGGTATTTCATCCTTTAAATTTCCCTCTTTTAAAACTCCTTGTTGCGCCTCCTTTATTTGAGTAGTAAGGTTATTATGAATCATTATATTCATAGATTTTACTCGAATGGGTTCTCTGTCCTTCCTGCTCAAGGCATCGGCTACCACATTTGCCTTCCCCGGGTGGTAACGAATCTCAAAGTCGTAATCATTCAATAATTCAATCCACCTACGCTGCCTCATATTCAGTTGTTTCTGATTAAATATGTGTTGAAGACTTTTGTGGTCGGTATATATAATACTTTTGACCCCATATAAGTAGTGCCTCCAAGTCTTTAATGCAAAAACAACCGCGCCTAATTCCAAATCATGCGTCGTATAATTTTGTTCGTGAATCTTCAATTGTCTAGACGCATAAGCAATCACCTTCGTTCGTTGCATTAATACACAACCGAGACCTTGCTTTGATGCATCACAATAAATCACAAAATCATCATTCCCTTCAGGCAATGACAATATAGGTGCCGTAGTTAGCTTTTTCTTCAATAACTGAAACGCTTTCTCTTGTTCATCATTCCATTCAAATTTCTTCCCTTTATGCGTTAATGCAGTCAAGGGTTTTGCTATTCTGGAAAAGTCTTGGATGAACCTTCTGTAGTAACCAGCTAGTCCTAAGAACTGGCGTATGTGTTTCGGAGTTTTCGGGGTTTCCCACTTTTCAACAGTTTCTATCTTTGCCGGATCCACCTTAATACCTTCTTTGTTCACTATGTGACCGAGGAATTGAACTTCTTCCAACCAAAATGCACACTTTGAAAACTTAGCGTACAATTCTTCCTTCCTCAATACTTCTAACACCTTTCTCAAATGTTCACCGTGTTCTTGGTCATTCTTTGAGTAAATAAGTATGTCATCAATGAAAACGATGACAAACTTGTCAAGGTATGGTCCACACACTCGGTTCATAAGGTCCATGAACACAGCTGGTGCATTAGTTAAACCAAACGGCATGACCATAAACTCGTAATGACCGTAACGTGTTCTGAAAGCAGTCTTTGGAATATCATCTTCTTTCACCCGCATTTGATGATACCCGGAACGTAAGTCAATCTTTGAATAAACAGACGAGCCTTGTAGTTGATCAAATAAGTCGTCGATTCTCGGTAGTGGGTAGCGGTTCTTGATGGTAAGTTTGTTCAACTCTCGGTAGTCGATACACAACCTGAATGTACCATCTTTCTTCTTGACAAACAAAACAGGAGCTCCCCACGGTGATGTGCTTGGTCGAATGAAACCACGCTCTAAAAGTTCTTGTAATTGGCTTTGCAGTTCTTTCATCTCGCTGGGTGCAAGTCTGTAAGGAGCACGAGCTATTGGTGCAGCTCCTGGTACAAGATCTATTTGAAATTCAACGGATCGATGTGGGGGTAATCCCGGTAATTCTTTCGGAAATACATCGGGAAATTCTTTTGCAATGGGAACATCATTGATGCTCTTTTCTTCAGTTTGTACTTTCTCGACGTGTGCTATAACAGCATAGCAACCTTTTCTTATTAGTTTTTGTGCCTTCAAATTACTAATAAGATGTAGCTTCGTGTTGCCCTTTTCTCCGTACACCATTAAGGGTTTTCCTTTTTCTCGTATAATGCGAATTGCATTTTTGTAACAAACGATCTCTGCTTTCACTTCTTTCAACCAGTCCATACCGATTATCACATCAAAACTCCCTAACTCTACTGGTATCAAATCAATCTTAAATGTTTCGCTAACCAGTTTAATTTCTCGATTCCGACATATATTATCTGCTGAAATTAATTTACCATTTGCTAATTCGAGTAAAAATTTACTATCCAAAGGCGTCAATGGACAACTTAATTTAGCACAAAAATCTCTACTCATATAGCTTCTATCCGCACCCGAATCAAATAAAACGTAAGCAGATTTATTGTCAATAAGAAACGTACCCGTAACAAGCTCCGGGTCTTCCTGTGCCTCTACCGCATTAATATTAAAAACTCTTCCACGGCCTTGTCCATTCGTGTTCTCCTGGTTCGGGCAATTTCTAATAATGTGGCCTGGTTTTCCACATTTATAACAAACTACATTGGCATAACTTGCTCCGACACTACTTGCTCCGCCATTACTCGTTCCGACACCATTTGTTCCTTTCGTTCTATTAACCCCTGGTCCGTAGACCTCACACTTCGCCGCGCTATGACCATTTCTTTTACACTTGTTGCAAAATTTGGTGCAGAACCCCGAGTGATTCTTTTCACACCTTTGGCATAGCTGCTTCTGATTGTTGTTGTTGTTGCGGTTATTATTGTTGTTAGGATGATTGTTGTAGTTGCTATTGTTGTTGTTGTTGTTGTTGGGCCGTTTGTTGTAGTTGCGATTGTTGGGATAATTGTTGCGATTATTGTTGTAATTGCTGTTGTTGCTGTATTGGCGATTCTTATCACCGTTTTCCTCCCACTTTCTTTTGACTTGCTTCACATTGGCCTCTTCAGCAGTCTGTTCTTTAATTCTTTCTTCAATCTGGTTCACTAGTTTGTGAGCCATTCTACATGCCTGTTGTATGGAGGCGGGCTCGTGTGAACTTATATCTTCTTGGATTCTTTCCGGTAATCCTTTCACAAATGCGTCGATCTTCTCTTCCTCATCTTCGAATGCTCCCGGACACAATAGGCACAATTCTGTGAATCGTCTTTCGTACGTGGTAATATCAAATCCTTGGGTTCGTAACCCTCTAAGTTCTGTCTTGAGCTTATTGACCTCGGTTCTGGGACGGTACTTCTCGTTCATCAAGTGCTTGAATGCTGACCACGGTAGTGCGTACGCATCATCTTGTCCCACTTGCTCTAGATAGGTATTCCACCATGTTAACGCAGAACCTGTGAAGGTATGCGTAGCGTACTTCACTTTGTCCTCTTCAGTACACTTACTTATGGCAAACACCGATTCAACCTTCTCGGTCCACCGTTTCAATCCGATCGGTCCTTCGGTTCCATCAAATTCCAAAGGTTTGCAGGCAGTGAATTCTTTGTAGGTGCATCCTACACGATTTCCTGTACTGCCAGATCCAAGGTTATTGTTGGTATATAGCGCAGCCTGTACTGCGGCTATGTTTGAAGCTAGAAAAGTACGGAATTCCTCTTCATTCATATTCACGGTGTGTCTAGTAGTCGGTGCCATTTCCTTCAAAATAGTCAAATGGAACAAGTTAATCATACAGAATATTAAGAGTAGTTAATAGTATTTCGTAGCATAATATGAACTCATTTATAAAAGCTTTTTCTTCATATTAGCGTTTTATAAGTTTAAATTCGGGTAGTACCTACCCGTTAAGTTCATACTTAGTAGCTAATATACAATTCAACTACTACAATTCTATATGAAAAACTGATTATAATAATATTTCGCGTTCAAACTTTTATACAATATTTTACAAACTTACAATACCGCTTATTTTACATAAAGCATGAAATATAGCACACAATAACTTTGATACAAGATAGTTGTGAAGATAATTCTAGCTAGTACACAAGTCGTTCAGCAAAGGCAATAAAGACACGTAATTCATACGTCCAGAAACAAGTCATGCATTCTGGTTTTACTAGGACTACTTCCCATCCTTGGTCTTGTGGAACATAACCGTTATGGCCGTTGATAAGACAGCGTGTTGTAACGTCGTCAAAGGGACGAGGGTTACGTAATGACCAACAGTCTCGTAATAACCTAAAAACCTCATTTCTTACCCCAATTACCGACTCCGTCACTTGAGGGAACGTTTTGTTTAATAGTTGTAGCCCGATGTTCTTGTTCTCACTTTGGTGAGAAGCGAACATTACTAACCCGTAAGCATAACATGCTTCTTTATGTTGCATGTTAGCCGCTTTTTCTAAATCACGAAGTCCTATATTTGGATATACTGAGTCAAAATAATTTCTTAACCCGTTGCGTAAAATAGCATTTGGGTTCCCCGCAATATATGCGTCAAAGTAAACACATCGTAACTTATGGATTTCCCAATGTGATATCCCCCATCTTCCGAACGAAAGCCTTTTATAAACCAAATCATTCTTGGAACGTTCTTCGAATGTCTTACAAACTGATCTCGCCTTAAATAGTTGTGTCGAGGAATTCTGACCGACTCTAGACAAGATTTCATCAATCATGTCTCCGGGTAGGTCTCTTAAAATATTGGGTTGTCTATCCATTTTGTGTTTTTGTACTGTAAAATAGACAAGAGTTAGATTCATAAAAAAATACTTATTAATACAAGCAATTTTTACATATATCATAAAGCATAAGCACACTATATTACATATATTACACCACACGAATACAACTATCTTATTCCGACTCGCTTGTTTCTTCTTCTTCGGTTTTGGTTCGTTTTGCCAAGTTTCTAGGGATATATGATGTTCCCCTAATACGAGCCGTAATTTTCCACATTGGTTTAGAAAAACCTGGTGGTTTAGAGGTTCCCGGGTCATTGTTACAACTTAAGGACTTCGGGGGTTGACGATACATATAAAGTTCATCGGGGTTGGAATTAGATTTCTCTATTTTTATGCCCTTTCCCTTATTATTTTCTTTTGCCTTTTTAAATTCAGTTGGGGTAATTTCTATAACATCATCGGAATTCTCGTCGGAATCCGATTCATCAGAGAATTGGTAATCCTCCCAATATTTTGCTTCCTTGGCGGAAACACCATTGACCATAATTAACCTTGGTCGGTTGGTTGAGGATTCTCTTTTACTTAACCGTTTTATTATTTCCCCCACCGGTTCCGATTCTTCTTCCGGTTCTGATTCTTCTTCCGGTTCCGACTCTTCTTCCGGTTCCTCTTCGGGAACTTGTGAATCAGTCCACGAATCATTCCAATTTACATTTGACTCTTCATTATTATTAGGTGAGTCAATGGGACTTGTTCTAGAGGTAGACATCTATCACATAATATCAAACACGTTAAGAGATTAATATATCACATAATATTCATATGTTAAAAATATATAGTTTCCAACAAAAATGTTAAGCAATCATTTTTAAAGAAAACACGGTCGAAGTCCAGAATCACTAATGCATCCTAACAAACTCGATAAGACACACTAATGCAAATTTTCTGGTTCTCTAAGACCAACGCTCTGATACCAACTGAAATGTCCCGTTCTTATTGATTAAAAACGTTCCATATTAATTGATTTCGTTGCGAGGTTTTGACCTCTATATGAGACGTTTTTCAAAGACTGCATTCATTTTAAAACAAACCATAACCTTTATTTCATCAATAAAGGTTTAAAAAGCTTTACGTAGATTATCAAATAATGATAATCTAAAATATCCTGTTTACACACGACCATTACATAATGGTTTACAATACAAATATGTTACAACAAAATAAGTTTCTTGAATGCAGTTTTTACACAATATCATACAAGCATGGACTCCAAATCTCGTCCTTATTTAAGTATGCGACAGCGGAAGCTCTTAATAATCACCTGAGAATAAACATGCTTAAAACGTCAACAAAAATGTTGGTGAGTTATAGGTTTAACCTATATATATCAAATCATAATAATAGACCACAAGATTTCATATTTCAATACACATCCCATACATAGAGATAAAAATCATTCATATGGTGAACACCTGGTAACCGACAATAACAAGATGCATATATAAGAATATCCCCATCATTCCGGGACACCCTTCGGATATGATATAATTTCGAAGTACTAAAGCATCCGGTACTTTGGATGGGGTTTGTTAGGCCCAATAGATCTATCTTTAGGATTCGCGTCAATTAGGGTGTCTGTTCCCTAATTCTTAGATTACCAGACTTAATAAAAAGGGGCATATTCGATTTCGATAATTCAACCATAGAATGTAGTTTCACGTACTTGTGTCTATTTTGTAAATCATTTATAAAACCTGCATGTATTCTCATCCCAAAAATATTAGATTTTAAAAGTGGGACTATAACTCACTTTCACAGATTTTTACTTCGTCGAGAAGTAAGACTTGGCCACTGTTGATTCACGAACCTATAACAATATATACATATATATTAAAGTATGTTCAAAATATATTTACAACACTTTTAATATATTTTGATGTTTTAAGTTTATTAAGTCAGCTGTCCTCGTTAGTAACCTACAACTAGTTGTCCACAGTTAGATGTACAGAAATAAATCAATAATTATTATCTTGAATCAATCCACGACCCAGTGTATACGTATCTCAGTATTGATCACAACTCAAACTATATATATTTTGGAATCAACCTCAACCCTGTATAGCTAACTCCAACATTCACATATAGAGTGTCTATGGTTGTTCCGAAATATATATAGATGTGTCGACATGATAGGTCGAAACATTGTATACGTGTCTATGGTATCTCAAGATTACATAATATACAATACAAGTTGATTAAGTCATGGTTGGAATAGATTTGTTACCAATTTTCACGTAGCTAAAATGAGAAAAATTATCCAATCTTGTTTTACCCATAACTTCTTCATTTTAAATCCGTTTTGAGTGAATCAAATTGCTATGGTTTCATATTGAACTCTATTTTATGAATCTAAACAAAAAAAGTATAGGTTTCTAGTCGGAAAAATAAGTTACAAGTCGTTTTTGTAAAGGTAGTCATTTCAGTCGAAAGAACGACGTCTAGATGACCATTTTAGAAAACATACTTCCACTTTGAGTTTAACCATAATTTTTGGATATAGTTTCATGTTCATAATAAAAATCATTTTCTCAGAATAACAACTTTTAAATCAAAGTTTATCATAGTTTTTAATTAACTAACCCAAAACAGCCCGCGGTGTTACTACGACGGCGTAAATCCGGTTTTACGGTGTTTTTCGTGTTTCCAGGTTTTAAATCATTAAGTTAGCATATCATATAGATATAGAACATGTGTTTAGTTAATTTTAAAAGTCAAGTTAGAAGGATTAACTTTTGTTTGCGAACAAGTTTAGAATTAACTAAACTATGTTCTAGTGATTACGAGTTTAAACCTTCGAATAAGATAGTTTTATATATATGAATCGAATGATGTTATGAACATCATTACTACCTCAAGTTTAGTAGGTAAACCTACTGGAAGTGACAAGAAATGATCTAGCTTCAAAGGATCTTGGATGGCTTGAAAGTTCTTGAAGTAGGATCATGACACAAAAACAAGTTCAAGTAAGATTTTTGCTCGAATTAAGATAGTTTATAGTTATAGAAATTGAATCAAAGTTTGAATATGAATATTACCTTGAATAAGAAAGATAACCTACTGTATATAACAAAGGTTTCTTGATCTTAGATGATTACTTGGAATGGATTAGAAAGCTTGGAAGTAAATTAGTAAACTTGAAGGGATTTTTGAAGTATTCTTGAAGTGTTCTTCCTATGATGATTATAGCTTGATTCTTGAAGTGATTTTTGATGAAGATGATGATTAACTACTGGAAAAATACGTTCATAATAGTGTGGGTGTGTTGAGAGAGAATTAGAAAGAGATTTGGAAGTGAAATGGAGTGAATGATGAGTGTTAATTGGTGAGTGGTGAGTGGGGTTAAAAGGAGTTCTAGTTAGTTGACTAGCTCATGGTAGAAGTTAAAATTGATTAGTCATACATGACATAATCAAGAGTGGAATCCCATGCTAGTTCCTATTGGTATATACCCATAGTAAGTACGTTTTGAAGCTGTGTATAATACGGATAAGAATACGACTAGAATTCTTGATGAAAGAAAAGAATGGGAAAGTAACTGTAACCATTTTCGTTAAGTATGAGTGTTTCGATATATGTCTTGAAGTCTTCCAAAAGTATTTTAATACATCTAAATACACTACATGTATATACATTTTAACGGAGTCGTTAAGTCATCATTAGTCGTTACATGTAAGTGTTGTTTTGAAACCTTTAAGTTAACGATCTCAATTAATGTTGTTAACCCATTGTTTATTATATCTAATGAGATGTTAAATTATTATATTATCATGATATTATGATATATTAATATATCTTAATATGATATATATACATTTAAATGTCGTTACAACGATAATCGTTACATATATGTCTCGTTTAAAAATCATTAAGTTAGTAGTCTTGTTTTTACATATGTAGTTCATTGTTAATATACTTAATGATATGTTTACTTATCATAATATCATGTTAACTATATATATAACCATATATATGTCATCATATAGTTTTTACAAGTTTTAACGTTCGTGAATCACCGGTCAACTTGGGTAGTCAATTGTCTATATGAAACCTATTTCAATTAATCAAGTCTTAACAAGTTTGATTGCTTAACATGTTGGAAACGTTTAATCATGTAAATATCAATCTCAATTAATATATATAAACATGGAAAAGTTCGGGTCACTACAGGCGCCGTCTACTTAGGTCCCGTTACGTGGTCATAAGTCTTTAAAATAAGGTTTGACCAAAAATATGTCGCATTCATTTCAAATGTAAAGATTGTTTCAAGTTTACAAGAATAGTTCAACCACAAGTTATGTTACAATGTTATAAGTACAAATGAAACATATGCGACACAGTTTAAAATAAAGTCAAAAGACGCTCCATGTATGCATATATACTCGACATCCAATGCTAGTATCAAAATAATGAGCGGAAGCATGTATCACATATCGTTCAAAGACCTGAGAAAAACATAGAAATCTGTCAACGAAAACGTTGGTGAAATCATAGGTTTAAGTAAGTAAGTGAGTAAGTAAAATGAACCACAAGATTTATAACATTTCAATAATAGTAAACCATTCCAAAAAAATTGTTATCACGAGCACCCAATTATCAAGGCTTAACTTTCCTTCTATAGAACCCCATCACAATAGTGTTAGAACATACACTGTTTCTCGAAAATATATTTCATCCGAAGTAACGGTAGCGAACCGTCCGAATGAGGGTTTGTCAAACTCATATGGCCATACAACATAAGTTCTCGCTTACACCCGGCAAGTGTAACTAATGATAATTGAATTGAGGATTTTGTTCTAACTCGTATGTAGAATGTTTGTTTTCATATTTGTGTTCACTTTGTAAAATGAAACGTTTATGTTTTCTCATCCCAAATGTAGGTTTAAAAGAGTAAAAGTGGGACTATGATCTCACCTTGAGTGCAAGAGTATAAAAGTACTTCACAAGTAAACGTGTGCAAGAACGACTGCTAGTCTCGACCTAAACAAGTAGGTTGTATCAATAACGGTAACCACGGTTGGTCAAAGATGTTCAATTAGTCATATGGCTCATTACGACTCGATTATATAGCATGTGAACCAAATTGTCAAGTTTCATGCAAGATACAAGTATAAGAGCAAGTTAGAACGATTGCATAAGTATTTGGTTAAGTTTGATTGAAAGTCAACTTTGGTCGGGTCAAAGTCAACACGTTCGGGTCGGGTCTCGAACTATTTTTCTGAAGTTTTTAATCATATATAAGCATGTTAGAACATGTTACATGGTAATCGGAGGTGCGTAGCATAGTTAGAATTTTTCGTAAAATGACCAAGTCCAACAGCATCTGGTAGTTCATCTGGACGGCATCCAGATTGGCTGGACGGCGTCCAAAGGGTGGGACGGCGTCCAAACACCTGGCCAGTTACAGTTTGCTGAAAATTCACAAGTCTCGAACCAAAACTCAAATAATCACAATTTATGATCCGCAAACAATCAAAACAGGTATCTTATATCATCGAAAAGGTATTTTGATAAGGAATACAACTAACCACATATCATCAATCAAGTTCATCATTTACAACAACAAAAACCTCGTTGAATGATCGTTAAATGTTCATAATCAACGTTTCAAGTTCACAAAATGCATTTCATGATTCGGGAAACCAATTTACACATATGATATGCCGTTTTGAAGGTAATGAAACATACATTACAACTAAACACTTACTAACAAAATTTCATAGCATTCAAGGCATCAAAAGTTTATTTTAAGTCTATCAAACCCTAACCAAAATTCACAAACTCGTAATCATGTTATTGAAATTTTCTTAATCAACCTACACATCAAAATGAAGCTAGTGATACTAGTAACACAATTAAAACATGAACTTTTAACATCTACAACATATAATCATCCAAAACTCAAGATTAAACATACACTTTTCAAGTTCATGCTAGTTACATCAAAACATCAAGATCGAGCATACAAATCCTATATTTATGTTAGACTCGAGCCATAGACACTAATTAACACACTTTTAAGTTTAAAAGATCAAGAACAAGAAATTTAGTGTTTTTAAAAAGTTACTCAAATGTGATGAAGTTGGTATGGAATCGAAGAGGAAGTTGCAAGGATTCCAAATATGCAATTTGTTTTGAAGAACACTTGCTAGATCGGATTTGGATGATGAATTTGTGTTTGAGGGTTTGAGAGAATAAAGGTGGAAGTATTAGAAAAGAGGTGAGTGAATGAATGGAGGTGGTGAAGTGGTTGACTAGTTGACCAAGTCACCACTTTGGCCACTAGTCAAGATTAGTCCCTCAAGTTTGTAGTTGGGTGCGCGAATTAACCGAACGAATATTTTAAATACGCGAGAGTAAACAGAAGATGTTATAATCCAATAACGGAAATATTAAGAACGTTAGCTAATGGAGGATACGAATCTAGATACGAACGATATTATCAAAATAAAAAGACGGGAGTTAAAATAATCTAACGGAAAAATGCGGGATGTTACAATACTTTTTCCGGAACGCAGTCCGAGATAATCGTAACTGTGTATATATATGAATATATCTTCAATGTGGTCTGTGCGTTTCAACAGCTCTTTCACCTCCTAAAGAGCAAAGTTGGCTTGATGAGCGCAGATGAGAAAGCGGGAGCAAGAAAATCAAGAATCTCTTTCTTGTCCTTCTACTTAAGGGGTAAAGAGAAGCGTTTTTTCTACTGAGAAAGGAACGTTCAGCGCGAAGGTTCAAGACTTAGTCGAGTGTTAGCTAAGCTAGATTGCCGAACGTTAGCGAAGCTAGATTCTCATAGTGAGGTGCTACGAGTTAGCGAAGCACTGTTGTAGGGCCGAAGCCTTATTAAGAATGCTATAATGCTAACCCAAGGAAATCTTTTTCATGTGGCTTGGTAAGGAAATTTTGAGTCATGGGTACAGGACCCTTTACATGTAAGACCTATTATATTGTTGACGCAATTTGGGATCCTCATTATAGTCAACCGGGTGTAGAAGCTTTTACTCGGGGGGGGGGGGGGGGGGGGTGCTCTTGTGCCAGTAAATATCCCCTATTCTGGTGTTTATCAGTGGTGGTTGATATCGGCTAAAAAGTCACAATTTTACCTCGATATTAGGGCCCAAAAATAATAAAGTTCCAAGCTTTATTGACAAAATAATCACTTTGTCGGTTGATTTTGTAGATTTCGATACTACAAAGATAATTCAAAAAGAATCATGAGAATCGGAGCTAAAACAAAGATTCTAAAGTGAGAACGGTAAAAACCAAGTTACGATCCCGAGAACAAACAAAACGATCCAAGCAAAACAGCAAGACCAGGGTGCCATACGGCCTGCCATATGGCCTGCCAACATCACAAACGGCCTGTCAGCCACCGGCCTGTGAAAACGGCTTCCCTTGCAAACGGCCTGGGAAAACGGCTTACCGTACGGCTTGCCAGCCGTTTTCCAGCCAAACTCAAGTCTATTTAAAGGGTATTTGTCATCCATTTTCCACACACCTCTTCACACTCTCTCACTACAATACACTTTCTCTCACTAGAAGATTTCAAGGCCTTCTCACCTCCGAGCCGGAAATTAAGTACCCGGAGGCGAACGCCGAAGATTGTACTAGGAGCGGTCTAGAGGATGTCAGCACTTGTAATGGTCCAGATCTCATCTATAAACGGTGAATGCCATCCTTAATTTAATAAAGTTACTTTGTTACTTTAAGTTGCTTTCATCTTGCATGCTTGTCTATCCGTTATAAATGTTTATTATATGTTGAATATCTTATCTGAAACTTATGCTATTGTTATGCTGAAACCTTGATGGTTTAGAAGTCTAATTCATGGACAACCCTTTCCATTTACTCACGTGGCTATAACCTAGTATTAGGACCCGATCAATCCTAGGATACAAGGTAAGTAGTTATGTGTGCTTAACGTCACAATAGGGAAATAGTACCTACGTACAGTTAATCAATTATCCGTCAAAGAAGAGCTACCCAATTAGGTTGTGATTAGAGTAGGCAATATAGAGTTCAGTGAACACTGGCTTACTCAAAAGCATGATTCGCGTCAGAAGCAACGTTCTTGAGATGTTGTAAGATGATCCGGGGTTGAGTAAGTGATTGCAAAGGAGAGACCTCTAATCCAATTAGCAATACCTTAGGATATCTAAGATTGCACATCTGTTAATGTTAAGGCATAGCTTAGTATTAAGTGGAGGAATGTTACTGTAGTTAAACCAACTAGGATTAAGAAAAGCTGAGACTTTCTTTTAAGGATATACCACTTTATTCATGTACCTAGGATTGCATCCTTAAGGTCGTTTAAACCCTTTAAGGTTAGCGCTGGGAGTAAGGATATCCGTCTTAGCTAGAATCTTCAAAGCCTAAACTCTTAGTGAGAAATTGATTAGGTTCTTAACCGAGTTAAATGAGGTTTAGTGTTTATTCTAGAAAGTTGAACTCTTTTGACAATTCTCCATTAGTATCCTATTCTTCATACATATCCATTTTTATCTTTATATTTTATATTACCTTAGTTAAGTTTAATCTATCACCACTTGTAACTAGGGTTAACTATTTAGGCACTTTTGTCCCACATTACTGAGCAAACATACAAAAATACGAACATAAGTTATACTTACCACTTACTTGTTAAAAAGAAGACAAGCAGATGAAATATAGCTAGGAAAACCCAGGTAAATATAAATAATAAAACCGTTACTCCCTTTTGGTAACTGATCGTGACGCGTTGCGACCTAACGAAACCGCATAAATTAAACCGCCCGTTTCGGTCATACTAGTGGTATACAACCGGTTTACGAACTAGTAATGAAGATCTTTATACAGAAGCTCTTTTTCTATTATTTATTTCTGTCATATCTTTAATAGCGGGTTGGTTACACCTACAACCGAAATGAAAATCGAGTGTTTCGTGGTTCAAAATGCATAATCTCGCCCATCATTTATCAGGACTCTTCGCTGTAAGTTCCTTGACTTGGACATGGAATTTAGTCCATGTCGCTATTCCTGCATCTATAGGGGAGTACGTACGATGGAATAATTTGTTAGATGTATTACCACATCCCCAAGGATGAGGCCCACTTTTTACCGGTCAGTGGAATCTTTATGCTCAAAATCCCGATTCAAACAGTCATTTATTTGGTACCTCCCAAGGAGCAGGAACTGCCATTTTAACCTTTCTAGGGGGATTCCATCCACAAATCCAAAGTTTATGGCTGACTGATATGACTCATCATCATTTAGCTATTACATTTATTTTTCTCATTGTTGGGCATATGTATATAACTAATTTTGGGATTGGGCATAGTATGAAAGATCTTTTAGATGCACATATCCCTCTGGGAGGGCGATTGGGACATGGACATTAGGGCCTTTATGACACAGTTAATAATTCGATGCATTTTAATTAGGCCTTGGTCTAGCTTCTTTCCCCTTATGCATTTATAACACAAGACTTTACTACGCAAGTTGCGTTATATACTCATCACCAATACATTGCAATATTCATTATGACCGGAGCTTTTGCTCATGGATCTATATTATTTTTAATACAAACTCGCATACGCGATTCAATGAAGATTTCAATTCAAGAATAACAATAAAAAATGAAAAATAACAATAATAATGATAATAATAATAATAATAATTATTATTATTATTATTATTATTATTATTATTATTATTATTACAAAATTATTATTATTGTTAATTATAATAATTATAATTAATAATAATAAAAATAATAATAATAATAATAATGATAATAATAATAATAATAATAATAATAATAATAATAATAATAATAATAATAATAATAATAATAATAATAATAATAATAATAATAATAATAGTGGTAGTAGTAGTAGTAGTAATAATAATAATAATAATAATAATAATAATAATAATAATAATAATAATAATAATAATAATAATAATAATAATAATAATAATAATAATAATAATAATAATATAAGCTAGAATGTTGTATCGTACTTTCGTTCGGTATTTATATATAGTCATTTAGATATATTGCTCATTTTAATTTTAAAAGTATTGTTGAAACGAAAATAGAAGCACGAAAGTGATGAATGAGAATGAGTGATAACGAGGGTATTCGATACCCACCGTGAAACCTGTAACACGCGAGTTGGTAAGTAAACAGGAATCTCCGTTTATCCGTGGGAAAATCCGATAATTCAACAACTAGTTAGTAAATGGAGACCGACGCGTATGGGTCCGGATTTGGGACATGATTTCTTAATTGGTTCGAGTTCGTCCGGAATTACGTAGACCGGACCAAACCCGGCTCGCTTTCATTCTTACGTAGGCGTGACACGGAGGAACACAGGAAGGTAATGGTATTATTGTATTTTATGAAGATACCTGAAGGATTTAAGGTATCAGAAGCATTAAATACAAAACCCAAGGAAATGTATTTTATTAAATTGCAAAGATATTTTATACGGGTTGAAACAATCGGGACGTATGTGGTATAACCAATTAGGTGATTACTTGATAAGCAAAGAGTATACAAATGACCTTATTTGCCCGTGTATTTTTATTAAAAAAACAACATCTGGATATGTGATCATAGCTGTGTGTGTCGATGATTTTAACATCAGAGCAGATAGATTCAGGCTCATAGCAAGAAAAAATGGTTGATTGCAACCTTATTGAATCAAAGCAAATATAAGAAAGCAAGTAACAAGATTGATCACAATCTTTAATCATGACAAGGAGGAAGAAGCAAGTTAGCAAATCCGAAATCAGCAAGAAACAATTAATCACAAATTTATAATTAGGAGCAAGTTAGCAAGAAGAAAAGACAAGGTAGCGCATCAAAGAAGAAGAGAGATGCAACAACTGATCACAACTCATGATTGAAAGCAAGTAGCTTCCAACAGGGTTGATCATAGTTTGTGATCAGAAGCAAGGCAATAGCAGGAAGTAGCGGATCACCAAGAAAGCAGTCAGGAAGTTGTAGTAAGATAATAGCAATAATTGTTTAGAAAGAAATTAAGTAGCAAGACTTAAAAGATTCAACAAGGTGACAACAAGTGGCTTGAGTCGAGATTATAAAGATTATAGAGGTGAATGTTGCGTAATCTTGATAAAGAAGAAAATATATTTTAAGAAACTAGTTAGTTCAGATTATTAGGGAGTTTCTAGGAAGTTCATTTATCAAAATTGGTGAAAAATAAAATACTATTGAGTTAATTAATATGATTTAGTTGCTATAATTAGCTTTCTAATTCGGCTCTATTTATGAGTCAACAGCAAACGCCGATTTATTGGCATTTTGACTGCCGTTTAGAGCCTAAATTGAATTCCATGCAGGATTTAAAACCCATTGAAATATGATTCAACCATTTCCATAGCGTACCAATTATATTTTTAACTTTATTTTACTACTCGTATTTTTTTTAAAAATATTTCCTACTTATCGGCCGGAGGTCCACTCGGAAGTAATCTCTTTATCCGACGAATATAGAGAGGGATGACTTTCTCTACTTTTAAGAGTGTTTCACTCTGGGTGGAGAAATGACTTGTTTTTATTCTCGAATATGGGAAAGACTGTCTACATTTCACCTCTCCCATACACCACTTATGTGATATTGAGTTTTGTTATTGTTTTTGTTGTTGTTTTTGTTATTGTTGTTGTATGAAAAGAAATAGAAGAAAAAAACATGTATGTAGCATGTAGTTGTAGTAATTTTTGGTAGCATGGGGGACGAAAATATAACTCATTGGTGAATAGTATAAAAAAATACCCATAAGAAATATAAATATTATACTAATTTGTTTTTTGCTGGTGGGGCGGGTGCCCGTTCGAATACCACTAAATACTGTCACTAGGTAATGACGTACATCACGTCATGGCGAGTCACGTGCAACTCATGGCGCCTGACTTACCTTTTACAGGATCACTTCAGTTGAGCTCATGAAGCATTTAGTCAAGTCAATGCCACGTCACGGGTAGCGTGGCGTACCTGGGCAGTTGACTTATTATTTCTGAGTTGGAGCAAGTCCTAGATATTAGGCACGTGGAGGACGTGGAGTAGGTTGTAGGCACGATCAGAAGATTATAGAGGCAGTTATTGATAAGTGGTCGCCTAATTAGCGGTTATTGGAAATAACCGCCAATTACCCACCTATAAATAGTGACCCTAATGATCATTTGGAGGTAAATCAACATTCACACACTCTAATCTTTTCATCATTCCTACCTTGGAGGCTCGGCAAAAGACAAACAACACCACACCCCCAAATCCAAACTAACCAGAGGAACACCTTCCGAAGGTTAGATCAGTTTTTCATTCACTTGCACTCAAGCCGAACTTTTTTGACTTGATCACTTGACTCACGAGATGATTTAGAAACCAAGACGAACAATCTTACTCAATTTTTACTATATATGTAGCATCTACACCGAGAAATTACCGAGAATTCAAGTACTGTGCACCGTTTTTGAAAATTGGTGCCACGGGATATGGTTATATGCATTCTATGGTAACCGAAGAATGCAATAAAGGGTCAAGGACTAATGATCATCAAATCTAATAGTGCACATTAAAACCACTAATGATTATTAATTGAAGCTTTTATACCAATAAATTTAAGTGATGAAGTTAGTTTGCAAGTCGAAACACCGAATGTGTTAGAAGGTTTAAACTGAGACAATACTCATATTCTTCATGCACCTCTCTTTAACTTTTAAGTATCCATATGCAATTCACCTCAATTCCAATTGAGACATATAATATATCGTGATGAAGCCCTTGCAGGAACCATGTATGTGCATAAAATATTATTGGTAAAAACTCTAAATGCATATGATTATGCGACCAAAGCTAGTGGAAAGCCTGTTTTTTACTTTTCCATCACAAAATAATAGCTTACTTCGGGAATCAATTTCACATTTCATTTCAAATATGTATTAAAATTAAATTAAAGCTATTTGGGACACAAAATAATACCTAGGAAAATGCACCCACCAACACATATAGTTCATGTAGGTGACCCGAGACGACATTGATGATTTTGTGTTTAAATTAAAGTTGGTAAAAATCGATTAATTAATTAACCAATACAAATTGACATACACACAGATACATATATATACATATATATATATATATATATATATATATATATATATATATATATATATATATATATATATATATATATATATATATATATATATATATCGGAGCAAGAAACTTAGGTTTTCAAGGCATTATTATTATTACTCCATTATACAGGAGAATACAAATAAATCAATTGAGAATAGGTTATGTGTACATGACCTGGTATATCGATCTTATAAGTAGGCAGGCAGAGATTGAATATTCTTAGCTTGTTGATTATAGTTTGAGGCTTAAGTCGAGGGCGTTTGCTGGATCTGAGTGGTGATGAGAATCTGGGTTGAGAGTCGAATAAGAAGTTCCGGACCACTTAAAGTCCACCAATAATTCATGATCCTGGCCACAATTGGATAGGTTATTAGTGGCTACATGTTGAGTAATTGATGTTGAAATTGATGATGCGTCAACAAGAAGCAAATTGGAATTGGAATTGGAATGCTGAAAATGAATGGTTGATTGTTGGGTGGTAATTACTTGGTGATGTTGGTATATTTTAACTGCATCTCTCTCTTTTCTGTGGGCATTTTGATGACCACCTAATGCTTGTGGACTGTACAACTTTCTATCACAAAACATACATTTATACACCTTCATCACCGAATAATTACTACACGAATTCGACCCTTGTACCACACCTAGCCCTAGATTCAGCCATTCTTTTTCTTTACCATCTTCATGCTTTCTTCGTTTATCTTTTCTTCTAATGTTCATCATATCGATCCAAGCTATATATCTGTTCACCACTAGCTAGCTATACCTAGCTAGCAACATACCTATATATCGTCAGTATGGATTTATTCCTACTATTATTAATTTTTAAAAGGAAATTATCGAATGACAATTGAAAAACCTAGCTATAAATAACAACCCTACAATTTAATTGACACCTACTATATTCACAAAATTAAAGAATGGGCCAATAGCCTAGTGGTGAATGACTCACTCTCACTCGGGGAGGTGAGGATTCGATTCCCACTAGGTGAGGATTTTCTAAATAATTGGATCAAAAACCATTCTTACCGGGCTCAAATGATCCCTTGGTCCCACGCATGCGAAGATTGCAACAATAACAATGCAGGTTCGAATCTTGGGCCTGGCATGCTGTGGGGAAATGGGTGATGGTGTTTCGCCAGGCTCTAGTTGGCTACCGGAGACCGCTGGATGGGTTGACAAAGTCAACACAGGGCTAACATGTCTCTGCCGATACACATGTTTTGCAACAATATTCACAAAATTGAAATGGGTGATGGTGTTTCGCCAGGCTCCAGTGGGCTACCGGGGACCGCTGGATGGTGATGTGTGCGAGGTGGTGTATAAAATAGTTATATTTTTACAACAAAATACTATTAAATACGATACAATTTTACACAAGTTATTTATTTATTTATAGAGTGGATATACCTAAACCTTGCTACAACACTTATAGGCAGTGTACCTAATCGTACAGTAGTATAGTTTTTAGTAAGTCTGGTTCGTCCACAGTGAACTCGCCAAGTTTAACGCTATATTTTTAAAACTATATTTGTAAATAAACATATATATTACAATTATTATTATAAAAGGGGGTTTTTGCCGTTTAATGACCGGTTTGTCGATTTTAAAACTTTAGTCGCAGTTAAAACCTAATGTAGAATATTAAAAATAAAAATAACTTAATTTAAAGTGGAAATTAAATAACAATAATGAAATTGCGATAAAATAGAGTGCGATAATTAAAAAGTATGATAATTAAAAGGTACGATAAATAAAATGACAATAAATTAAAGTGCGATAATTAAATTATGCTTATTTAAACTTCCGTAATCATGATGTTTGACGTGTTGATTTTAGTTTATTACCATGGGTTAATTGTACCTTGTCCTGGATTATTTAATATGTCCGTCTGGTTTTTGTCCATAACAGTCCATCAGTCATAAATATAAAGTGCGAGTGTCCTCGTCAAATTATCCTTATATCCGAAGTCAAATATTCCAACTAATTGGGGACTTAAACTATAATTACACCAAGTGTCATTGTATATAATTCACCCCTGTTTTAATAAGTCCATTAACTATTAATTCATTCCCATGTCCGGTTAAATGAACGATTATTAGTACTTATAAATATCCCGCCCATCGTGTCCGATCGAGTGTATATGGTTATTTATAGGTACGTCCAATTGTAAATCTTTATACTAAATTAACAAACTATCATTTAATTAAACAAATATAAAGCCCATTAATAGCCCATAGTCTAATTTTCACAAGTGTTGTTCTTTTGTCCAAACCCCAATTATGGTACAAAGCCCAATTACCCCGTCTTAATATTTTAGCCCAACATCACGATTACTTCGGCTTAAATAAGCATAATAATAACTTAGCTACTAGACATTAATTTAAAAAGGTTGAACATAACTTACAATGATTAAAAATAGCGTAGCGTTACACGGACAGAATTTCGACTTACACCCTTACAACATTCGCTAACATACCCTTATTATTAAAATTAAAATTATAATTATAATTATAATTAATATATATATATATATATATATATATATATATATATATATATATATATATATATATATATATATATATATACACGTTGATACATGAGGAAGAAAAGGGTGTATCGAATTCAGCAAAATGCGTTGCCTTTTATAGGCCCCATCTGGATACTGTGCACTCCGCGAGTGCGGTTTTTCTTGCCTTCGAAGCTCCGCGAGTGCGGAGCTGTGGATTCCAGCTCACACTTTGGATCCTAGCTTTGCCGACGGTTTTTAAAATATAAATATAATATATATAATTTTAAGAATTATTTATATATTATATTATATTTATTTGCATAGTTGACTTGTAATTTTTGGCCCGTTGCGTCGTGCGTTGAAAGTTGACTTAGGTCCCGGTTCCGGATTTTCGAACGTCCTTGTGTACTATTTAATATCTTGTACTTTGCATTTTGCGTCTTATACTCTTGCAATTTTGAGACGTTTCTCATCAATAATTTGAACCACTTTGATTGTACTTTGTACTTTTTAGCTTTTTGGTCGTTTGCGTCTTCAAATCGTCGAATCTGTCTTTTGTCTTCACCTTTTATTATTTAAACGAATATTACTTGTAAATAGAACAATTGCAACTAAAAGCTTGTCTTTCTTGAGGGATAATGCTATGAAATATATGTTCGTTTTTAGCATTATCAAATATTCCCACACTTGAGCGTTGCTTGTCCTCAAGCAATATAGTCTTGAAATAAAAATACTAGAATCACTTCTTTATTCTTCACACTTTGTACATCAATGAATTATATACGGCGGTATGAACAATGATAGTAACGTTGTGGTTTACAGTCCCATACGACTATGAAAATTTAGATCCTTGAGGAAATTGGATCTTTATGAAAACATTTGATCTTTTGAAAATTCAATCTAGTTTTTACCCTAGATAAGTTTTCCGGAATAACCCTTCACCGGTGGTTGCAAAATATTTTTGTGGGTTTGGTGGGTTTCAGATTTGAAAATTTTAGCTCAAAACTTATGGTTTTGTGTCACCCACTTGCTAACCTTGTATTGGGAAAGCAACACATCCAGTATACTTGCTCCGTATATTACCTTTCGGTAAACTACCGTCCGGTTGTAAAGGAAAGCGTTGAACAAGCAACTGTTAAGGCAATGTCCCCTGACATGCTTTTCATTATGGTCTATAACGTGTCGGATGCAATTACTATCCTTTGTAGGAGCAATAGTAAAGCTCACCTTATAGTTTTTCGGTCTGGCACAAGGTCCTGTCTTCGACCATGCTATGCAACCACCATTCTTACGGTTGACACCCGATTTGGTTCAGGTGACCTAATGAATTCCAGGTGAATTCCTAGGATTTTATGTTCAATGGTAATGAACGCATTAAAAATGGGTTTTCAGAAAACAAATCGGTTTGTAATTTTGATCAAAATATTTTCTCGTTCAAGTTCGAGTTTAGATATCATCGAATTCCATGAGTTTGAATTCTCAATCTTTAAAAGTCAATCTCTAGGATTGAGTAATATCAGTCTTAAAAGCTGATTTTTTGATCTTTAAGGAGATTATCCTTTCTCGGGTTCTGATTCATTAGTCTTATTAAGCTAATTTGCACGGCGCCCTCCCCATTTTACGAGACAGATCATCTCATGGTTAGGATAAATCTGACCACTTGGCGACCCTGTTTGATGCTGAGGTCCGTGGATTTCCAGCTGATTTTCGAGAAAACTTTTCAAGGTTTTTCGTAGACTCTACAACTGGTCTGGACGACAACTTCTTGACCTAAATCAAGAAGCGCGTGTCTTTTTCAAAAGACTTTACTTCCTTTTAATGATGTAATTGATTCATCGTGTAGATCCATCTATTCTTTCAAAAGTATTACAAGAAATCGGGTAAAATGGTTAATTTTGTCCAAAACAAAAGTATCTTTGTACAAAATATGTGATATATGTTTTAAAGAACTTGATAAATTTTTCCCACACTTAGCTTTTATTTTCCTTTATTTGCCTTTTTATTGTCCTCTATTCCATTTTAAATGAATTCTAACATTTTGGGTTGTTTCTCAATTTATGTCCTTTCCGAGGTAACAATAATTTCGGTGTTAACACCTAGTTTTATCATTCATAAATATGTATAAACATGATTTTGAATTCATTTATTTGAAAATTTTGAAAAATTTTACTATAATTGGGTAGTCAGTATATAAGACTAGGGTTGTTCTTTATTATCAGAGAGCACTAGATTCTAATACAACTACTGCGTTACTAGTATTTTTAATGGTAACCAAGTGTATAAGTCAAAAATTTTAAAAATCCGAAAGAATTTAACCCCTTCCCACACTTAAGATCTTGTAATGCCCTCATTTGCAAGAAATCAGTAACAATTTAAATTATTGAGGGTGATTAGCGTAGAAAAAATGATTAAATTTTACCAAAGTTTCCAAACATATTGGCGTTTATTTGTTGAATGATAAATGGTGCACATCATTTGTTCATTCCTGCAGTTGTTATTTCACATATATTTTGCATCTTGTCGTCAAAATTAGTTGCTTTTGCTGAACTTAATGCCAGTCTTTGAAAATGCGCTGTTTTACCCTGTTTTGTACATGAGATAAATTACAAACATATATATACATATTTTTGAAGTTGGGTATATCACCCCACATTCAAAAATTATTAAAAATCTAATAAGAAAAGTTAGAAAATTATAAAAACTATTAAAGTATCAAAAGAAATATTAAAAGTATAAAATTACAAGTTACCAAATAAATAAAAATAAGCATAAAGAAAATCAGGGTTGATAAGGATTGTGCCAGTAGGGATTCCATTCATAGCCGTATGTACTGTAGAATGCTTGAACTGGGTCATATGTAAGGTATGGTAGTCGGGTCTGTATAGTCCAGGGAGGAAATACGGGCATTGAAGTAGCAATGTAGTTTGCATTTATGTGTGCACGATGACTTATGATTTGGTTTTGATGATACTGCTAATCTTGAAATGCTCGTTGTCTAGCCATTTCATACTCATGATGAGCCATAAAAAGTTGCATTTCTGTCATCTCATTCCCCCCTCCCGCGTTACCTTGCTGCTGATCTCTTTCGACCTGTGGATGCGAGTCATCATATGGTGCTGCAGCGTTATGTCGTTTCTTTAAAACCTTAGCACCATGATATACTTTCAAACCAATTGGATCACGGGGTTCTGGTGCTGCAATTATTAATCCCCCCCGACTTCTATCAACATCGAGATACTCAGCAATTAAAGTAATAAAGATACCACCTCCGATTATACCATTAGGTCGTATACTCTTAACTATAGCTGATAAATAATAACCCACACAATAAGGTATACTCACAGCGCTCTGTGGGTCTCGAATACACATGAGATAAAATAAATCATTCTCATTTACTTTCTCTTTGTTATTACCTCGTTGTGTAATCGAGTTTGCTAAGAACTTATGGATTACTCTTAGCTCAGCTCTATCAATATTAGTATAAGAGTTATTCCCCCCACGAAATCGGTTATGCCTAGTCATTCTACTCCATACACCATTCATATCCAAATTCTCATCAACCCTCCTACCCTAAACTATCAACCTTTGACAATCAGCAGATGCTAGTTCCTCAGGCGTATATATACACAAAGCCTGAGCCATGTCTAGTAGAGACATATGGCGTATCACACCTCCTAATAAAAATCTAATAAAACTACGATCGGTTAAGGTAGATACCTGATCATTTATTTCAACACTACATAATAATTCCACACACCATTCTCTATATACACGCCTATGTATATTAAACAAACGTTCCCAATCAGTAAAAGTAGAATTACCATACCTTTGTGTAAGTAATTCTCTGATTGGACCGGCCAATCCGACTGTTTCTAACGGTTCCCAATCTATTACTCTAGGTACTTCAACAACATTAGACTGAAGTGTGTGTAAGTTCCTCTGGTATTTTGGATAATATATCCAATGTCGATCAAACCGTAAATTAGGATGTAAATCTACCAATTCTATATTTGAATATGAAATGAATTGATGCGGTAAATCTTGTCTATATTGGTCATTAATCTCCTGTTCTTCTGCATTATCAGGAGGAGCATTGTGAGCCTGAGATGCGGATGAAGATTCACCCCTTTCAGTCTGCAAAACACATCAAACACAATTTTTGTGCATCCAAATATGCATTAGTGTTAGCAAAATCATAAATCAAAACAATTACAATTACAATGACATGTTTAAACTATATTAAACTTTATACACATTTTCATAATACTAACAATTCTATATTTTTACAAATAAACTTATATGAAAATGTATACAACATTCCAAATCATTTAACTTCTAAAACATGTCAAAAATAATCATTATAGCAATTAAATAGGTTCCACATGGCATTCATATGAATTAGATCAAGTTCATGTATTTTTTATTCAAAAAGTCTACTTTAATACTTGAAAATCATGTTTAGGATCAAAGTTTTGATCATTTAGCAACCTAAACATGTTACACTACTCAATTTAGTATAAACTAACAACAAAATTCGGCCATAACCCGTTTATATCAAAAAAGCCCCAAATTTTGCTCAAGAACACAAACCCTAGATTACTCAAAATTTGAAGTTTAAGGCTTCTAATCATGTTAAATAGCATCAATCTAGGTTATACAAGCATAATATACAATCAATTTAAGCATAATTACACTAGAAATCATCAAAATCAAATTAGGTATATTTTTGTTCAAGAACACTAATAATCCGAATTAAAGGGTGTTTAGATGTAGAAATTACCAATTTTCTTAGGTAACTTCTTGGTAGCATCCTTCTCAACATGATTTTAGCAAAAATTTTGATGTTTAACGGTGAAAAATCGCGAATTTAAGAGTGGTTTTGTGGGTTTTTCGCAGAAAAATAAAAAAAATGGGTGTGAGTGTGTGGAAACTGGTCTGTCGACCAGTTTATCTGGTCTGGGATTCCAAACCTCCGCGAGTGCAGATGTGGTACGCACAAAGTACCGCGAGTGCTGAATTTTCCCTTTTTTTTTATAAAACCTTTATTAATAAAACAATTACTTGATTAATTTAAACTTTTGTTTTCCTTTTTATTTAGGACGAGGTTGTTTCGGTACGTTGACCTAGTCCATCCCTCGATAAAAATTTTAAAAAATTCGTCATTTTAAAGCGTTGTTTTAAAAGCAAAGATTTTTTTTTGGGTTTTTTAATGTTTTTGGCATACTTTAAATCAATAAGATTAAAAATAATGATAATAAAATTTCTCGTCCCTCCCTTGGGTAGAGCAATTTCGGTTCAATGACCTAGTTTTCAACTCACGACGAATTTTAAATATCAAATTTTTAACTTAACGAAATAAAGTAAATTTTTGTTTTTAAATTCACACCAAACTTAAATTTAAAATGCATAAAATTAAAAATTCATATTATTAATATTTTTATACATACAAACTTATTAAAAATATTAATTTTTCAAATATTTACAAACTTAAATATATTGATTTTAAAAAGTTTACAATAATAATTTAATATTAATTTTAAAAACAAAGTAAAAATAAAATTAAAAATCTTTTTGGTCTTTTATCCCACTTTAATCAATCAAATATTGTCAAAAATATACGCCCCCTCTTTTCGGTAAAGTAATTTCGGCTATATTACCTAGTTTTACTCCTGACGAATTTTTGAAATATTTTGAGTTGATTGATTAAAGATATTTATACCTTAAGAATAAACGGTAAATTTCGCAGTGATGTAATAAATTTTTGTATGATATCAATAATTTCGGTTCCGCATACCTAATTTTATTGAATACCAATTTAATACTTTATAGCGAACGATTCAGCGTTTATTATCAAAAGGTTAAAAGCAATAAAAATAAAAACTGTACATACTTACCTGTGAGAAAGAATTCTCAGAGACCTGCTTTAGCCGACTCATAGGAGAGTCGTGTAATTTGGTTCTGCATAGCTACGTAAGCATAACCTCGAATCTTCAATATATTTTCTTCTAAACATATGAACGGTCCTTCTCTGCATAGAGTAACAAATTCGGTATTTGAATATGTTTGATTATTTGAACATTTACCTTCGTGTGACCATTCTCCGCATTTGTAACATCTTTCAAGGTGTCGTGCTCTTCTTTTTGTTGTGGATTTTGATTTTTCTTTACCAAAATGTATCTTATGATGATCTTTTCTGAGTTCTTTCCTTACTCCGTCCATTTTGCCTCTTATGAATGAAACCAGGTCACTCGAAAGTGTGTCATTATTACGTTTAGTAATCATAGCGTGTAGCATTAGACCATGGTTCAGATCAAAGGAATTCTCCATCTCGTAAAGCCTAAAAAAAATAAAAATTCAGAATGGGGGAAGAAGACTAGTTCTTTAGGGTCTGCTAGGGAAAGACCATTCGGATTCCATTCTCGGAAACTACACGAAAACAGAATATCTAACTCTAACAGAAATATATATTTTCCTTAAAAGACTTGATTCTCCCCACACTTAGTTAGCTGTGGTGTCAAAATTGTGATTAACTTCATCTTCAACTTCCATTGGATTATCTATGTAATGTTTAACTCTGTGACCATTAACCTTAAATTCAATTCCATTTGAATTTATTAATTCTACTGTTCCGTACGAGAAAACTCTTTTGACTATGAATGGTCCAGACCATCTTGATTTCAATTTTCAAGGAAATAGCTTGAATCGTGAATTGAAAAGAAGAATTATGTCTCCTTCTTTAAATTCTTTTGAACTTCTGATTCTTTTATCATGCCATTTCTTCGTTCTTTCTTTATAGATTAACGAATTTTCGTATGCTTCATGTCTTAATTCTTCTAATTCGTTTAGTTGACTTAACCGTAGACGTCCAGCTTCATGTAAATCAAGATTACATGTTTTCAAAGCCCAAAATGCTTTGTGTTCAATTTCTACTGGAAGATGACATGATTTTCCATAAACGAGTCTAAAAGGTGTGGTTCCAATTGGAGTTTTGTAGGCTGTTCTAAAAGCCCAGAGTGCATCCTCCAATTTCATGGACCATTCCTTCGGATTTGATCCTACGGTTTTTTCTAGAATACGTTTTAAAGCTCGGTTGGTATTTTCAACTTGTCCACTTATTTGTGGATGATAAGCGGTGGAGATTTTATGAGTTACTCCATATCTTTTGAGAACTTTCTCAAGTTGATTATTACAAATATGAGTACCCCGATCACTTATTAAGGTTTTCGGTGTTCCAAACCTTGCAAAAAGACGTTTTAAAAAGTTGACTACAACTCGTGCATCGTTAGTTGGGAGAGCTTGTGCTTCCGCCCATTTAGATACATAATCAATGGCAACGAGAATATATAGATTATTATGAGATTTTGAAATGGACCCATAAAGTCAATACCCCAAATGTCAAATACTTCACATACTTGAATGACATTTTGTGGCATTTCATCACGTTGACTTATTTTTCCGGCCCTTTGACAAGCATCACAGGATTTGCAAAGAAGGTGTGCGTCTTTGTAAATTGTAGGCCAATAGAATCCAGCATCATAAACTTTTCTTGCTGTGAGCTGAGGCCCATAATGCCCTCATGTTGGTCCTGTGTGACAATGGTTTAAAATTTTACTAGCTTCATCTCCGAATACACATCGGCGTATTATTCCATTTAGACAACTTTTAAACAAATGTGGATCTTCCCAGAAATAGTGTTTTATATCACTAAAGAATTTCTTTCGTTTTTGGTACGATAATCCTTTTTCAAGGAATCCACATACTAAATAGTTTGCATAGTCTGCAAACCATAGAATTTCATTATAATCTATCTTCAATAGATATTCATCAGGAAAGTTGTCTTGTATGGCCGATTTATTTAGAACTTCTAATTCGGGATTTTCAAGACGAGAAAGATGATCAGCGGCGAGATTTTCTGCTCCCTTTTTATCTCTGATTTCAATATCGAACTCTTGTAAGAGTAAGATCCAACGGATTAATCTTGGTTTAGCATCTTGTTTCAAAAATAGGTATCTAAGAGCAGAATGGTCAGTATAGACCACCATTTTAGCTAGAACGAGATATGAACGAAATTTTTCAAAAGCAAAGACAATAGCAAGGAGTTCTTTTTCAGTAGTTGTATAATTCGTTTGTGCTCCTTGTAACGTCTTACTAGCAAAATATATAGGTTGAAATCGTTTTTCAATCCTTTGTCCTAAAACGGCTCCCATTGCAAAATTACTTGCATCGCACATAAGTTCAAACGGTAGATTTCAATTTGGAGTTATCATGATCGGCGCATTAGTAAGTTTTTCTTTAAGAATATTAAAAGATTTGATGCATTCATCTGAAAAGATGAATGGAGCATCCTTTTCTAGGAGTTTATCCATAGGAGTGGCAATTTTAGAAAAATCTTTTATGAAACGTCGGTAAAAACCGGCATGCCCTAGAAAACTCCTAACTCCTCTAACATTGGTGGGATGTGGAAGTTTAGCAATTACATCTACTTTAGCTCTGTCCACTTCAATTCCTTCTTTTGAAATTTTATGACCAAGAACGATGCCTTCTTTAACCATGAAATGGCATTTCTCTCAATTAAGAACTAGATTTGATTGTTCGCATCTAATAAGCATTCGTTCAAGATTAACTAGACATGATTTAAAAGTATCACCGAAGACTGAAAAGTCATCCATGAAAACTTCCATGCATTCTTCTATCATGTCGTGAAAAATCGCCATCATGCACCTTTAAAAGGTTGCAGGGGCGTTACAAAGTCCAAATGGCATGCGTTTATAAGCAAAAGCACCATAAGGGCATGTGAACGTGGTTTTCTCTTGGTCCTCGGGTGCTATTGGAATTTGAAAATATCCGGAAAAACCATCAAGAAAACAATAGTAACTATTTCCGGCTAATCTTTCCAACATTTGATCAATGAAAGGTAAGGAAAAGTGATCTTTTCTGCTGGCGTCATTTAATTTCCTATAATCAATACAAACACGCCAGCCTGTTACAGTCCTAGTAGGAATAAGCTCATTTTTTTCATTTGTGATGACAGTCATGCCACCCTTCTTAGGTACGCATTGAACTGGGCTTACCCATGGACTATCAGAGATTCGATAAATTAAACCTGCATCAAGCAGTTTAATAATTTCTTTCTTAACAACATCTTGCATATTCGGATTTAGTCTTCGTTGGCGTTGCACATACGTTTTATGACTTTCTTCCATAAGGATTTTATGTGTGCAATACGAAGGACTTATTCCTTTAATATCATGAATTTTCCATGCAATAGCTGGTTTATGAGCTTTTAGCACAGAAATAAGTTGAGATTTTTTATTTTCAGTAAGAGAAGACGATATTATTACAGGTAATTCAGATTCACCATGTAAATAAGCATATTTCAAATGATTTGGAAGTGGCTTTAACTCTAATGTCGGTGGTTCTTCTATCGATGATTTATATCGATATCTGTCTTCTTCTTTTAGCATTTGAATTTCTTCTGTTGTCGGTTCATATTCATTAGCCATAAGTGTAGCTAACATTTCAGTTTCATCAATTGGTTCAGTTACTTCTCCTAAAGAACATTCCCCTGTTCCTTGTAATTCTTGAAATTCTTCTAACAATTCTGCATGTGAATCTATAGTTTGAATATAATAATATATATCATCTGCAGATTGCGGTTGTTGCATTGCTCTATCAACAGAAAAGGTAATACTCTCGTCCTCTATACTTAGGGTCAGTTTCTTACCAAACACGTCTATTATTGCTTTGGTCGTGTTTAAGAATGGTCTTCCTAATATGAGAGGAACTCGAGAATCTTCTTCCATGTCCAGAATAACAAAATCTACTGGAAATACTAAAGTACCAACTTTAACTAGCATGTTCTCCATTATCCCTCTAAGATATTTTACTGATCGATCAGCTAGTTGTATGCTTATTCGTGTTGGTTTCAATTCTCCAAGGTCTAGTTTAGTGTATAGTGAATAGGGCATTAGATTTATACTAGCACCTAAATCTGCCAATGCTTCTATTGAACTAAGACTACCCAGAAAACATGGAATTGTGAAACTTCCTGGATCTGATAATTTTTCTGGTATCTTATTCAACAGCACTGCAGAACAATTGGCATTCATAGTAACAGCCGAGAGTTCTTCCATTTTCTTTCTATTTGTGATTAGATCTTTCAAGAATTTAGCATATCTAGGCATTCCTGAAATCACATCAATGAAAGGAAGATTGACATTTATCTGTTTAAACATATCCAAGAATTTGGATTGCTCGGCTTCAAGTCTCTCTTTTCTCATTTTACTCGGGTAAGGAAGTGTTGGTTGGTATGGTTTAACATAAGGTTTAGCCTTAACTGTGTTATCTTCATTAACCTTTTCAACTACCGGTTCTGTTTTCTTATCTTGCTCAGACTGTGGTTCTTGTGTAGTAAGAATAGAGTCATCGGAAATTATAGGTATTTCAGGTGGTTTAAGTGTAATACCACTTCTTGTGGTAATAGCTTTAGCTGTTTTATTTCGGGGATTAGCATTTGTATCACTAGGTTGACTTTCCGGTTTTCTTTCACCTATTAACCTTGCTAGGTTACTTACTTCTTGTTTCAGATTTTGAATAGAAGCTTGTTGATTTCTAAATGCTTGAGCATTTTGTTCATTGGTTTGTTTCTGAGATGTGAAAAATTGAGTTTGAGATTCAACTAGCTTCGACATCATATCTTCTAAATTTGGCTTTTTATCATCGGTTTGTGGTGGTTTGTTTTGAAAAATAGGTCTTTACAGATTGTAAGTATTATTGAATACTTGTTGATTGCTAGGACCTTGTTGGTTGTTGTATGGAACATTTCGGTTATAGTTCTGATTTTGATTGTAGATTGGTCTTGGCGGTTGATAATTATTCTGATAATTATTTCCAGGCCTTTGGTTTATGTATGAAACATTCTCTCTTTGTTCCATTGTTAGTTCAATACTGAGACAATCTTTTGTCAAATGTGGTCCTTCACACTGCTCACAACTAATTTGTATTGAGTGGATATCTTTAGTCATCTTTTCCATTCGTCTCTCAACAGCATCTATCTTTGCGGAAATGGAATCGAAGTCATGGCTAGAATCGGCTCTAGCTGCTTTAGATGATCTAATGATATCTTTTTCTTGGTGCCACTCATGTGAGTGGGAAACAGTGTTATCAATAATTTTATAAGCGTCAGTTGCGGTTTTCTTCATAATGGAACCACCAGCTGCTATATCGATGTCTTTCCTTGTAGTGATGTCACATCCTTGGTAGAATATTTGTACTATTTGACAAGTGTCTAAACCATGTTGCGGACATCCTCTTAATAACTTTTCAAATCTTGTCCACGCCTCATACAAAGTTTCATTTGGCTTTTGTGTGAACGTAACAATTTCTCCTTGAAGTCTTACGGCTTTAGATGCCGGAAAGAATTGTTTAAGAAATTTTTCAACTAAAATGTCCCATGTATCAATCACCCCTTCAGGTAACGATTCTAACCAATCTTTGGCTTCTCCCTTTAAAGTCCAGGGAAATAACATGAGATATATCTGTTCATCCTCCACTTCTCTAATTTTAAATAAAGTACAGATCCTATTAAATGTACGAAGATGTTCATTTGGATCTTCCTTCGGTGCACCACTAAATTGGCATTGATTAGTTACCATGTGTAGAATTTGTCCTTTGATTTCATAATCTGGCGCATTAATGTCAGGTTGAGTAATTGCGTGACCTTGGCCAGTGCGTTTAGCTCTCATTCGGTCTTCCATACTTAGAGGTTCCAGATTCTCCATGATTGAATTTGTTGAATCTGAATCACTATAGGATTCTGATTTAATGGGTTGTTCCTCGACAATCTCTGTTTGAATGATTGGTGGTTCCGGAGGAAAGATTAGCGGTTCAGGATCTCTGAATTGTCCCTGAATATCCTCCGGATTCTCAATTGTGAGGTCGGGTTCAAAAAATGGATTATCGGAAATTTGAATTGGAGTACTTGGTCGACTAGATGACGATTCTAAAGAAAAATCAACGGCGACAATATTTTCTAGATGTCTTGATTGAGTTACAGGTGGTGAACGTACAAAAGGTGGTGAACGTTTTGCTCGGTGCATTCACTGAATATCCTATTAGTTTTTAAAAAGAAAGAAAAATTATATAAGTTATCCAATTAATAGACTTTTCTGCTTTTGCTCACGTTTCGAATAGCTAATAGATGTAGCAGGGAGCCAGAACCCTTTAAATCGGAAGCTCACAACTCAGCCATTAACAAATCCAACTATTACTACGAACCAGAAAATTTTAGATGTCTATCAATTTAACCACTTAAAATAATTTTTCGTTGAAATTTAAAGAAATTTTAGAGAAGAAATAGAAAATTCTATGTCCTAAAAACTAGAGTGGCGAAAAATAAGAAAGAAAAAGAGCGCGTCGAAAAACGTCGAAAAATAAAAGGTCAGAAAATAAAAATAAGAAAGAAAAACGTCGAAACTTAAAAGTATAAAACTAAGAAATAAAGGTTGCGTCTAAAGGTATTAAAGCTTAAAAGAAATTCTATATCCAAAACGGCAATAACTTAAAAAGTACTAAAATCTTAAAACGGCGTCGCAAAAATCGAAAGCACCTAAATCTTATTCTAAAGAAAAAGCACTTAAGGGATTTTACGGCAAACCCTAAAAATCTATAAATAAAAATAACTATGGCAAAAACTATGACTTAAAACTAAATACGAAGGAAAAATACAAATATTACGAATAAACGATTAAAAAGTTACGAAATTTTAAAAATAAAACTTAAAGTTGTAAAAAAATAAAATTTTTATAAAAATATTATTTTTAAATTAATATTTTAAAAAAGTATTAATTTTATAAGTAATAAAACTAATTAAAACCTAAAAATACAAATTTAATTAACTAAAACTAATTAATATTTTAATTAAACCCGAATTAATAATAATAAATAAATAAATAACCCTAATTTTGTAATTAATGCTGCAATGTTTGACCTGTCAGATACCTCCACGAGTGCGGATGCCAACTGGGAAAAGTACCGCGAGTGCGGATGCCACAGATGCAGGTCGAATTTTTTTAGGCTCAGTTTCTATTTTTTTTTTTTTTTTACTTTTTATGTTTTGTTTTTTATTTTTCTGTTTTTATTTTATAGAAAATGTTTTATAATATAACTAAAACTTATATTTTAAATAAAAATCACTTATTAGTATTTTATAACTAAAAATACTTTTTTTATAGACTTAAAGATATATAGTTTTTATGTTTTTATATTTTTGAAATTTAAAACTTATGTAAATATACTTTTACAAAAATAACGTAAAAACTAAAGTTTTTTTTTATAGGGTCTCACTTCGGCGTTAAGTGTTGTTCCCCGGCAGCGACGCCAAAAATACTTGATGTGTGCGAGGTGGTGTATAAAATAGTTATATTTTTACAACAAAATACTATTAAACACGATACAATTTTACACAAGTTATTTATTTATTTATAGAGTGGATATACCTAAACCTTGCTACAACACTTATAGGCAGTGTACCTAATCGTACAGTAGTGTAGTTTTTAGTAAGTCCGGTTCGTCCACAGGGAACTCGCCAAGTTTAACGCTATATTTTTAAAACTATATTTGTAAATAAATATATATATTACAATTATTATTATAAAAGGGGGTTTTTACCGTTTAATGACCAGTTTGTCAATTTTAAAACTTTAATCGCAGTTAAAACCTAATGTAAAATATTAAAAATAAATATAACTTAATTTAAAGCGGAAATTAAATAACAATAATGAAATTGCGATAAAATAAAGTGCGATAATTAAAAAGTATGATAATTAAAATGTACGATAAATAAAATGACAATAAATTAAAGTGCGATAATTAAAAGTGCAATTAAATATGAAATATATAAATTATGCTTATTTAAACTTCCGTAATCATGATGTTTGACGTGTTGATTTTAGTTTATTACCATGGGTTAATTGTACCTTGTCCTGGATTATTCAATATGTCCGTCTGGTTTTTGTCCATAACAGTCCATCAGTCATAAATATAAAGTGCGAGTGTCCTCGTCAAATTATCCTTATATCCGAAGTCAAATATTTCAACTAATTGGGGACTTAAACTATAATTACACCAAGTGTCCTTGTATATAATTCACCCCTGTTTTAATAAGTCCATTAACTATTAATTCATTCCCATGTCCGGTTAAATGAACGATTATTAGTACTTATAAATATCCCGCCCATCGTGTTCGATCGAGTGTATATGGTTATTTATAGGTACGTCCAATTGTAAATCTTTATATTAAATTAACAAACTATCATTTAATTAAATAAATATAAAGCCCATTAATAGCCCATAGTCTAATTTTTACAAGTGTTGTTCTTTTGTCCAAACCCCAATTATGGTACAAAGCCCAATTACCCCGTCTTAATATTTTAGCCCAACATCACGATTACTTCGGCTTAAATAAGCATAATAATAACTTAGCTACTAGACATTAATTTAAAAAGGTTGAACATAACTTACAATGATTACAAATAGCGTAGCGTTACACGACAGATGTAGTGACCCGAACTTTTCCATGTTTATATATATTAATTGAGATTGATGTTTACATGATTAAATGTTTCCAACATGTTAAGCAATCAAACTTGTTAAGACTTGATTAATTGAAATAGGTTTCATATAGACAATTGACCACCCAAGTTGACCGGTGATTCACGAACGTTAAAACTTGTAAAAAACTATATGATGACATATATATGGTTATATATATAGTTAACATGATATTATGATAAGTAAACATATCATTAATTATATTAACAATGAACTACATATGTAAAAACAAGACTACTAACTTAATGATTTTGAAACGAGACATATATGTAACGTTTATCGTTGTAACGACATTTAATGTATATATATCATATTAAGAGATATTCGTACATCATAATATCATGATAATATAATAATTTAAAATCTCTTTTGATATTATAAACATTGGGTTAACAACATTTAACAAGATCGTTAACCTAAAGGTTTCAAAACAACACTTACATGTAACGACTAACGATGACTTAACGACTCAGTTAAAATGTATATACATGTAGTGTTTTAATATGTATTTATACACTTTTGAAAGACTTCAATACACTTATCAAAATACTTCTACTTAACAAAAATGCTTACAATTACATTCTCGTTCAGTTTCATCAACAATTCTACTCGTATGCACCCGTATTCGTACTCGTACAATACACAGCTTTTAGATGTATGTACTATTGGTATATACACTCCAATGATCAGCTCTTAGCAGCCCATGTGAGTCACCTAACACATGTGGGAACCATCATTTGGCAACTAGCATGAAATATCTCATAAGATTACAAAAATATGAGTAATCATTCATGACTTATTTACATGAAAACAAAATTACATATCCTTTATATCTAATCCATACACCAACGACCAAAAACACCTACAAACACTTTCATTCTTCAATTTTCTTCATCTAATTGAACTCTCTCAAGTTCTATCTTCAAGTTCTAAGTGTTCTTCATAAATTCCAAAAGTTCTAGTTTCATAAAATCAAGAATACTTTCAAGTTTGCTAGCTCACTTCCAATCTTGTAAGGTGATCATCCAACCTCAAGAAATCTTTGTTTCTTACAGTAGGTTATCATTCTAATACAAGGTAATAATCATATTCAAACTTTGGTTCAATTTCTATAACTATAACAATCTTATTTCAAGTGATGATCTTACTTGAACTTGTTTTCGTGTCATGATTTTGCTTCAAGAACTTTGAGCCATCCAAGGATCCATTGAAGCTAGATCCATTTTTCTCTTTTCCAGTAGGTTCATCCAAGGAACTTAAGGTAGTAATGATGTTCATAACATCATTCGATTCATACATATAAAGCTATCTTATTCGAAGGTTTAAACTTGTAATCACTAGAACATAGTTTAGTTAATTCTAAACTTGTTCGCAAACAAAAGTTAATCCTTCTAACTTGACTTTTAAAATCAACTAAACACATGTTCTATATCTATATGATATGCTAACTTAATGATTTAAAACCTGGAAACACGAAAAACACCGTAAAACCGGATTTACGCCGTCGTAGTAACACCGCGGGCTGTTTTGGGTTAGTTAATTAAAAACTATGATAAACTTTGATTTAAAAGTTGTTATTCTGAGAAAATGATTTTTATTATGAACATGAAACTATATCCAAAAATTATGGTTAAACTCAAAGTGGAAGTATGTTTTCTAAAATGGTCATCTAGACGTCGTTCTTTCGACTGAAATGACTACCTTTACAAAAACGACTTGTAACTTATTTTTCCGACTAGAAACTTATACTTTTTTTGTTTGGATTCATAAAATAGAGTTCAATATGAAACCATAGCAATTTGATTCACTCAAAACGGATTTAAAATGAAGAAGTTATGGGTAAAACAAGATTGGATAATTTTTCTCATTTTAGCTACGTGAAAATTGGTAACAAATCTATTCCAACCATAACTTAATCAACTTGTATTATATATTATGTAATCTTGAGATACCATAGACACGTATACAATGTTTCGACCTATCATGTCGACACATCTATATATATTTCGGAACAACCATAGACACTCTATATGTGAATGTTGGAGTTAGCTATACAGGGTTGAGGTTGATTCCAAAATATATATAGTTTGAGTTGTGATCAATACTGAGATACGTATACACTGGGTCGTGGATTGATTCAAGATAATATTTATCGATTTATTTCTGTACATCTAACTGTGGACAACTAGTTGTAGGTTACTAACGAGGACAGCTGACTTAATAAACTTAAAACATCAAAATATTAAAAGTGTTGTAAATATATTTTGAACATACTTTGATATATATGTATATATTGTTATAGGTTCGTGAATCAACCAGTGGCCAAGTCTTACTTCCCGACGAAGTAAAAATCTGTGAAAGTGAGTTATAGTCCCACTTTTAAAATCTAATATTTTTGGGATGAGAATACATGCAGGTTTTATAAATGATTTACAAAATAGACACAAGTACGTGAAACTACATTCTATGGTTGAATTATCGAAATCGAATATGCCCCTTTTTATTAAGTCTGGTAATCTAAGAATTAGGGAACAGACACCCTAATTGACGCGAATCCTAAAGATAGATCTATTGGGTCTAACAAACCCCATCCAAAGTACCGGATGCTTTAGTACTTCGAAATTTATATCATATCCGAAGGGTGTCCCGGAATGATGGGGATATTCTTATATATGCATCTTGTTATTGTCGGTTACCAGGTGTTCACCATATGAATGATTTTTATCTCTATGTATGGGATGTGTATTGAAATATGAAATCTTGTGGTCTATTGTTACGATTTGATATATATAGGTTAAACCTATAACTCACCAACATTTTTGTTGACGTTTTAAGCATGTTTATTCTCAGGTGATTATTAAGAGCTTCCGCTGTCGCATACTTAAATAAGGACAAGATTTGGAGTCCATGCTTGTATGATATTGTATAAAAACTGCATTCAAGAAACTTATTTTGTTGTAACATATTTGTATTGTAAACCATTATGTAATGGTCGGGTGTAAACAGGATATTTTAGATTATCATTATTTGATAATCTACGTAAAGCTTTTTAAACCTTTATTGATGAAATAAAGGTTATGGTTTGTTTAAAAATGAATGCAGTCTTTGAAAAACGTCTCATATAGAGGTCAAAACCTCGCAACGAAATCAATTAATATGGAACGTTTTTAATCAATAAGAACGGGACATTTCAGTTGGTATCCGAGCGTTGGTCTTAGAGAACCAGAAAATTTACATTAGTGTGTCTTATCGAGTTTGTTAGGATGCATTAGTGAGTCTGGACTTCGACCGTGTTTTCTTTAAAAAATGATTGCTTAACATTTTTGTTGGAAACTATATATTTTTTAACATATGAATATTATGTGATATATTAATCTCTTAACGTGTTTGATATTATGTGATAGATGTCTACCTCTAGAACAAGTCCCATTGACTCACCTAATAATAATGAAGAGTCAAATGTAAATTGGAATGATTTGTGGACTGATTCACAAGTTCCCGAAGAGGAACCGGAAGAAGAGTCGGAACCGGAAGAAGAATCGGAACCGGAAGAAGAATCGGAACCGGATGAAGAAATAGAACCGGTGGGGGAAATAATAAAACGGTTAAGTAAAAGAAAATCCTCAACCAACCGACCAAAGTTAATTATGGTCAATGGTGTTTCCGCCAAGGAAGTAAAATATTGGGAGGATTACCAATTCTCCGATGAATCGGATTCCGACGAGAATTCCGATGATGTTATAGAAATTACCCCAACTGAATTTAAAAAGGCAAAAGAAAATAATAAGGGAAAGGGCATAAAAATAGAGAAATCTAATTCCAACCCCGATGAACTTTATATGTATCGTCAACCCCCGAAGTCCTTAAGTTGTAACAATGACCCGGGAACCTCTAAACCACCAGGTTTTTCTAAACCAATGTGGACAACGACGGCTCGTATTAGGGGAACATCATATATCCCTAGAAACTTGGCAAAACGAACCAAAACCGAAGAAGAAGAAACGAGCGAGTCGGAATAAGATAGTTGTATTCGTGTGGTGTAATATATGGAATATAGTGTTCTTATGCTTTATGATATATGTAAAAATTGCTTGTATTAATAAGTATTTTTTTTATGAATCTAACTCTTGTCTATTTTACAGTTTAAAAACACAAAATGGATAGACAACCCAATATTTTAAGAGACCTACCCGGAGACATGATTGATGAAATCTTGTCTAGAGTCGGCCAGAATTCTTCGGCACAACTATTTAAGGGGAGATCAGTTTGTAAGACATTCGAAGAACGTTCCAAGAATGTCTTGGTTTATAAGAGACTTTCGTTTGAAAGATGGGGGATATCACATTGGGAAACCCATAAGTTACGATGTGTTTACTTTGACGCATATATTGCGGGGAACCCAAATGCTATTTTACGCAACGGGTTAAGAAATTATTTTGACTCAATATATCCGAATATTGGACTTCGTGATTTAGAAAAAGCGGCTAACATGCAACATAAAGAAGCATGTTATGCTTACGGATTAGTAATGTTCGCTTCTCACCAAAGTGAGAACAAGAACATCGGGTTACAACTATTAAACAAAACGTTTCCACAAGTGACGGAGTCGGTAATTGGGGTAAGAAATGAGGTTTTTAGATTATTACGGGACTGTTGGACATTACGTAACCCTCGTCCCTTTGATGACGTTACAACACGCTGTCTTATCAACGGCCATAACGGTTATGTTGCACAAGACCAAGGATGGGAAGTAGTCCTAGTAAAACCAGAATGCATGACTTGTTTCTGGACGTATGAATTACGTGTCTTTATTGCCTTTGCCGAACGACTTGTGTACTAGCTAGAATTGTCTTCACAACTATCTTGTATCAAAGTTATTGTGTGCTATATTTCATGCTTTATGTAAAATAAGCGGTATTGTAAGTTTGTAAAATATTGTATAAAAGTTTGAACGCGAAATATTATTACAATCAGTTTTTCATATAGAATTGTAGTAGTTGAATTGTATATTAGCTACTAAGTATGAACTTAACGGGTAGGTACTACCCGAATTTAAACTTATAAAACGCTAATATGAAGAAAAAGCTTTTATAAATGAGTTCATATTATGCTACGAAATACTATTAACTACTCTTAATATTCTGTATGATTAACTTGTTCCATTTAACTATTTTGAAAGAAATGGCACCGACTACTCGACACACCGTGAATATGAATGAAGAGGAATTCCGTACTTTTCTAGCTTCAAACATAGCCGCAGTACAGGCTGCGCTACATACCAACAATAACCTTGGATCTAGCAGTACAGGAAATCGTGTAGGATGCACCTACAAAGAATTCACTGCCTGCAAACCTTTGGAATTTGATGGAACCGAAGGACCGATCGGATTGAAACGGTGGACCGAGAAGGTTGAATCGGTGTTTGCCATAAGTAAGTGTACTGAAGAGGACAAAGTGAAGTACGCTACGCATACCTTCACAGGTTCTGCGTTAACATGGTGGAATACCTATCTAGAGCAAGTGGGACAAGATGATGCGTACGCACTACCGTGGTCAGCATTCAAGCACTTGATGAACGAGAAGTACCGTCCCAGAACTGAGGTCAATAAGCTCAAGACAGAACTTAGAGGGTTACGAACCCAAGGATTTGATATTACCACGTACGAAAGACGATTCACAGAATTGTGCCTATTGTGTCCGGGAGCATTCGAAGATGAGGAAGAGAAGATCGACGCATTTGTGAAAGGATTACCGGAAAGAATCCAAGAAGATATAAGTTCACACGAGCCCACCTCTATACAACAGGCATGTAGAATGGCTCACAAACTAGTGAACCAGATTGAAGAAAGAATTAAAGAACAGACTGCTGAAGAGGCCAATGTGAAGCAAGTCAAAAGAAAGTGGGAGGAAAACGGTGATAAGAATCACCAATACAACAACAACAGCAATTACAACAATAATCGCAACAATTATCCCAACAATCGCAACATCAATCGCAACTACAACAAACGGCCCAACAACAACAACAACAACAACAACAACAGCAACTACAACAATAATCCCAACAACAATAATAACCGCAACAACAACAACAATCAGAAGCAACTATGCCAAAGGTGTGAAAAGAATCACTCGGGGTTCTGCACCAAATTTTGCAACAAGTGTAAAAGAAATGGTCATAGCGCGGCGAAGTGTGAGGTCTACGGACCAGGGGTTAATAGAACGAAAGGAACAAATGGTGTCGGAACGAGTAATGGCGGAGCAAGTAGTGTCGGAGCAAGTTATGCCAATGTAGTTTGTTATAAATGTGGAAAACCAGGCCACATTATTAGAAATTGCCCGAACCAGGAGAACACGAATGGACAAGGCCGTGGAAGAGTTTTCAATATTAATGCGGTAGAGGCACAGGAAGACCCGGAGCTTGTTACGGGTACGTTTCTTATTGACAATAAATCTGCTTACGTTTTATTTGATTCGGGTGCGGATAGAAGCTATATGAGTAGAGATTTTTGTGCTAAATTAAGTTGTCCATTGACGCCTTTGGATAGTAAATTTTTACTCGAATTAGCAAATGGTAAATTAATTTCAGCAGATAATATATGTCGGAATCGAGAAATTAAACTGGTTAGCGAAACATTTAAGATTGATTTGATACCAGTAGAGTTAGGGAGTTTTGATGTGATAATCGGTATGGACTGGTTGAAAGAAGTGAAAGCGGAGATCGTTTGTTACAAAAATGCAATTCGCATTATACGAGAAAAAGGAAAACCCTTAATGGTGTACGGAGAAAAGGGCAACACGAAGCTACATCTTATTAGTAATTTGAAGGCACAAAAACTAATAAGAAAAGGTTGTTATGCTGTTCTAGCACACGTCGAGAAAGTACAAACTGAAGAAAAGAGCATCAATGATGTTCCCATTGCAAAAGAATTTCCCGATGTATTTCCGAAAGAATTACCGGGATTACCCCCACATCGATCCGTTGAATTTCAAATAGATCTTGTACCAGGAGCTGCACCAATAGCTCGTGCTCCTTACAGACTCGCACCCAGCGAGATGAAAGAACTGCAAAGCCAATTACAAGAACTTTTAGAGCGTGGTTTCATTCGACCAAGCACATCACCGTGGGGAGCTCCTGTTTTGTTTGTCAAGAAGAAAGATGGTACATTCAGGTTGTGTATCGACTACCGAGAGTTGAACAAACTTACCATCAAGAACCGCTACCCACTACCGAGAATCGACGACTTATTTGATCAACTACAAGGCTCGTCTGTTTATTCAAAGATTGACTTACGTTCCGGGTATCATCAAATGCGGGTGAAAGAAGATGATATTCCAAAGACTGCTTTCAGAACACGTTACGGTCATTACGAGTTTATGGTCATGCCGTTTGGTTTAACTAATGCACCAGCTGTGTTCATGGACCTTATGAACCGAGTGTGTGGACCATACCTTGACAAGTTTGTCATTGTTTTCATTGATGACATACTTATTTACTCAAAGAATGACCAAGAACACGGTGAACATTTGAGAAAGGTGTTAGAAGTATTGAGGAAGGAAGAATTGTACGCTAAGTTTTCAAAGTGTGCATTTTGGTTGGAAGAAGTTCAATTCCTCGGTCACATAGTGAACAAAGAAGGTATTAAGGTGGATCCGGCAAAGATAGAAACTGTTGAAAAGTGGGAAACCCCGAAAACTCCGAAACACATACGCCAGTTTTTAGGACTAGCTGGTTACTACAGAAGGTTCATCCAAGACTTTTCCAGAATAGCAAAACCCTTGACTGCATTAACGCATAAAGGGAAGAAATTTGAATGGAATGATGAACAAGAGAAAGCGTTTCAGTTATTGAAGAAAAAGCTAACTACGGCACCTATATTGTCATTGCCTGAAGGGAATGATGATTTTGTGATTTATTGTGACGCATCAAAGCAAGGTCTCGGTTGTGTATTAATGCAACGAACGAAGGTGATTGCTTATGCGTCTAGACAATTGAAGATTCACGAACAAAATTATACGACGCATGATTTGGAATTAGGCGCGGTTGTTTTTGCATTAAAGACTTGGAGGCACTACTTATATGGGGTCAAAAGTATTATATATACCGACCACAAAAGTCTTCAACATATATTTAATCAGAAACAACTGAATATGAGGCAGCGTAGGTGGATTGAATTATTGAATGATTATGATTTTGAGATTCGTTACCACCCGGGGAAGGCAAATGTGGTAGCCGATGCCTTGAGCAGGAAGGATAGAGAACCCATTCGAGTAAAATCTATGAATATAATGATTCATAATAACATTACTACTCAAATAAAGGAGGCGCAACAACGAGTTTTAAAAGAGGGAAATTTAAAGGATGAAATACCTAAAGGATCGGAGAAGCATCTTAATATTCGGGAAGACGGAACCCGGTATAGGGCTGAAAGGATTTGGGTACCAAAATTTGGAGATATGAGAGAAATGGTACTTAGAGAAGCTCATAAAACCAGATACTCAATACATCCTGGAACGGGAAAGATGTACAAGGATCTCAAGAAACATTTTTGGTGGCCGGGTATGAAAGCCGATGTTGCTAAATACGTAGGAGAATGTTTAACGTGTTCTAAGGTCAAAGCTGAGCATCAGAAACCATCAGGTCTACTTCAACAACCCGAAATCCCGGAATGGAAATGGGAAAACATTACCATGGATTTCATCACTAAATTGCCAAGGACTGCAAGTGGTTTTGATACTATTTGGGTAATAGTTGATCGTCTCACCAAATCAGCACACTTCCTACCAATAAGAGAAGATGACAATATGGAGAAGTTAGCACGACTGTATTTGAAGGAAGTCGTCTCTAGACATGGAATACCAATCTCTATTATCTCTGATAGGGATGGCAGATTTATTTCAAGATTCTGGCAGACATTACAGCAAGCATTAGGAACTCGTCTAGACATGAGTACTGCCTATCATCCACAAACTGATGGGCAGAGCGAAAGGACGATACAAACGCTTGAAGACATGCTACGAGCATGTGTTATTGATTTCGGAAACAGTTGGGATCGACATCTACCGTTAGCAGAATTTTCCTACAACAACAGCTACCATTCAAGCATTGAGATGGCGCCGTTTGAAGCACTTTATGGTAGAAAGTGCAGGTCTCCGATTTGTTGGAGTGAGGTGGGGGATAGACAGATTACGGGTCCGGAGATTATACAAGAAACTACCGAGAAGATCATCCAAATTCAACAACGGTTGAAAACCGCCCAAAGTCGACAAAAGAGCTACGCTGACATTAAAAGAAAAGATATAGAATTTGAAATTGGAGAGATGGTCATGCTTAAAGTTTCACCTTGGAAAGGCGTTGTTCGATTTGGTAAACGAGGGAAATTAAATCTAAGGTATATTGGACCATTCAAGATTATTGATCGTGTCGGACCAGTAGCTTACCGACTTGAGTTACCTCAACAACTCGCGGCTGTACATAACACTTTCCACGTCTCGAATTTGAAGAAATGTTTTGCTAAAGAAGATCTCACTATTCCGTTAGATGAAATCCAAATCAACGAAAAACTCCAATTCATCGAAGAACCCGTCGAAATAATGGATCGTGAGGTTAAAAGACTTAAGCAAAACAAGATACCAATTGTTAAGGTTCGATGGAATGCTCGTAGAGGACCCGAGTTCACCTGGGAGCGTGAAGATCAGATGAAGAAGAAATACCCGCATCTATTTCCAGAAGATTCGTCAACACCTTCAACAGCTTAAAATTTCGGGACGAAATTTATTTAACGGGTAGGTACTGTAGTGACCCGAACTTTTCCATGTTTATATATATTAATTGAGATTGATGTTTACATGATTAAATGTTTCCAACATGTTAAGCAATCAAACTTGTTAAGACTTGATTAATTGAAATAGGTTTCATATAGACAATTGACCACCCAAGTTGACCGGTGATTCACGAACGTTAAAACTTGTAAAAAACTATATGATGACATATATATGGTTATATATATAGTTAACATGATATTATGATAAGTAAACATATCATTAATTATATTAACAATGAACTACATATGTAAAAACAAGACTACTAACTTAATGATTTTGAAACGAGACATATATGTAACGTTTATCGTTGTAACGACATTTAATGTATATATATCATATTAAGAGATATTCGTACATCATAATATCATGATAATATAATAATTTAAAATCTCTTTTGATATTATAAACATTGGGTTAACAACATTTAACAAGATCGTTAACCTAAAGGTTTCAAAACAACACTTACATGTAACGACTAACGATGACTTAACGACTCAGTTAAAATGTATATACATGTAGTGTTTTAATATGTATTTATACACTTTTGAAAGACTTCAATACACTTATCAAAATACTTCTACTTAACAAAAATGCTTACAATTACATTCTCGTTCAGTTTCATCAACAATTCTACTCGTATGCACCCGTATTCGTACTCGTACAATACACAGCTTTTAGATGTATGTACTATTGGTATATACACTCCAATGATCAGCTCTTAGCAGCCCATGTGAGTCACCTAACACATGTGGGAACCATCATTTGGCAACTAGCATGAAATATCTCATAAGATTACAAAAATATGAGTAATCATTCATGACTTATTTACATGAAAACAAAATTACATATCCTTTATATCTAATCCATACACCAACGACCAAAAACACCTACAAACACTTTCATTCTTCAATTTTCTTCATCTAATTGAACTCTCTCAAGTTCTATCTTCAAGTTCTAAGTGTTCTTCATAAATTCCAAAAGTTCTAGTTTCATAAAATCAAGAATACTTTCAAGTTTGCTAGCTCACTTCCAATCTTGTAAGGTGATCATCCAACCTCAAGAAATCTTTGTTTCTTACAGTAGGTTATCATTCTAATACAAGGTAATAATCATATTCAAACTTTGGTTCAATTTCTATAACTATAACAATCTTATTTCAAGTGATGATCTTACTTGAACTTGTTTTCGTGTCATGATTTTGCTTCAAGAACTTTGAGCCATCCAAGGATCCATTGAAGCTAGATCCATTTTTCTCTTTTCCAGTAGGTTCATCCAAGGAACTTAAGGTAGTAATGATGTTCATAACATCATTCGATTCATACATATAAAGCTATCTTATTCGAAGGTTTAAACTTGTAATCACTAGAACGTAGTTTAGTTAATTCTAAACTTGTTCGCAAACAAAAGTTAATCCTTCTAACTTGACTTTTAAAATCAACTAAACACATGTTCTATATCTATATGATATGCTAACTTAATGATTTAAAACCTGGAAACACGAAAAACACCTTAAAACCGGATTTACGCCGTCGTAGTAACACCGCGGGCTGTTTTGGGTTAGTTAATTAAAAACTATGATAAACTTTGATTTAAAAGTTGTTATTCTGAGAAAATGATTTTTATTATGAACATGAAACTATATCCAAAAATTATGGTTAAACTCAAAGTGGAAGTATGTTTTCTAAAATGGTCATCTAGACGTCGTTCTTTCGACTGAAATGACTACCTTTACAAAAACGACTTGTAACTTATTTTTCCGACTAGAAACTTATACTTTTTTTGTTTGGATTCATAAAATAGAGTTCAATATGAAACCATAGCAATTTGATTCACTCAAAACGGATTTAAAATGAAGAAGTTATGGGTAAAACAAGATTGGATAATTTTTCTCATTTTAGCTACGTGAAAATTGGTAACAAATCTATTCCAACCATAACTTAATCAACTTGTATTATATATTATGTAATCTTGAGATACCATAGACACGTATACAATGTTTCGACCTATCATGTCGACACATCTATATATATTTCGGAACAACCATAGACACTCTATATGTGAATGTTGGAGTTAGCTATACAGGGTTGAGGTTGATTCCAAAATATATATAGTTTGAGTTGTGATCAATACTGAGATACGTATACACTGGGTCGTGGATTGATTCAAGATAATATTTATCGATTTATTTCTGTACATCTAACTGTGGACAACTAGTTGTAGGTTACTAACGAGGACAGCTGACTTAATAAACTTAAAACATCAAAATATTAAAAGTGTTGTAAATATATTTTGAACATACTTTGATATATATGTATATATTGTTATAGGTTCGTGAATCAACCAGTGGCCAAGTCTTACTTCCCGACGAAGTAAAAATCTGTGAAAGTGAGTTATAGTCCCACTTTTAAAATCTAATATTTTTGGGATGAGAATACATGCAGGTTTTATAAATGATTTACAAAATAGACACAAGTACGTGAAACTACATTCTATGGTTGAATTATCGAAATCGAATATGCCCCTTTTTATTAAGTCTGGTAATCTAAGAATTAGGGAACAGACACCCTAATTGACGCGAATCCTAAAGATAGATCTATTGGGTCTAACAAACCCCATCCAAAGTACCGGATGCTTTAGTACTTCGAAATTTATATCATATCCGAAGGGTGTCCCGGAATGATGGGGATATTCTTATATATGCATCTTGTTATTGTCGGTTACCAGGTGTTCACCATATGAATGATTTTTATCTCTATGTATGGGATGTGTATTGAAATATGAAATCTTGTGGTCTATTGTTACGATTTGATATATATAGGTTAAACCTATAACTCACCAACATTTTTGTTGACGTTTTAAGCATGTTTATTCTCAGGTGATTATTAAGAGCTTCCGCTGTCGCATACTTAAATAAGGACAAGATTTGGAGTCCATGCTTGTATGATATTGTATAAAAACTGCATTCAAGAAACTTATTTTGTTGTAACATATTTGTATTGTAAACCATTATGTAATGGTCGGGTGTAAACAGGATATTTTAGATTATCATTATTTGATAATCTACGTAAAGCTTTTTAAACCTTTATTGATGAAATAAAGGTTATGGTTTGTTTAAAAATGAATGCAGTCTTTGAAAAACGTCTCATATAGAGGTCAAAACCTCGCAACGAAATCAATTAATATGGAACGTTTTTAATCAATAAGAACGGGACATTTCAACAGAATTTCGACTTACACCCTTACAACATTCGCTAACATACCCTTATTATTAAAATTATAATTATAATTATAATTATAATTAATATATATATATATATATATATATATATATATATATATATATATATATATATATATACGTTGATAGATGAAGAAGAAAAAGGTGTATCGAATTCAGCAAAATGCGTTGGCTTTTATAGGCCCCATCTGGATACTGTGCACTCCGCGAGTGCAGTTTTTCTTGCCTTCGAAGCTCCGCGAGTGCGGAGCTGTGGATTCCAGCTCACACTTTGGATCCTAGCTTTGCCGACGGTTTTTAAAATATAAATATAATATATATAATTTTAAGAATTATTTATATATTATATTATATTTATTTGCATAGTTGACTTGTAATTTTCGGCCCGTTGCGCCGCGCATTGAAAGTTGACTTAGGTCCCGGTTCCGAATTTTCGAACGTCCTTGTGTACTATTTAATATCTTGTACTTTGCATTTTGCGTCTTGTATTCTTGCAATTTTGAGACGTTTCTCATCAATAATTTGAACCACTTTGATTGTACTTTGTACTTTTTAGCTTTTTGGTCGTTTGCGTCTTCAAATCATCAAATCTGTCTTTTGTCTTCACCTTTTATTATTTAAACGAATATTACTTGTAAATAGAAAAATTGCAACTAAAAGCCTGTCTTTCTTGAAGGATAATGATATGAAATATATGTTCGTTTTTAGCATTATCAAATGGGTTGACAAAGTCAATACAGAGCTAACATGTCCCTGCCGATACACATGTTTTGCAACAATATTCACAAAATTAACTCTCTCACACACACACACACACACACACACACACACATATATATATATATATATATATATATATATATATATATATATATATATATATATATATATATATATATATATATGTATATATATATATATACACTAGTTTTTTGAGCCCGTGCGTTGCACGGGTGTGTAAAAAATCGTGCAAAAAATGTAATTTGCAGTTCATATTGGTATGTAAATAGCGGTACTAAAAGAATATGTAAAGTATAAGAATTACTCCGTATTTAAGAGCCCGTGGTGTTGACAAATTTTAAAAATTCTTTTGAGTTTAAGAGCCTGTGGTGTTGACAAATTTTAAAAATTCCTTTAGAGTTTCAGAGCCCGTTGTGTTGACGAATTTTAAAAGTTCTTTTGAGTTTAAGAGCCCGTGGTGTTGACAAATTCTAAACGTGGTTTCGGGTTGCATTAGCACCATTAATATCTTTTTAATATATAAATTATATCACGTAATATTTAGAGTATATTGAAAACTTGTAATGGAATGTAATATTAGTAAAATATAAGTTATATTATTTTAGAATTATTATATATAATTACTTTAAATAAAGGTGTAACCAGCGAGTTTATTTTTATAAAAGTTGTTAGTCATTTCAGTAAAATAATGATATTCGGGTGAGTCGTCATGTATAATTATTAATATTATAATAGTTATATTTGCGTGTTCATAAATATATTAAGGACTTTAACTGTAAATTCATATCACTTTCATATTTATTGCTAAAAAGAAATGCTCTGTTGGTAGTGCATCGAAGCTCTGATTCGAATACCATTTATTGCGTTTTCTTTGTAAAATTATTTCGAGTTTAATGGTGATGGCGGTGAAACCTAACTCGTGGCGAAAAGAAAGATAAATCCGTTAAAAAAATTTGGTGGATTTATTTGAAAACATCCTTAAATAGCTTATTTGCATCAATTTTAAATACTAATGTATATAATAATTAGTTTTTGATCCGTACGAAGAAGTTTATATAGGAACATTACGTACTAAGAAGTTTAAATACTAATGTATACTATGTATATAATAATAATAATTAGTTTTATATAGGAACAATATATTTTGAAGTTTGATATATATATATATATATATATATATATATATATATATATATATATATATATATATATATATATATATATATATATATATATATATATATAATATATAGATACAAACATTCTAAAATAACTTTCAACTACAATTCACAAAAAAAAAATTTCTTGATATATATATATATATATATATATATATATATATATATATATATATATATATATATATATATATGAGAGTTAATTTTGTGAATATATATATGGGATCAAATGAGAACTTTTTTAGTGTGAGAACCCTGAGAACTCAAAAATACACCAGAATGCACTGAAATTCGAGCAAAAAACAACGAATCGAGCAAGAATGGGGAAATTCGAGATAAAAAAGGCGGGAGAACAAAAAATTGATAGTCGAACAAAAAAGGGCGGGCCAACAAAAATATGTTCTACATTTTTAAAATTCGAACAAAAAATGTAGAACACATGATAGTCGAACAAAAATGTGTTCTACATTTTTGAAATTCGAACAAAAAAAAAAGGCGGGCGAACAAAAAATTAATTGATAGTCGAACAAAAAAAGGTGGGCGAACAAAAATGTATTCTACATTTTTGAAATTCGAACAAAAAAATGTAGAACACATGATAATCGAACAAAAATGTGTTCTACAATTTTTTAATTTGAAAAAAAAAAAACAAAATTTTTTTGCTCGACTATGATTTTTTTATTCGTCCGTGTTATATATTGTTGCTCGAATTTCCTTTTTTTGCTCGCCTGCGCACCTTTTTTGCTCGAATTTTAGTGTATTTGGAGTTCCTAGAGTTCTCACACAAAAAACGTTCTCACTGGATCCTCTCCCTATATATATATATATATATATATATATATATATATATATATATATATATATATATATATATATATATATATATATATATATATATATATATATATATATATATATATATATATATTAAGGTTGTATAGTTCGCTATTTGGAGAGTAATAGTACTTTCAAATGAATAATTGGCAATTTAGGGATTAATCGAAATGTACTTTGTATAAATTTAAATATTAAATTTTGGAATTATATGTGTAAAAATAGAAAGAAAAAAAACATAAATATAAACGTTGATCGATTTATTAAATATTAAAACCACAAATTTGATTTTCCCCTAATCGACGTTGATCGATTTATTAAACGAATTTTAAAAATCAAAACGTCATACTCTTAAAAATGAGTAGTCAGGAGTAATTGGATTGTTTTACAACAATGTGTGAAAATGTGTGTGTGTGTGTGTGTGTTTATATATATATATATATATATATATATATATATATATATATATATATATATATATATATATATATATATATATATATATATATATATATATATGAGGATCCAGAGAGAACTAAGGGTAGGAGAGAACTCATAGAACTCCACAAACTGAATGCATCTGCACCTAGCATATGCACATGTTCTTTAGTCTGGCCACATACTGAACTTACAGACAGAACTTCAGTCAGTGGACAGACTGAATTTTTTTTTTTCAATTTTTCTTTCACGAGGCATAGATTCAGTTTCAACCTGTTATGGGCAGATTGAGTTCAATCTTTTGGAGATTAAACCCAATATGTGAGCAGACTGAGTTCAATATGTGGCAGATTGAACTCAATCTCTCACACATTGAACTCAATCAACCTACATACTAAACTCAATCTACCAGTTGAACTCAATATGTAAATAGACTGAGTTCATTTACCATATGCACTTATTGTGTATTGAATTTGAAAAAGACTTTGATCTTGATTTCATAGAAAAATGAAGAACGTGTATAAGCATAAATAAAGAAACATAAAATCAATTAATAAATTGTTAATGATGACTACATGTGATTCAATTTGAGTTATGTTCTATTTGTAGATTCAAACGAGAATCACAAAAAATGAGAAAATTGTGAGAACTTTTTAAATTCATAGTTTTTATGTATTTAAATTCAACAAAATTACATGCAAATGTTAATTAATGCTCATATCATTAACAAACATATGTTCATTACCACAAATTACATGTTAAATTGTTAATTATATGAAATGTTCGCATGTTACACAAACAAATATACACATGTGAACGGGAAAAAACTATATATTTGATTATATATGTAAAATATATGTTTTTTCAAACTATTTTATCTTCAATCTTACTCTCCATCAACATTTATGGGTGTTTGAACTTTTGACTATATATATATATATATATATATATATATATATATATATATATATATATATATATATATATATATATATATATATATATATATATATATATATATAGTGAAAGGATTCTGAGAGAACCCATAGCACCATGTTATGACCACAAATTCCAGAATCATCAATTGATGATTATGACCACAAATTGAGAACAAAACTGTGATCCTTACAAGAATCCTAATACTCGTTCAACAACAGATTATCTCAACAACAACAGCTTCAGTGATTTTCGATCCATGTTCTTCGTTCTTCATAAATTTGAGCTGTGTAGGTCTCTGGATCAAATTGGCACGAGTTGAGGAAATGTAAAAGTGTAGATATGATCTAATTCTTATCGTGACACTATCTGCAACATTACAGATCCAAACATGAAGATTTACTTTCGAATTCGAAAAGTCAACGTTGATGTTCTGCTGGTCAACAAATTAATTGGCGAGATTCTGTTGAATTTAGATGTTATCAACAGATGTCGAGTGTTTTTTGGATGATTTGGAGCACATTTCATGAAGAAATCATACGCTGAAAACATCTAGATCATAAAATTCGATTTTATGTTCATGAGAAGCAATAACGACTGTTGGTCAATCTGTGGCAGATTGGGTTCAATCTGCGGATTGAAGTCAATTTGTCTGCAGATTGAGCTCAATCTGTGGCAGATTGGGTTCAATCTGTACGAAGATCGTATTCAATCTGTACATTGATTGAACACACATACTGAATTTTTTTATAAAAAAAAAAAAAAAAGTTTCAATCTGCATAAAGATTGAGTTCAATCTGCATACAGATTGAGTTTTAGTCTGCATAAAGATTGAAGGTCTGGAGACAGATCGAAGGTTGTATGTGTTGGTTTCATGGGTTCTCTCCCACCCTATATATATATATATATATATATATATATATATATATATATATATATATATATATATATATATATATATATATATATATATATATATATATATATATATAAAGTGTGTCATCAGATGATTGGTTATATCGTAGAATATTGGGCCCAAGCTACAAGATTCCGCTAGAAACACGTTAACTTCTACTTCACCACTTTCATTCAACTTAAAGGATTACAATAATTTAACTGAACAATCTTGCCCTACAACTTTACATCCAGTTGAACCATCCGTACCCTTATATGAACGTGGTATGTTAATTAGTTACTTAGCAAATTTGAATCCAGTTGAGTTTTTATATCACTTTAGATACAAGATATATATAATTGATCATTACTACGAGAACTACAATATTTGATTTTACATTCATTCTATATCACTATCACATCTATCTAATATCTAATTGATCATTACAATTTACAACTTCTAACATAAATGTTAGTATTTACTCCTATAGACTATAGTAAATACCGAATATGATACTAAGACCACTCCCTACAGCTAGTTATCCGTTAGTTACCCGCTCATTACCCGTCATTACTCGTAACTAACCATAGGTACGAACTAGTACCCGCTTTAGTTATCCGCTTTCACCATGGATTTAATGGAAGTATGAGGTTTAGTTATAGATTTGTGGGTCCCAATGGTTTTTTATTGTTTGGACTTAATGTTTTATTGCTTGTACGTTGTATATTTAGAGGGTTATTATTTTAGGCATGATAGGGAGTGTTTAGTTATGGGTTAGTTATAGAATATTGGTGTTGATGTGGCGATGATGTTGAAGGTTAAGAGGATGAATAGTTTAGTTACGATAGGGAGTGGCCTAATAAACTTTGTCTCGCGAACTACAACAACCATCATCTAAAAATATGTTTAACACATAAATAAATAAATTTATTTTATTTAAATAAAACTTAAGTATATAACTTAATTTAAAAAAGCAATCAATGAAAGATATATATTAAATACAAAATTTGATATTCAAATAAACCTAACTATATATTAAACTCTTTGACATTTGCGAACATGCATTTTAACAGTCATTTGCAGATATTCAAATAAACTTACTATTAGGTTATTTAATGTTGCTGTTGTCGAGTTATATAAAGCTTGTACTATTGGACTAAGTTGTTCCAAGTGTATTATGATATTCAAGATTACTAGCGGTACCAATTTTCAATAATTTGTGAGACAGATCAATGACAACTAGGAATGGCAATGGATTGGATATGAATCTGGTGAGGCCATATCCATATTCATTTAAATTTAGTTCATCCATTCATATCCAGATGAATTAAGCGGGTTATTGAATATCCATTAGATATTAAGAAATGTGAATAAAAAATTTTCTACTATGTAACGAAAGCAAAAACGTATTATAACAAAAATAAATATAACATGACCTAAACTAAAATTTTTATTATAACAAAAATAAATATAACATAACCTAAACTAAAAATTTTTCACTAGAATGTGTAATCTTTGTAGAAGATGGAACATAATTTGTTAAATATATTATCAAACATAGATTACGACAAATTAAATGTATAATTTATATGTTTATCAACTTGAATATACATGTTTAATGTGATTACATAGGGATAACATCATGCTAACCGTAAAATGGGTGGGTCGAGTAGGAGGCGACTTGGTAAATGGGTTGGTCGAAAAGTTATTACTCCTTGGCTCGCTTAATATACGTTATTTGTTTTTATACACTGTTAGTTTATGTTATGCCTGTTAAAATGGGTGGGTCGAGTATGAGTGGGCTCAGGTCACTTTAATAGCTCGGCAACTCATGTTGGACTATGTAGGTTCTCATGTTAATTAATACTTTACATGGAGTACATCTCACGTGAAGGCATGATGTCAGCAAAGAATTGTGATATGGGTACACTTATACGTACTATATATATTGCATAATAGTCAATTAAATTAAACAAGCAGCTGTAATTGAAGTTGTGATAATCGTAATTTTAAATAGTTTAAAGAACGAATTCTTGTTCTCAAAATAACTAAGTAGCGTTTTAATTACTATAATTCTTTTGGTGTTATTCGATTTTAATAGTTTGTTTTGTATGTTTCAAAACTTTTTTTTTTTTTTTGAAGGGCAGATAAATTATATTGATTAAAAAAAATATAACAACCCTCATATTTTCATACCTGAATTGACTAATTTGACTATAGGGTTGTTATCCATACGTAATATATAATTAAATTTGACATTGATCAAATATTTATTTTTAGTCGACACTTTTTGTTAACTAAAGTTTACACTAATTATATAAAATAACTTTAGTTAATATTAATATTAATGCGTATTATATTTAAAACTCTATGAAATATAATTATTAATTAAATGATAAGTTATTTTAATAATTATATATATATTTTTAGCTTATAAAAAAAGAGATTTTTTTATAAATTAAATAATGAGCCCATGAATTTTTACTAAATATTTTTAAAAACAAAAACTTATTAAAAACATTTTTAACATGTTTTTATTTTTTGTCAAAATTGGCACCTTTATTTTATTTATATTTTTTCTTTTCACCAACCATTTTTTTCCTATAAATACCCACTTTCATTTCATAAAAACTTGTATCAAATCTTTGGAAAAACTCTCTCACAAACTTGGGAAAGTACTTGAGGTATTTTCTATATTTTTTATCGAATTGCTTTTATTTTTTGTATATTCATTAAAAATTCGAATTTAATATATATAAATTATTTTTACATGTTATAATTAGTATTATAAGTATTATGATGTATAAAAATAATTTTTATAATTTATGGAATATTATTTATAATTAAATACGAATTATGTAGTATTTAAACATAAAAACAATATAAAATTCGTAATAAAATATTAAACAGTAATAAAAATAATTATAATTTTTTTTTTGAGATTATTATACTTTTATAAACAAGCGAAAATTATAAAAATTAAATAAATGGGACGATTAGTATTTAAAAAGAATTTACTTTTACATTATTCTAAACCGAGAGAAATAAGAAAGAAAATACAAAATAAATACAAACGTGTATTAAATATTTTTATAAAATTTTTATATGATTAGTAGCATCACTAGATACTTTAAAAAAATATAAAAATTAATTTTAAATTATTTTTCTTATTTATTTAATTATAGGCCGATTACAATGGTTAAATAATTAGAAAACATTAAATAAATAATATTTTGATATAAAATTTGATTTAATAATTTTTATAACATTTTTACATAATATAGAATCTGTAAAAAATATAAAATTATTTATTTAGGTCAATTTAATATTTATTACCTAATTAAATTTGATTAATATAAATCGAGTATATATATAAAAAAAAGTGGGAAATAAATACAAAAACTTGATAAAATTATTTTTATAAAATATCCTACTGAATTGTATAATTAACTAAGTTTATAAAAATTATAAATATAATATTTAATGAATTAATATTCGAATTAACATATATTAGTATGATTTTCGATTAACATAAGTATATTACATATACTAAATTAATATTATTATTATAACTTACGGTTAATAACTAAGTATACTATATAATAAAGTATAATGCTTATAATGTAAGTTAATAACAATACATTATTAATAAACACTTATTTTATAACTATACTAATTTAATAATAATAACTTATAGTATCTAATATAAGATAATCAAATTGTTAATACATTAATAAATATAATATAACATATAAACCTAAAGTGAAGGTTAATCAAAGATAATGTACAATTCATGTGAACTTCATCGCTACTCACGGTCGTAAGTGAATGATGTCTAGGTTGCCATTTATGGGTAAGCTTGTGGATCTCGAATGCCATGACTTAGATTCTGGTCAAGAGTCCTGGGCCCCCGGTTACATCTGGTCATTCCTGACTTATTTGATAGCAACGAAGTTTGAGTAAAGTTATACAACGTCTTGCTAAAGATTAACCCGAACTTTCTAAAATTGGAAAATTACTATAAGTGGAAACTTTCCATAAATAGTAACCTTCCGAAAATGGAAATTCTTTAGTGAACCATTACTATCAATATAGTACTATATACTATTGTCTGTTAGGCAATGTCTGATCATACGTTCTATCTCTAGGTTGAGATCTCGGTCACGTCCTTCCGTTCAATTCTTTCGTGAAATACTCTTTTGTGCTGCTAAGGTGAACTTCATAGCCCCACTTTTTACTGTTTCATAACTGTTTTATAACTTTTGGGTGAGACACATGCTTGCATTATAACTGTTTTACACTTAGACACAAGTACTAAATTGGTAACTATGCTGTCATGCTTTGATTCATGCTAAATCCCTACCGTAATATCGTCAATTGCTTCGTTTAAATGCAAACTTAATTATTGTGAGTAGGCCTATTGAGTGTAACGTCTCTAACCATTCGACCGTTGGTCTTTGGTTACATAATAATGATTCCACGACACTGACAGTACAAGGTGTCATAGGGTAAACTTGTTTAGTAGCGATATTACAAAATGCAGCAACACTTTTAGATTGATATTTCTATATCAATCAACTTTAAACTAAATCTTGTGGTCTAAAACTTTGGATATTATTTATAAACCTGTGAATTTCACTCAACCTTTTTGGTTGACACTTTAAGCATGTTTTGTCTCAGGTGATGATTGAGCTAGCTGTTTGCAACTTTGTGATGATAGATTTGATGCTTGCATGGATTCCACATCGCATATTATATTTTAGTTCATAAACATTTATTTTACATTTTAATAATAATGTAAACATGTATTACTGCTTCCGCTGTTTTATTAACAAAGGTTTTATTTAAAAAGTCTCATATAGAGTCGTTCTCGTTTATACAACTGTGTTATGATATGATTGGTCACAATTACCCCTGGTCCATTTTGGGGGGTGTGACAGATTGGTATCAGAGCAGGCTGTTGTAGAGAACCAGGATTGCATTTTAAGTGTGCCATATACAATTAGGTACCTTAGCAATGTAGGACTACAACTTCCTTTGACTATAGTGACTTTAATTGTTGCCTTTAATTGTTAAATGCTACACTATACTTTAGAAACTTTACTTATCTTAGAATGCCAAGCCAATCTAAGAACTCTGTTCACTTTTCTAAGTACTATCCAATTACGCCACCGCGTTTAAATGTGACACTATGATTTCTGAAATTCTTGACATTCCTAAGTCATCTATCATGGTTTGTGTATTACATATGTATTACATGAAATATTATCCTTGAATTTTGAAACTCCTATATTTGTTACTATTCATACTCAAACGTATATAACTCCCTGTTATATCACGTACCTATATGCCTTATGCCTTTATGCATCGGTTTACTAACCAGAAAATGTCATTGAGTTATCGAGAATCTCAAAGACATTATAATATCATCACTATTCATATTCATTACTTTCTTTGCTTTCTTGTTATTTTGATCATTGAAATTTCCTGACGGATGACGTCTACCAAACTATAGAATAGAAAGCGTTTGGATTACTGATTTAAAGGATCCTATAGCTCAAGCCCCTAGACCTGAATAGGTCATTACGAATTGAAAATCTTTAATCAAAAGATTATCAGATTACATACTTATCATCTAGACACGTCATACTGCCATTATTAGAGTATAGACACATCATATCTTATTATATCTTATCGTATCTCTCCCAATAATCTTTGTCTAACACTTTTCCTAAATTTCCTCCGTAAATTACGGAAATCTTTTTGCTACATATACATATTCAAGGAGATGAATATATCATCCAGTATTCAACACTAATCTCATATCAAATCCTAATTCAAATCACATAATATGGATTTCTCAACTGATTCCTCGAGCTCCAATGGCAGCGTAACCGGAACAAACGAACCAATCAGCCATCATCTATTTTGGATGAATTGGGGATGGGTTCGTAGTAAACTTAATCAATGGAGACAAGAAGAAGGTAATCCCTTCCACCAACTGAATTCACCTCTTGGTGAAGAACCTGAAGCACTTACCGGCGAACCCGTTCGGAACACTATTTTCACCCTCATTTCCAGGATATCCAGTCATGAATATATAATATCTAAAATTCTAGATCTTATTCATCCACTTGTCCGAACCACCAATCATCCCGGAATAATAGAAGAAGTCAACGAGCTTCGCGCTCGAGTGGTGGCTCTGGAGAATATGGTGCGAAACCTACGAACACCAGCAGTAGCACCAGCAGCATAACCAGTACCATCAGCATCACCACCAACAACATCTGCTTCACCACCAACAACATCTGCATCCCACGCCTCAACATCACACTCAGTACCTCGGATATCAACATCATACGCCCCATAGATACCAAGGAATATTAGTAATAATGAGTTAAGATGTATTGACTCATTCTTCCTGAAGAATTATATATGTATACTTTATATATATGGTTTGGAACACTAATAAATCTTTTCGTACTAAACTATTACGTGTGAATCTTAACTAGTATGTACTACTTGGTTAATTCATATCACTAATATACTATAATGTACATCCTTCGTTAATGACTTAATGATCGTTAATCACTGCTTCAGCACAATAAACTCCATTTCATAATAAAACAAGTGTATTATTCAAATACATGTCTGATTTTACACTTCCATTTTCGATGTACTCGAAACTTTTTAGAAAACATTATTCGTGTCTTGTGAATTTCGCAAGAATTCCACGAGCACCAACATCATAGACCGAGGTATATCAATAACAATGAACGATGAAGTATTGATTCATAACTCCATTAAAGAAATATTCCGCGACGATTATGTAATCTCTCAAGTTTTGAAGATTATTTATTCTTGTTCCAACCGCAAATCAAATGATTTTAATATTATATTAACTCATTAAATCTATATTATATTTGAAGAATACATATATGAACGTATATCTCCATAAAGATTGTAATTAAAGTTCTTTTGTACAAACTGTTAATTGTGAAAATATTTTAACGGGTAGGTAATACCCGAGAAATATTTATATCTCACATTAATATGTTGCATTTTACATTCTTCAATTCTGATTCAATAATCAGTAACTATACTACTTACGTTCACAAGATATATGTATCCGTTCACTAAAGAACAACCATTTTCGTACAAATTCAATTACATATTCTAATTTTGACATATCAGAATCCAAGTAAAGCTTTAGCAAGTGTTATCTTCCTAAAGATTACTAAATTCATGAATTATATTCATTCGTATTCTATGATGAATTATCACACCAAACCACCGAACTTACCATTCCTTACTTTTGAAAATCACAATATTTCTTTGTCAACCGTTAGATCCATTGATGGATGCAACTTACGCTTAAACACTTCAAATTCAAAATTCTTGAAAACATCCTTTGAATCTTGACGATCACAATCAGCGTTTAATCATCTAAAAATGAAATTTTTTGAAACCATCTCGGATTGATAATCGATGATTCAAATATGGCTGCATTAAATGCAGAGGAAACAGAAAAATTGTAGATGGTCTTAAGGGCTAACAGTTTGATAATAAAGAATGGTACGTTGAAAAAGCTTAAAAGAAAATTTGGAACTGAAAAACGGATTGACCTAACCATGGAGGTGACCAAGGACAAACACAAGGGCCAAACCCTATATTCAAAGAATCCAGGTAATTCTGGATCCGGTGAAATCTTTAGAGAATATCTTGCTCCGAAGTTATGTTAAAAGCTTGCGGAAAATTTTTCTTCATCAACTTTCGAACTTAGAAATTCCAAAATGTCGTTATAAATATCCTCTATATTTCTGAAGATATTTTCATAACGATTTTTGTCCGCAATTAATTATCTCTTTGCGATATCTTTAATACATCATAAAGGAAACTGTATTAGTTTCTATATTCTGTAAAATTCAAGTTTAAATTATAAATGTTTTAAAGAAGTATTGAGAATTAAAGCATGAGTTAGTATAATATAATGACGTCAGGCCAACGTGATTATATTACAGTAAGTCATGCTAAATTTTTAATGGAAGATGATGATTCATAGACTTTATAATCATCATTTGCCATGTTACACGACTCTTACATTCTATTTAACCTCTAAACATATCAAAAAAATATTTTTCTTGACGATTCGGTCTTTTTCGGATATTCTGGTAATATGACAAATCAAATCGTGCTATTACCTTTCCTTTCTACTTTATATATTATGATCATTCGAAACTTCATACCTACGAATTCTGGACCATTAGTTGCTTTACAAAAGCATAAAGCTCCGACATATAAGGGAAAATATAAAGCCCGATAACAACTCCGAAATTACAAACCGTGTATATCAATGCGTATAGCAATATAAAGACACGGGATAATTAAAAACACTATAACCCCAAGGGCATAGTAGAAGTAAACAGATTCCTCTGGTGGTAAAAGAAAAAGAAGAATGACTGCATATATGGTCAATATAATAACAAGTATCAATACGAGATTGAGCATATTAACAAATCTTTTAGAAGTTTGAATTGAGGAAGAAAGTATAGAAGTGATAAAGATAATAAAACGGAAGAAGCTAATTTATAGCAAAATTTCCAAACACATCAATCGAGGCAATTCACCGCATTTAATCATAGAAATCTCAAAATTCCGTAAATACCGGAGAATCAAATCTTATAGATTACGAAGATTTCCTTTAATCCCTTGAATTCCGAAAATCAATCGTGACTACGTCAAAAGTTAAGGCGAACATTTAATTTTCTCATTCGCTCTTTTAAGATAACTTCATTTATACTCTTCCTATAATCGAATCGTTTTATCCATATTACCCAATATTGATAAAACAATATTTTCAACTCATATTCATCATTCTTGTTGTAAAGAATGACAATCTCTATCAAATTTCACGACTATGATTTTCATGAACTCCTCTCTATTTTGTCTACCCTAGCGTGGTGGCATAAACGCTCAAGGTTTAAATGAGCTCGATATTATTCATAACATTTTTTATATATCCAATTTACTGAAATGACTTGTATAACATCATCATTTTGAATGATCTCCGCATTAATAATAAAATGCACTTCGTAGAAGAACTTGAAGAAATTATGGTTTGTATGATTCTAATTCTTGAAATAGAACAATATTCTATCCGTTAGAATTCACGCAAGGCCCCGAGCATACCTGGGAACGTGAAAATCAAATAAAACGTAAATATCCTCGTCTATGTACGAACAACACCGATTAATGGCAACAACTAAATTTCGGGACGAAATTTCTTTTAACGGGTAGGTACTATAACAACCCTCATATTTCCATACCTGAATTGACTAATTTGACTATAGGGTTGTTATCCATACGTAATATATAATTAAATTTGACATTGATCAAATATTTATTTTTAGTCGACACTTTTTGTTAACTAAAGTTTACACTAATTATATAAAATAACTTTAGTTAATATTAATATTAATGCGTATTATATTTAAAACTCTATGAAACATAATTATTAATTAAATGATAAGTTATTTTAATAATTATATATATATTTTTAGCTTATAAAAAAAGAGATTTTTTTATAAATTAAATAATGAGCCCATGAATTTTTACTAAATATTTTTAAAAAAAAAAAACTTATTAAAAACATTTTTAACATGTTTTTATTTTTTGTCAAAATTGGCACCTTTATTTTATTTATATTTTTTCTTTTCACCAACCATTTTTTTCCTATAAATACCCACTTTCATTTCATAAAAACTTGTATCAAATCTTTGGAAAAACTCTCTCACAAACTTGGGAAAGTACTTGAGGTATTTTCTATATTTTTTATCGAATTGCTTTTATTTTTTGTATATTCATTAAAAATTTGAATTTAATATATATAAATTATTTTTACATGTTATAATTAGTATTATAAGTATTATGATGTATAAAAATAATTTTTATAATTTATGGAATACTATTTATAATTAAATACGAATTATGTAGTATTTAAACATAAAAACAATATAAAATTCGTAATAAAATATTAAACAGTAATAAAAATAATTATAATTTTTTATTGAGATTATTATACTTTTATAAACAAGCAAAAAATTATAAAAATTAAATAAATGGGACGATTAGTATTTAAAAAAAATTTCCTTTTGCATTATTCTAAACCGAGAGAAATAAGAAAGAAAATACAAAATAAATACAAACGTGTATTAAATATTTTTATAAAATTTTTATATGATTAGTAGCATCACTAGACACTTTAAAAAAAATATAAAAATTAATTTTAAATTATTTTTCTTATTTATTTAATTATAGGCCGATTACAATGGTTAAATAATTAGAAAACATTAAATAAATAATATTTTGATATAAAATTTGATTTAATAATTTTTATAACATTTTTACATAATATAGAACCTGTAAAAAATATAAAATTATTTATTTAGGTCAATTTAATATTTATTACCTAATTAAATTTGATTAATATAAATCGAGTATATATATAAAAAAAAGTGGGAAATAAATACAAAAACTTGATAAAATTATTTTTATAAAATATCCTACTGAATTGTATAATTAACTAAGTTTATAAAAATTATAAATATAATATTTAATGAATTAATATTCGAATTAACATATATTAGTATGATTTTCGATTAACATAAGTATATTACATATACTAAATTAATATTAATATTATTATTATAACTTACGGTTAATAACTAAGTATACTATATAATAAAGTATAATGCTTATAATGTAAGTTAATAACAATACATTATTAATAAACACTTATTTTATAACTATACTAATTTAATAATAATAACTTATAGTATCTAATATAAGATAATCAAATTGTTAATACATTAATAAATATAATATAACATATAAACCTAAAGTGAAGGTTAATCAAAGATAATGTATAATTCATGTGAACTTCATCGCTACTCACGGTCGTAAGTGAATGATGTCTAGGTTGCCATTTATGGGTAAGCTTGTGGATCTCGAATGCCATGACTTAGATTCTGGTCAAGAGTCCTGGGCCCCCAGTTACATCTGGTCATTCCTGACTTATTTGATAGCAACGAAGTTTGAGTAAAGTTATACAACGTCTTGCTAAAGATTAACCCGAACTTTCTAAAATTGGAAAATTACTATAAGTGGAAACTTTCCATAAATAGTAACCTTCCGAAAATGGAAATTCTTTAGTGAACCATTACTATCAATATAGTACTATATACTATTGTCTGTTAGGCAATGTCTGATCATACGTTCTATCTCTAGGTTGAGATCTCGGTCACGTCCTTCCGTTCAATTCTTTCGTGAAATACTCTTTTGTGCTGCTAAGGTGAACTTCATAGCCCCACTTTTTACTGTTTCATAACTGTTTTATAACTTTTGGGTGAGACACATGCTTGCATTATAACTGTTTTACACTTAGACACAAGTACTAAATTGTTAACTATGCTGTCATGCTTTGATTCATGCTAAATCCCTACCGTAATATCGTCAATTGCTTCGTTTAAATGCAAACTTAATTATTGTGAGTAGGCCTATTGAGTGTAACGTCTCTAACCATTCGACCGTTGGTCTTTGGTTACATAATAATGATTCCACGACACTGACAGTACAAGGTGTCATAGGGTAAACTTGTTTAGTAGCGATATTACAAAATGCAGCAACACTTTTAGATTGATATTTCTATATCAATCAACTTTAAACTAAATCTTGTGGTCTAAAACTTTGGATATTATTTATAAATCTGTGAATTTCACTCAACCTTTTTGGTTGATACTTTAAGCATGTTTTGTCTCAGGTGATGATTGAGCTAGCTGTTTGCAACTTTGTGATGATAGATTTGATGCTTGCATGGATTCCACATCGCATATTATATTTTAGTTCATAAACATTTATTTTACATTTTAATAATAATGTAAACATGTATTACTGCTTCCGCTGTTTTATTAACAAAGGTTTTATTTAAAAAGTCTCATATAGAGTCGTTCTCGTTTATACAACTGTGTTATGATATGATTGGTCACAATTACCCCTGGTCCATTTTGGGGGGTGTGACAAAAAAGTTACATGGCATAAGAGATAATGCCTTACAAAAAATACAAAAACAAAGACTAGAACTAGAGACAGCTTTATACAATTACAGTTACATTTGAAGCACTAGCCGTGAACTTCATATACACTTGGGTTCAACAACCATTGATTCCATTCCGGATTGAGTTTTTTTGATCGCTTTGAAATCCATTCGAAATATTTGATTTGAACCTCATTTAGCGCCATAGGACAGTTACCTTTCTTGTTACGAAAAATTGTATGATTCCTATTTTGCCGAATGATGTATCTACATGTCCATTCGATTGCTTGCCATAGTTTCGATGAGTGGGACGATGAAGAAGAGTATCTTCCAAGAAAAAACGTCTTGCATGCTCATGTATGGAAACGAACCATCTTGATTTGTATTCCACCATTTAAAAACTCTACGCCATAAGTCTTTAGCAAACGAACACGATAGGATGATGTGCTCCACGGTTTCAATTCCGTTATCACAAACCGGACATCTAACCGTGTTTAGATCAATGTCACGTTTGTCTAATTCGACCAATACCAGTATGATACTTTGTTTTGCTCTCCATACAAAGATACCCAATTTTTAAGGGAGAAAATTGTTTCGCATGGTTTCGGTGAGAGTCACGTTTGTTTGTAGAAGTTTTTCATCGATTAAAGAGGACAATGCGGCTGTAAGAAACTTCCCGTTACCATTCAAACGCCACTTCCAAGTGTCTTGCAGGTTATTTCCAAAGCTGAAACTATTGAGATTTGTTATCAAAGAAACGAGTTCATCCATTGTTCTTCCAGAAGGTTCTTGCAGCCATTCCCAGGTGTACGTGTTGCTGCCTTCCACGATGGAGATCCTTTCTTTAATGAGTGCGCCTTTTCTTGATTCAAGCATGAACAGACGAGCATATTTGGTGCAGAGAGGTTGCTCGTCTATCCAATGCTCCTCCCAAAACAAAGTTGCATCGCCTTTGGAAACTTCCTTCACGAAAGAGTAACTGAAATGGATTTGCAATTCATCGATGTACTGACCTGAGGTTATGATGTTGCTCTATGTTGAGTATCGCCTGTTATGTACATTAAAGGAATTATTAGCGCCCAACCCCCCATCCCGCCCATACAAGCTTTTGATCATTTTCACCCAAATGGCATTTGGTTCGTTATAGAACCGCCACCACCATTTTCCTAAAAGTGATAGAGTTTTTGCTTTAAGTGTCCCAACATTTAAGCCCCCACTCTCGTATGGTAAAAGGACATGTTCCCATTTGACCCACGAGATTTTTGAATTATCGCCCGTCCCGCCCCAAAAAAATTTACGCCTCAAACCTTCTAGCAAGTTGGAGACACACGAAGGAGCACGGAATAGGGAGAAGGCATACAACGCTAGGCTATTTAGTACCGATTTGATAAGGGTAAGACGCCCCCCGAACGACAATGATCTTGCTTTCTAATCCGACAACCTAGAGTGGAATTTTTCTATGACTATTTCCCAATCCTTTATGTTCTTCATTTTTTTCCCGATTAATAACTCGAGGTAGGTGAAGGGAAGAGAGCCCACTTGGCACCTAATGTAAGTTGCCATATTGTTTATTGCTTCGGTTTGCACCCCCATTCCATATAAGCAACTCTTCGAGATATTGACTTTCAAGCCCGAAAAAATCTCAAAACACTTTAAAAGTTTAAAATGACTTCCCGCGTTTTTCTTAATCCATTCACCAAAGAATATAGTGTCGTCGGCATATTGGAGATGAGATAGGAGCACGTGATCGTTTCCAAGCTCAATGCCTTTGATCATATTAAGTGATCGAGCATGCTTTATGAGTGCGTTTAAACCTTCGGCCACCATTATGAATAAGTAGGGGGATAACAGATCACCTTGACGAACACCACGTTTTAGAGTTGTGACAACCACGAAATTTCTGACCAAATTTAAACTTTATATTTATATTATTCTGACACGATAAGCAAAGTTTGTAAAATTAAATCTCAAAATTTTGGAACTTCATTCATGTAATCAATTACCCTTTGACCATGCTCGACGATTCACGAACATTTATGTGTATAGATATGTATATATAATATATAGTTATATTAATTGAAAACGTTAATAAAATATTAGAAGTATAATACTTTACATGAACGTATTTGTTTCAATATAAGTTTATTATGATTATCGATGAGATTAAAAGATAATATCAAATGATTGAATTATCTGTTACATTGTGATATTATTACAAGTCTTTGTGGTGAGGTCCACTTTGATTTAGGAAACCTTTCCTTTTTAACGGTATTCGGAAAATTTGGTAAAGTGATTTACATGATTAGAATAAAAGTGTCATTACCGAGAGTTAGTCAAAGGTTAGTAGAGATTCTCGTTAATTTTCAAAAGCATACTTTACAGTGATTGCCTCGTGTCCCTTGGTAAATTAATTATTTAGTTTTCATATTATTATAAACATTATTTAATATAATAACTTCTATTACTTAAACGAGTTTAAATTATATAAAACAGACTTTGAAATATATTTGGTTTTGAAAAACTAAATATTATATTAAGTAAATATTTCAATTATATATATAAATTATATTCCTAAAATAAAGATCTATACATATTTTACAATGTAATATTAATATAGTTATAAAACGTTTTGATTTAAGTAATATTTTATATATATTATTAAATATATTTTAATAAACAATGAAAAGTTGATTTACAGAAGCAAATGACCAAAACACTAAAATATATAAGTTACACTTCGTGTAACATAGTTTATCAATGATTTTAGTCTATATTTTGACAAGGGTACGAGTCACGAAATGTAAGTACAAGTTTTCTAAGTATTCAAAAGGACGTTTGAAAAACCAGAACCGTGACACAAGTCGAACGTACAAGTCATCGAAACTAATGTTACAAGTCGTCTATACTCGTAAATATAATATAATATATATATAATTATATAAATTAATTAAATAAATATATATTTAATTAAATAAACTGTCAGCAGCCATCAATAATTGGAGTGTGAGCTGGAATAGGAGGCCATGCGATCATAAGGCCATTAGCCTACAGACCCATGCGATCGCATGGGATGGCTGGCCAGAAAAGTTCTATAAATGCTCGACGATTTCAGTTCAATCACACACACATTCTTATCTATCTAATACTCTGTAATATATTTATTATTTTATTATTATTATTATTATTAAGATTAATATTATTTTTATTAATCTTGTTAGTAGTAGTATTATTATTAGTATTATACATAAAATACTACGACAAGGTTCTGCTCGCATTTTTTCAAAACGGGTTTTTTGAGTGGGATAGAGTTAAGGAAATTATGGGTTATAGCTATGGAGGTTATTGGTATGGATCGGGGGTATGCTCATGAGTCAAATCTAGTGTTTATCATCTCCGTTGCGTCTACGTACTTTCCTGCAATATTGAATCTCAATATTGATACGTGAGCATTCATATCTTATCTTTTATATATTAATAGTGTATCCATGACTAGTGCTCGAGTATATATGATTATGCATGTTTGTATATTTTATTTTGTCATTAAATAGTGTATGATGAATCACGAATTTAATACATATAATACTGATGTAAGGTATATAATATGCATGTCGTTGGAAAGCTGTCGAAAAATTATTAATTTTTCATTTAGAAGTCGTGTGATTTCGATGAACGAATTTAAAGATATGGTCAACTGAATTATCGTTAACTCTATTATTATTATTATTATTATTATTATTATTATTATTATTATTATTATTATTATTATTATTATTATTATTATTATTATTATTATTATTACTATCGTCGTTATTATTATCATCATTACTATTATTATCTATAAATTATTATTATTATTATCATTATCGTTGTTATCACTAAGATTATTATTAATATTATTATTATTATTATTATTATTATTATTATTATTATTATTATTATTATTATTATTATTATTATTATTATTATTATTAATATAATTATTAGTATTGATATTATTAATGAAATTATCGTTATTATTAAAAAGTAACATTTTTACAAAAACTATCATTTTATTATTTTTATCATTATTATTATTATTAAAAGTATCATTAATATTAAAAATTATCAGTTTTATTAAAATTATCATTTCTAATAGAAATATCATTTTTTATTATAAAATATTATCATTATTATCATATTAGGATTATTATTAAATTATCATTTTTGATAGAATTATTTTTATAAAATATTATTATTACTATTCTTATTATGATAATTATTATATATAGTAAATATTATTATTAAGATAAATTATATTTTTATTTTTTTACTAATATTAAAGTATCGATACTATCAATTATCATTTAAAAATTTATCATTTTTATTAAAACTATCATTCTATTATAAATTATTATTATTAATAAGAATTATCGTTTTTATCGAGAATATAGTATTATTAAAAGTATAGAATTTAAAACAATCGTTTTATTTAAAATTATTGTTATTATCAATTTTATTAGTATTATTAATATCATCATTATTATTACCCTTGTTATTTATATTAAACACTTTAATAACATTATCTTTATTAATATTATCATTATTATTATTACAAAATAATACAACTTTTACTCATTATTATTATTATCAATATTATTTTATCAAATAAATATGTGATACAAAAATATTTTTACCACACGTAATATAATTACATTAATAATACATACCACTATATGTTTATGATTTTGAGTGAATTATATAAATTTTATTACTCGAGTTATATAAAAGTATATTTTTATCATATATAAATTTTAATATAAATTTTTATTTATTAATATATGACTTGTATTATTTACTCTAATAAAATCTGATAAATATATTTAAATATATAGAATGACTATATTTAAGGTATATAATAAACATGTATAGATTTTGAAAGTCATTTTGGGTCAAACTGATTTTTGTTAACTTTTGCATATCGGTCTCGAGCATTAGGATTGTGGTACACTATGACTCGACCTTAATTGTTAGACAGATATTGAACATTATATAAATATATATATACTTAATATAGGTTCGTGAATCTGAGGTCAACCCTACACTTGTTCAATGACGTCATATGTATTTTTACTACGAAATACAATATTGTGAGTTTCATTTGCTCCCTTTTTAAATGCTTTTGCAATATATATTTTTGGGACTGAGAATACATGCGCTGCTTTTATAAACGTTTTACAAAATAGACACAAGTAATCGAAACTACATTCTATAATTGGATTATCGAATCGAATATCACCCTTTTTAGTCTGGTAATCTAAGAATTAGGGAACAGAAACCCTAATTGACGCGAATCCTAAAGATAGATCTATTGGGCCTAACAAACCCCATCCGGGTTACGGATGCTTTAGTACTTCGATTTTATCATGTCCGATGAGAGTCCTGGAATGATGGGGATATTCTAGACGCGTTTTGTTAATGTCGATTACCAGATGTTCACCATATAAATGATTTTTATCTCTATGCAGTTTGTGCGAAATGCCTGATATGAGATGATGTTTACGAAAAATGGAAATAAAAATCTTGTGGTCCATTAAATTAATGGAAATGATTGTTTATGATAAACTAATGAACTCACCAACCTTTTGGTTGACACATGAAAGCATGTTTATTCTCAGGATTGAAAGAAATCTACCGCTGTGCATTAGCTCATTTAAAGATATTACTTGGAGTCATTCATGGCATATTTCAAAAGACATTGCATTCAAGTCGTTGAGTTCAATAAAGATTATTATTAAGTAAATGACAGATTAGGTCATTTATAGTGAGAAAATTATGAAATGGTATGCATGCCTGTCATCTTTCGATGTAATGAAAGTTTTTTTTTTTCAAAAAAAAACGAATGCAATGTTTGTAAAATGTATCATATAGAGGTCAAATACCTCTCAATGTATCCATATGTTATTGTATTCATCCTTATGGATTAGGACGGGTCGTCTTAAGAGTAAATTCTTTAGTTGGTTATCCATTTACCAAGATAGAGATTGGAGCCGATTTTAAGCACGAATTCACCCGTTTTATCCATTTATCTCCAAAGCCCATCTTTTTCATGATGGTACATAAAAATTCCCATTTTATGCTATCAAAAGCCTTCTCGAAGTCGGCTTTAAAAATGAGGCCCTTTCTTTTGTGGTGTTTCAAGTAATCAATCATCTCGTTTGCCAAAAGAATCCCGTCCATAATAAATCTTCCTTTTATAAATGCACTCTGTTCGGGCCCGATGATTTTATGAATTACTTTTTGAAGCCGGTTTATTAGCAACTTGGATACAATCTTATCGTAGCTTCCGATGAGGCTAATCGGTCGATAATCTCCCAGGTTCATAGGCTCATTTTTCTTGGGTATCAACGTGAAGAACGATGCGTTGCAACCCTTGGAGATGTAACCGTTAACCCAAAACCAATCTATTGCATTCTTTAGGTCATCTTTGATCAACCAATAAATTTTTTTAAAGAAACTAAGGTTGAAACCATCCGGCCCTGGTGCTTTGGCCGAGTCACAGTTTTTTATTGCACTCCAGATTTCAGTCTCGAGAAAAGGTGCTTCAAGTATGTCGACATCAGTGGAGCTTAGTGATTGGAAAGGTAGGTTGTCCAAACTATTGAAATCAGGTGTTGTAGAAGAGTTTACCTCAAAGATTTTTTTGAAGTAACCCAGCACTTCATCCTTTATTTCACTTGGATTTTCCACCCACAGTCCGTTTATGAAAAGACCACGAATGTTGACTCTGTTGTTTCTACGATGTATGGTTGAATGGAAAAAGGCTGTGTTGTCATCACCTTCTGTAGCCCACTTTAATCTGGCCTTTTGTTTAAGCATTGCAGTTTTTTCTTTCTCCTTTTGGGCCCATTTAGCACGAGCATTCAACCATTTGGCCCGTTCATTATCATCAATTGGCCCTGCATCAACTTTAGTTTCAAGGTCAGAAGCGATTGTTTTCCAATGTTCCAATTCAACATTGATGGATCCGTATCTATGAAAACTCCAGGATCTATGAAAGAGAAGAATGACAGATATGAAAGTTAGAAGTATATCAAGAATCATAATGGGATGGAGCATATTGACGAATGCTTCAAAGTATGAATTGAGGGAGAAAGAATAGGATGTGAGCTGTGGAAATAAAGAAACGAAGGAAGTGGATTTATAATAAAATATCCGACAGAGCAATCAAAACAGATGATCGCATTTAAAGCGATCCTAATTTCCTTAATTACTGAAGAATCAAATCTTATTACGAAGATTTTATCCAAATCTCTTGAAATCCGGAAATCAACCCATCTACGTCAAAAGATATGACGAAACTTACTTTTACTCATTTCACTCTTTTGTGATAACTTCACTCAAACTCTTCACATAAACGGATTGTTTTATCCATATTACTCAATGATGATAAAAATTCTATTTATCAACTCATATTTGTCATGAAAACATTCTTATTGTTATCCATGACGACCTCGATCAAATTTCGGGGACGAAATTTCTTTAACGGGTAGGTACTGTGACAACCCGGAAATTTCTGACCAAATTTAAACTTTATCTTTATATTATTTCGACACGATAAGCAAAGTTTGTTAAGTTAAATTTCAAAAATGTTAAACTTTGTTCATACATTCATTTAACCTCGACCAAGTTTCGACGATTCACGAACCAATATATAAATGGATATGATATATATGTATATGTGTATATATAGTATAACTTGAAAAGTTAACAAAGTATTAAAGGTATAATACTTTACATGAACGAATTTGTTTCGACATAAGTTTAATATATTTATCGATGAGATTAAAAGATAATATCAAATGATTGAGTTATCTGATACATTGTGTTATGATTACGGGTCTCCGTTGAGAAGCCCACTATGATTTAAGAAATCTTTCCTTTTTAACGGTATTCGGAATAATTGGTAAAGTGATTTACAAGAAGGAACTAGACAAGGGTTAGTAGAGTTTCCTGTTCGATTTCTTATATAGGTGTTAACTAGTTAACTGTCATATTATTTAGAGTGAAAGAGAAATGTTGGGAATATAGATAACTTAAAAAATGGATATCGACAAGTTAAGAAAAATGACATTTTTTTATTAAAGTAATTTCATACGTTTATCTAACCTTCGGACTATATCTTACGCTTCACCAGCAAATAGTAATTTAAAAACTTGAAAACCTGTTATGAGTTATATATGATTTTACTTTTCTAAAACATTTTTATGATATAACGATTCCAATTAGTTTAACCTTTAAAAAAAATGATTCCTAAATATATTTAACTTTGAAAAACAAATTATAATGTTTATTTGATTTGAATTCAAACGTACAAAAACGTTTTCAGTTTAAAAAGAACTTTATTAATAAAACATTTTAAGATAACTTGTTTATGAATTTTAAAGAATTTAATTAAAGTTTATATTATAAATTACAAGTATATATATAGTGTTTAAAAAATGTAAACGTGATACGACGTAATATTTTACTATTATTTAAACGATTATAAATGAACTTTGAAATATAATTACTTTTGAAAAGAAAAAAACTAAAATATAATATTGTTAAATAAATATTTCAATCCTATATAATATGTACAAAATTATATTTTTCTTTGGGAATATATATATATATATATATATATATATATATATATATATATATATATATATATATATATATATATATTACAAAGTGATTAAACATAATATTAACTAGATACAAAACGTTTTGATTTAAATTACCCTATGTACATATAACGAGACGTCGATTTATAGAAGCAAATGACCAAAACATTCAAATGTATAAGTTACATTTTATGGAGTATAATTATTGGTGAAGTAAGTCTAATTATTGATAAAGGTACGTGTCGCGAAACGTAAAGTACAAGTTTTCTAAGCGTACGAAAGGACGTTCAAAAAACCGGAACCAGAATGGAAGTCGAGCGTCAACGTACAATTCATCCTTGCTAAAATTACAAGTCAACTAGGCACGTGAATATAATATAATATATAATTAATTATATGAATTAAATAATAATTTATATATAATAATAGTTAAAGAGTGTCGGTAGAGATTTTTCAATCGATATGTGCTGTAAGAGAAGCTCATGCGATCGCATGGCTTCTCCCCTTGCCTCCCATGCGATCGCATGAGGGGGGTAGGTGGTGTCAATTGCTATAAATCGAGCGATTTCAGTTTTGAGAGATTCATTTTTCATCAAGCACTCTGAAATCATTCTTATTATTTATATTTATATTATTATTATTAATATTAAGTTTATTAATGTTATTAGTGTTATTATTATTAAGAAAAGCTATTAGTAGTATTAGTATTATTATTAATATTAGTATACATAAAATACTACGACAAGGTCATGAGCAAGTTATTTCAAATGGATTTTTCGAGCGGGTTAGAGCTAAGGAAATTATGGGTTATAGCTATGGAGGTTATGGGTATTGTTCGGGGGTATGCTCGTGAGGTCAAACTAGTGTTTATCATCTCTGTTGCGTCTACGTACTTTCCTGCAATATTGAATCTCAATATTGATACGTGAGCACTCATAACTTAACTTTTATATATTATTAGTGTATCCCTGACTAGTACTCGAGTATATAGGATTATGCATGCTTGTATGTTTAATTTTTGTCATTAGATAGTTATGATAAATCACGAATTTGATACATATGCGGTTGAGATAAGGTATATGATATGCATGTTGTTGGAAAGCTGGCGAAAAATTAATAACTTTTCCTTTAGATATCGAATGGTTTCGATGAACGGATTAGAAGTTATAGTCTACTGAATTTTTGTATTATTGTTAAAATGATTATTATTACTATCGACGTTATTATCGTCGTTATTATTATAATTATTATTATCATTGTTATTATTATTATTATTATTATTATTATTATTATTATTATTAATATTATCATTATTAATATAAGTATTATTATTAAAAATTGTTATTGTCATTATTATTATTATTGTTAGTATCACTAAAAATTATTATTAATATTATCACTATTATTATTATAATTATCACTATTATCATTAATATTATTATAATACTTATTAGTATCATTATTATTAAAACTAATATTAGTATCATCTAGTTATTATGATTACTATCATTATTATGAATTCGATACAAAAAAAGACTAAAAACTATTAAATAAAATGATTAGGAAATAATGAGTATGAGTATCATGATGAAATTGAAATATAGCAAGATATTAATCTAAGTGAAAAATATCGTTTTCATCGTTATTATTATTATTAAAAGAATCATTAATATTAAAACTATCATTTTTATTAAAATTGTCATTTTCAAAAGAAATATCATTGTTCTTATAAATATCATTATTATTATCATTTTAGTATTATTATTATTAAAAATTATCATTTTGAATAAAATTATTATTATTTTTATAAAATATTATTATTACAGTAATATTAAAGAGTATCGTTATTATTAAGATTATCATAATTAGAATTATCATTTTATCATAATTAATATCATCGTTAGTAAATATATATATTGTTATTTTGTTATTATTATTAGTAAAATAATAATTATTATTTTTATTTCAAAATAATACAACTTTTAATTCATTATTATTATTATCTATAGTATTTAAATATGTGATACAAAGAAATTTTTACCACACGTAATATAATTACATTAATATTACATACCATTATATTTTTATAATATTAAAAGAACTTTATAAATTTTATTACTTATGATATATAAAAATATATTTTATCATATATAAAGTTTAATATAAATTTTACTTATTAATAAATGATTTTTATTAATTACTCTAATAAAATCAGATAGATATATTTAAATATATAAAACGACTATATTTAAGTTATATAATAATCATGTATAGATTTTAGAAGTTATTTTGGGTCAAGTTGACTTTTGCATATTAGTCTCGAGCATTAGGATTGTGTTACACTACGACTTGACCTAAATTGTTAGACAGATATTGATCAAACATATAAATATATATACTAATATAGGTTCGTGAATCTGAGGCCAACCTTGCACTTGTTCAATGACGTCATATGTATTTTTACTACGAAATACAGTATTGTGAGTTTTATTTGCTCCCTTTTTAAATGCTTTAGCAATATATATTTTTGGGACTGAGAATACATGCGCTTTTATAAATGATTGAAGAAATAGACACAAATAATCGAAACTACATTCTATGGTTGAATTGTTATACCGGATATCGCCCTTGTTGAACTTGGTAGCCTAAGAATTGGTGATATTCTAGATGCATTTTGAACTGCTTTAGTACTTCGATGTTTATATGTTTGGGGATATTCTAGATGCATTTTGTTAATATCGGTTACCAGATGTTCAATCCATACGAATGAATTTTAAACACTTGCAAGTGTATGATTATTGAATAAATGAAATATTGTGGTCTATTAAAATTATGGGAATGATTGATTACGATAAACTAATGAACTCACCAACCTTTTGGTTGACACTTTAAAGCATGTTTATTCTCAGGTATTAAAGAAATCTTCCGCTGTTCATTTGCTCATTTTAGAGATATTACTTGGAGTCATTCTTGGCATATTTCAAAAGACGTTGCATTCAAGTCGTTGAGTTCAATAAAGATTGTTATTAAATAAATGACAGATTAGGTCATTTATAGTTTGGATATTATGAAATGGTAGACATGCCTGTCAACTTTCGATGTAATGAAAGTTTGTCTTTTAAAAACGAATGCAATGTTTGTAAAATTTTTCATATAGAGGTCAAATACCTCGCAATGTATCCATATGTTATTGAATTCGTCCTTATGGATTAGGACAGGTCGTCTCATGTGGTATCAGAGCGGTGGTCTTAGCGAAACAAGTCTTGCATTAGTGTGTCTAATTGATAGATATTAAGATGCATTAATGAGTCTGGACTTCGACCGTGTCTGCATGTCAAAAGTTTTGCTTATCATTTTTGTCAGAAATTACCTGCTTATCATTCTTAGTCTAGACACATCTTATTGCATTGATTGCATGAATAGTGTATAGACAAAATTCATATCTTAGCGTATCTGCTAATTCATATCTTAGCGTATCTGTTACTATAAACTTTGCCTGACATATTCCGTAAATTCCTCCGTAATCTACTAAATCTTTTGCTCTATATATATAGATATTCTATGTAATTAGAATACCACCCGATAGCCGAAAAATCATTTCATATCGAAAAATCCTTTATTAAATCGTACGAAATGGAATTCGTCATTAGTTCAAGTCCCCCGGATTCCGAAATGGAATCCCACTCAAGCTCCAAAAGCAGTGCGACTGGAATGGATCAACCAATCAGCCATCATATATTCTGGATGAATTGGGGATGAGTTCGTAGCCTTCTTAATCATTGGAGACAAGAAGAATGTGATCCTTTCCATCTACCACATTGCCCTCTTGGCGAAGAACCTGAAGCACTTACCGGCGAACCTATCTGAAATACCATTTTCTCTCTCATTTCCAGAGTATCTCGTCACGATTATATACTACATCAAATTCTAGATCTTATTTATCCGCTTGTCCGAACCAACAATCATCTCAGAGTAATAGAAGAAGTCAACGAGCTTCGCGCTCTGGTAATGGCGTTAGAGAATATGGTGCAAAGGTTACAAGCACCAGCAGCAGCACCAGCAGCATAACCAGTACCACAACCCACAACATCCGCATCCTACACCTTGACATCACAATCTGTACCTTGAGCATCAACGTCATACGCACCGTAGTTATCAAGAAATAGCAGCAACAATAATCGATGAAGTAATGCTTCACAACTTCATTGGAGAAACATTCTGCGATGATTATGTAATCTCCAAAGTCTTAGAGATTATCTATTCTAACCCTAACCATAAATCAGATGAGTGAATCAAAATGATAGGAGGAAAAATAGAAACCCTGACAAGAATGGTGTGTGATTTACAAGTTAGATTTGTTTTACCAACAGCATCAATAGTACCGTTAGCATCACCAGCACCTTCAGTACCGTCAGCATCATCAGTCCTAGCAGCACCTATAACATCACAAGCTCCGACAGTTCAAGAATCAACGTGGACATTATTACAAATCAACAACAAGTATGTCATATCAACAAGTTATGAAGTATTAACTCATTTCCACTGAAGAATTTATATGTATATCTTATATATATAAATTTCTAAACCATAATAAATCTTTCTGTACTAAGCTATTATGTGTGAATCTTAACTACTCAGTTGATTCATATTATTAACATGCAATGATGTACATCCTTCGTTCGCAACTTAACCATCATTAACTACAATCTCTGTCTCTATTCGATAAATTCCAATTCATAATAAATCAAGTATATTATTCAAATATATGTTTGATTTTACACTTTCATCATCGATGTACTCGAAACTTTTCAAATAACATCATTCGTACCTTGCGAAGTTCACAAGAATTCCACAAACACCAACATCATTCATTGAGTAAATATCAATGAAAACGAATAATGAAGTATTGATTCATAATTTCATTTACGTTGAAGTGATAATCTACGAAGATTACGAAATTTCTAAAGTTTTAGGGATTATTCATTTCTAGTTATAGCTGAAAATCAAATGAGCTTAATATGATATTAACTCATTAAATCTGTAATACATCTGAAGAAAATATACACATATTTTCATAAAGGATGTAATAAAATTCTCTGTACAAAACATTACTTGTGAATTTTTTTTTAACGGGTAGGTAATACCCGAGAGATATATAAGTTCACAAATAATATGTTACATTCTTCAAATCTGATTCAGCAATCATCAACTATACTCACTATTTTCATAACAATATACATTCTTACATAGAAATCAAAACAACTATACTCATTCAAATTCAATTACATATTCTGATTTTGAAATCGCAAGATACAATTCAAGATATAATCAGTATCATCACTCTTAGATTCCTACATCTTTCAAAGTTATACTTTGACTTCAAAACTGTGCTAGAACATCATATGTATATTAACAATTACAATTGGTGTCCAAACCCTTCGAAATTCCTGTAGACACTTCAAATAATGAACAATCGAGATGATGATCTAACCACATGTTACCCACAGTTATGTACCTGAAAAACTCTCGAAACCAAAGTCATAGTTTAACACGTATCTGTGTCAGACTCTTTGGCATTTATTAGCTAAAATAACTTTTTAATTCCTCTACAAAGTAGTCAGTTTTGTCATAGCTCCAGCAAGTCAACTTCGACTTTTCAGTCGAAACAGCCTTATTATAACCTTGATATACACGTTGCCCTTTTGCCATCGTTACCGGGGAACCATTTATGTTCCAACACATTAGCAATAAACTTACCAACAACTTCACTGATCTTTGACTTTTTGAAAAAATCATTATTATTATCGAAACCCCATCATTTACTCATCCGCATCTTGTAACAAGAATTTTCGTGCCAATTACTGGGAATCAGCAATCAGTATTTTGAAATCTCACAGCATGGCTACACCAACAATTATATGTGTACATATAACGTCTATCTCCTAGACCTACATACTTCGAATGTGAAGTTTCTGAAAAACACCCTGAATTGCGAACTAGTTCTCGAAATGCTGATGAAGCAGCAAAAACTATAAACGACCTTAACAGTAAAAAGTTTGATGATAAAGAGTAGTGTGTTGGCAAAGCTCAGAAAAAGAGAAGATTTGGTACTGAAAAACGAATTGAGCAAACCATGAAAGAGGCTGTGGACAAATCACAAGGACGAAATCTACCTTCATAGAATCCAAATGATTCAGTGACTGCTGAAGCCTTAAGTGAATACCTTGCCCCTTACTCTAAACCCTTGAGAACAATATTCTTCATCATCCTCTAATCTTAAATACTCTAAGATATCATCATATCTTTCATTATAAATATCTCCGATGTTTCTAAAGATATCTTCATAACTATTGTTAGCCGAACTCATTTACCTCTTCGCGCTATCTGTGTTGCATCATAAAAGAAACTATTTTAGTTTCTAAATTCTGAAACCTTCAAGTTTAAAAATATGAATGCTTTTAAAGTAGTGTTGGGAACTGAAGCATGAGTTAGTATAATATCATGTCACTTGATCAACGTGATTATATTACAGTAAGTCATGTTGAGTTTCTAAATGGGACATGACGATTCACAGACCATACTGTCATCATGTGCCATGTTACACGACTCTGGTATTCTATTTAACCTCTAAGAATATCAAGAAAATATTTTCTTGATGATTCGGTCTTTTCTGAGGTATTTTGGTAATTTGACAAATCAAGATCGTGCCATTATAATTTTCTTCTTAGAACATTAACTATGTTCATTCCGAAATTCATATCTGCGAATTCTGGACCATTACAAGCGGTGCTTTATCGCAAGAAGAGGAAACGAAAGAAATGGGAGTATAAATCACAGCAAATAGAAGGGAGCATTAACTGTGGATGACAATGATTATAAAAGATAGAAGCAAGGACTTCGAAAAATAAGGAAAGATATAAAGCCCAACAACAACACATAAATTACAAACCGTGTATATCAATACGTATTGCAACGTAAAGACATGGGAGAATTAAAAACACTATAACTCCAAGGTAATAGTAAAAGTAAATAAAATCCTCTGGTGGTAGATGAAAGAGAAGAATGACAGATATGAAAGTTAGAAGTATATCAAGAATCAGAACGTGATGGAGCATATTGACGAATGCTTCAAAGTATGAATTGAGGGAGAAAGAATAGGAGGTGAGCTGTGGAAATAAAGAAACGAAGGAAGTAGATTTATAATAAAATATCCGACAGAGCAATCAAAACAGATGATCGCATTTAAAGTGGAACCTAATTTCCTTAATTACCAAAAATCAAATCTTATTACGAAGATTTTATCCAAATCTCTTGAACTCCGAAAATCAACCCATCTAAGTCAAAAGATATGACGAAACTTACTTTTACTCATTTCACTCTTTTGTAATAACTTCACTCAAACTCTTCACATAAACGGATTGTTTTATCCATATTACTCAATGATGATAAAAATTCTATTTATCAACTCATATTTGTCATGAAAACATTCTTATTGTTATCCATGACGACCTCGATCAAATTTCGGGGACAAAATTTCTTTAACGGGTAGGTACTGTGACAACCCAGAAATTTCTGACCAAATTTAAACTTTATCTTTATATTATTTCGACATGATAAGAAAAGTTTGTTAAGTTAAATTTCAAAAATGTTAAACTTTGTTCATACATTCATTTAACCTCGACCAAGTTTCGACGATTCACAAACCAATATATAAATGGATATGATTATATATGTATATGTGTATATATAGTATAACATGAAAAGTTAACAAATTATTAAATGTATAATACTTTACATGAACGAATTTGTTTCGACAAAAGTTTAATATATTTATCGACGAGATTAAAAGATAATATCAAATGATTGAGTTATCTGATACATTTTGTTATGATTATGGGTCTCCGTTGAGAGGTCCACTATGATTTAAGAAATCTTTCCTTTTTAACGGTATTCGGAATAATTGGTAAAGTGATTTACAAGAAGGAACTAGACAAGGGTTAGTGGAGTTTCCTGTTCGATTTCCTATATAGGTGTTAACTAGTTAACTGTCATATTATTTAGAGTGAAAGAGAAATGTTGGGAATATAGATAACTTAGAAAATGGATATCGACAAGTTAAGAAAAATGACATTTCTTTTCATTAAAGTAATTTCATACGTTTATCTAACCTTCGGACTATATCTTACGCTTCACCAGCAAATAGTAATTTAAAAACTTGAAAACCTGTTATGAGTTATATACGATTTTACTTTTCTAAAACATTTTTATGATATAACGATTCCAATTAGTTTAACCTCTAAAAAAATGATTCCTAAATATATTTAACTTTGAAAAACAAATTATAATGTTTATTTGATTTGATTTCAAATGTACTAAAATGTTTTCAGTTTAAAAAGAACTTTATTAATAAAACATTTTAAGATAACTTGTTTATGAATTTTGAAGAATTTAATTAAAGTTTATATTATAAATTACAAGTATATATATAGTGTTTCAAAAATGTAAACGTGATACGACGTAATATTTTACTATTATTTAAACGATTATAAACGAACTTTGAAATATAATTACTTTTGAAAAAAAAAAACTAAAATATAATATTGTTAAATAAATATTTCAATCCTATATAATATGTACAAAATTATATTTTTCTTTGAGAATATATATATATATATATATATATATATATATATATATATATATATATATATATATATATATATATATATATATATATATATTTTACAAAGTGATTAAACATAATATTAACTAGATACAAAACGTTTTGATTTATATTACCCTATGTACATATAACGAGACGTCGATTTATAGAAGCAAATGACCAAAACATTCAAATGTATAAGTTACATTTCATGGAGTATAATTATTGGTGAAGTAAGTCTAATTATTGATAAAGGTACGTGTCGTGAAACGTAAAGTATAAGTTTTCTAAGTGTACGAAAGGACGTTCGAAAAATCGGAACCGGCACCGGCACGGAAGTCGAGCGTCAATGTACAATTCATCGGTTCTAAAATTACAAGTCAACTAGGCACATGAATATAATATAATATATAATTAATTATATGAATTAAATAATAATTTATATATAATAATAGTTAAAGAGTGTCGGTAGAGATTTTTCAATCGATATGTGCTGTAAGAGAAACTCATGTGATCGCATGGTTTCTCCCCTTGCCTCCTTTGCGGTCGCATGAGGGGGGTAGGTGGTGTCAATTGCTATAAATCGAGCGATTTCAGTTTTGAGAGATTCATTTTTCATCAAGCACTCTGAAATCATTCTTATTATTTATATTTATATTATTATTATTAATATTAAATTTATTAATCTTATTAGTATTATTATTAAGAAAAGTTATTAGTAGTATTACTATTATTATTAATATTAGTATACATAAAATACTACGACGAGGTCATGAGCAAGTTATTTCAAACGGATTTTTTGAGCGGGTTAGAGCTAAGGAAATTATGGGTTATAGCTATGGAGGTTATGAGTATTGTTCGGGGGGTATGCTCGTGAGGTCAAACTAGTGTTTATCATCTCTGTTGCGTCTACGTACTTTCCTGCAATATTGAATCTCAATATTGATACGTGAGCACGCATAACTTAACTTCTATATATTATTAGTGTATCCCTGACTAGTGCTCGAGTATATAGGATTATGCATGCTTGTATGTTTAATTTTTGTCGTTAGATAGTTATGATAAATCACGAATTTGATACATATGCAGTTGAGATAAGGTATATGATACGCATGTCGTTGGAAAGCTGGCGAAAAATTAATAACTTTTCCTTTAGATATCGAATGGTTTCGATGAACGGATTAGAAGTTATAGTCAACTGAATTTTTGTATTATTGTTAAAATGATTATTATTACTATCGTCGATATTATCGTCGTTATTATTATTATTATTATTATTATTATTATTATTATTATTATTATTATCATTATTAATATAAGTATTATTATTAAAAATTGTTATTGTCATCATTATTATTATTGTTAGTATCACTAAAAATTATTATTAATATTATCACTATTATTATTATAATTATTAGTATTATCATTAATATTATTATAATACTTATTAGTATCATTATTATTAAAACTAATATTAGTATCATCTAGTTATTATGATTACTATCATTATTATGAATTCGATACAAAAGAAGACTAAAAACTATTAAATAAAACGATTAGGAAATATTAAGTATGAGTATCATGATGAAATTGAAATATAGCAAGATATTAATCTAAGTGAAAAATATCATTTTCATCGTTATTATTATTACTAAAAGAATCATTAATATTAAAACTATCATTTTTATTAAAATTGTCATTTTTAAAAGAAATATCATTGTTATTATAAATATCATTATTATTATCATTTTAGTATTATTATTATTAAAAATTATCATTTTGCATAAAATTATTATTATTTTTATAAAATATTATTATTACAGTAATATTAAAGAGTATCGTTATTATTAAGATTATCATAATTAGAATTATCATTTTATCATAATTAATATCATCATTAGTAAATATATATATTGTTATTATTATTAGTAAAATAATTATTATTATTATTATTATTTCAAAATAATACAACTTTTAATTCATTATTATTATTATCTATAGTATTTAAATATGTGATACAAAGATATTTTTACCACACGTAATATAATTACATTAATATTACATACCATTATATTTTTATGATATTAAGAGAACTTTATAAATTTTATTACTTATGATATATAAAAATATATTTTATCATATATAAAGTTTAATATAAATTTTACTTATTAATTAATAATTTTTATTAATTACTCTAATAAAATCAGATAGATATATCTAAATATATAAAACGACTATATTTAAGTTATATAATAATCATGTATAGATTTTGAAAGTCATTTTGGGTCAAGTTGACTTTTGCATATTAGTCTCGAGCATTAGGATTGTATTACACTACGACTTGACCTAAATTGTTAGACAGATATTGATCAAACATATAATATATATATATATATATATATATATATATATATATATACTAATATAGGTTCGTGAATCCGAGGCCAATCTTGCACTTGTTCAATGACGTCATATGTATTTTTACTACGAAATACAGTATTGTGAGTTTCATTTGCTCCCTTTTTAAATGCTTTTGCAATATATATTTTTGGGACTGAGAATACATGCGCTTTTATAAATGATTGACGAAATAGACACAAGTAATCGAAACTACATTCTATGATTGAATTGTTATACCAGATATCGCCCTTGTTGAACTTGGTAGCCTAAGAATTGGTGGTTATTCTAATTGCCACCAATTGACGCGAATCCTAAAGATAGATCTATGGGCTTTGACACGCCCCAGTCAGAGAATTTGAATTGCTTTAGTACTTCAATGTTTATATGTTTGGGGATATTCTAGATGCATTTTGTTAATGTCGGTTACCAGATGTTCAATCCATACGAATGAATTTTAAACACTTGCGAGTGTATGATTATTAAATAAATGAAATCTTGTGGTCTATTAAAATTATGGGAATGATTGATTGCGATAAACTAATGAACTCGCCAACCTTTTGGCTGACACTTTAAAGCATGTTTATTCTCAGGTATTAAAGAAATTTTTCGCTATGCATTTGCTCATTTTAGAGATATTACTTGGAGTCATTATTGGCATATTTCAAAAGACGTTGCATTCAATTCGTTGAGTTCAATAAAGATTGTTGATAAATAAATGACAGATTAGGTCATTTATAGTTTGGATATTATGAAATGGTAGGCATGTCTGTCAACTTTCGATGTAATGAAAGTTTGTCTTTTAAAAACGAATGCAATGTTTGTAAAATTTATCATATAGAGGTCAAATACCTCACAATGTATCCATATGTTATTGAATTCCTCCTTATGGATTAGGACGGGTCATCTCACATACTCGGTATCAGCCTCGGTATTTCTTGATGATGATGATTTGGTATTGAACACTTGATTATGCTTCGGTATCTTGTTTTGTATATGCTCGATATATGGCAGTTATGATTTTGGAAATTTTCATCGAATTGGGCCTACTGATCCAAGATTCATTATGCATATTTACTTGTTGGGCCAAGATATCCATTGAACTAGATATACCGAATCTATAATCTGGTTACACAAGGCCCAATACTAGCCCAATACCGAATCTGGTGCTATTTTGAACAAGTTCAGTCCCTGATAGGTTTAACAATTTTGCAAGGGTAGTTTCTTACCGAATCTGACTCAAATTTAACAGTTTTGGCCCCTGATGCTTATCAGAATTTTCAGAACCGGTCCTTTACCGAATCTGAACCTTCAAAGCATATTTTTTCACTCTTTTCGAGGCTCAGATTCACACGAATTTTCTCATACGCCTTATTTACGATATTTTGGAAGATTTGCCGAGCACGTCAACCATTTTAAACAATGACGCTCTTATTTCATACGATATTCATGCGAGAATCATTGTGGGGGAGATATAGATATGGTTGATGTGCGTGTGACTTCTATACATGTACGATATAGGACTCGGACTTCAAGGAAAGAATTGTTTGTTTGGGAGGGTGCTAGAGACTCGAAGAAGATCTTACATCATATGGGGAGTTTTCTTATGACTAGTATCGAAAGTACTCTTTAGAACGATGAAAGTTCAAGAGGCGTGCCTCGGTATTGAAACCGACGGTATATATGTCATGACACTTTGATGAGAGCCCATGTACTTTGAGGAGGAGCTTCTAAAGTTTCGAAACGACTTCTCAATGCAAGCAAATTCTAAAGACATATCACAACTAAGTCAAGGGAGGGATTGATGGTAACATATTTAGCTTGTGGTGTGTTCTTCAATTCCGCTGTGCAAACTCAAAGACCGTTGAAAGAACGATGACATCAAGTTTTGAAGATTTCAAGATCTTCATCAACGGCCGTACATCATTCGAGGGGGAGTTAGTTAGTAATAGTTGATTCTTTCCTTGTAATGTTGTATGTTTCCTAGGGAGTTAGTTTTTGGAAACCCATCTCACTCCTGGGGGGAGATTGTTAGGTACCCGAGAAGGAGTAAAATGTGTTTCCTAGCCTTAAGGAGGATCCTTTATACGAGGGCTATATAAAGGATCCAAGGCTCCCTAGATTAGTTAACATTAGCCACCGATTTGTAATGTATTCAAGAGATCCGTGGAATATAGTTGACTAGTTTGACTAATGCTCTCTACATTCATATGGTTAATTGTTTACATTCATGGTATTCATGAGATCTAAGATCCTACATAGAAGAAAGCGGTAACAACTAATTCAACCAACACCAACTCTGTTGTTATGGTGGTCATCAAAGATTAGGGAAGAAGTAAGCCAACGATGCCACTTGAGAGGACTTTTTTTCAATCTATTGGAGATTCATTCAAAATTCTTAGTTGTATTTCATTAAGTATCGTTGCCCCACTCTTCTCGTTCTTACTAAAAACTACCGAATTACGATTCTGTCAAATCAAGTAGCACGTTATTCACACCAACCGCTTACCGTAATATTTCCAAGTGAAGATTAGAAGTTATAACTATTACCCAATAATAAGTTTATCGTGTTAAAAAATTGAGGGGAGGAACAAATTGCCGCCATTTAAAGACATGGAAAGAAATATCGCTAGTCAGTTTGCAAAAGATTTATGTGTAATATATAGGGTTTAATGATATAGTATTAACTTCATAAGGTTAAAAAGCAAAAGATTTGGCGTGTGAATTTGAATCGTCTTCTGGTTTTAATAGATTTAGATAAGCGGGGTATAGATCTTGATACTGTGTTATGTCCGTTTTGTAATAATGAAGTTGAAACATTGAAACACGCTTTATGTGATTGCACGATAGCTAAAGATGTTTGGTCAAGAGTATCTCGATGGTGGAACACAGTTTATGTCGACTATCCTTGTTTAAGTGACAGATTTACGGGTTCTATTTCTCATAATGGTTCATCCACTTCCTCAAAATTATGGCAAGCCGTTGAGTGGGTTACCGGATATTGTCTTTGGGTTCATCGTAACAATGTTATCTTTCAGAAGAAAAAGTTTACCGATCCTATGCTTCTCAATGAAGTTCAAATTAAAACTTTCGAGTGGATCTCAACCGTTCTCGGAAACATAATCTAATATGGTCGCAATGGCTTCTAAACCCTAGTAGTTTCGATGATCATGGATAACTCGTTTTTGGTTGTAGTCCTACTTAATATTGGTTCGTTAAGCTAGCTTAGTTTCCTTGTAATTTGCTGTTATAGGCATTGCCTTTTATGCCTTGTACTTTTTCTTTTATATCAATGAAATTTTGGCCTTTAAAAAAAAAGTAAAAATATAAACATAAGTTGAGGTATGTTGATTAAAATTGTGCAAAACCAATTTTTCCCATCAAATTCCACATTTAACTCTATAGTGTTGTTTGTTTTCAATCTGTTGATCTTATATGTCTTATGTTGCATCTTATATGTCTTATGTCTGCAAACTCACAGGCATAAAAATATGCTTATAAGTGTTGCACACAAGATTAGGTTATTATACAGACATAAAAACAATCAGTCTTCACTATTCAGCATAAAAATCTTTGGATCACATCTTCATTACACACATGGTGTGCAAATTTTTAAACAAAAATATCTTTAGAAAAAAACATCTTTGTTCCTCACTTTGAACTTCAAATTTCACTACAACTTCAAATACATGTTCACACCTATACTATCACAACTAAAATCACTCCATAAGATTCACCATAGAGACTTCACTATGCTGATGAGTCCTTCGCCGTGGCAATGGTGCCCTAGTCGCGACTTCACCTTGAAGTTCACCATGGATTGGCGAGTTCCTCTTAGCATGTGTGGTCCCCACACATTGCTTCTTGCATAAAAAAAATCCTTAATCACATTGTACAAACATTCTTCATATTATAAAATAACTTTATATGGATATTGTACAAGTACTAATCAATAATGTACGATCATTCATATATATTTAGCTAATATTTTACAACTTTTTTCTCGAAAAAACTGTAAATCGTACACCCCTTTTATATTCAATAATTAATAATGGCATATAATGCATTTTGTACACCCTTTAATGCATGATGTACAACACTTTCAGTTTATAATAAAAGTGTCGTTTAAAAATAATTTTTTTATGTTAGTTAAAATAGAAATTAGTTAGTAACAAGAAGTTAAGAATAAAATGTTTTAGCCATGATAGAGGAGGATTAATTATAAGATTTTAAAGCGGTTAAAATGAGTAAAAAATATAAAAGGTAGAAGATTTTTCTTGTTCGGGCTACCCGGGAGGGCGGATAATCCGACCTCATACTCTGATGTACACAGCGCAACAGGATTACTCCCTTGATGAAACTTGAGACCTCTTACAAGGAACTCACGACCCTAACCACTCGACTATCTTGTGATGGTTTAAAATGAGTAAAATCTTAATCATGATAAAAAGTGGTCTCGGAGGGCTAAAGACCCTCGCCCCTACCAACTCCACACATGTAGCGACCCGGCAAAATCGTCATTGACGGCGCCGACTACTTAGGTCCCGTTGCGTGGTCATAGTCCCTATATGAGACTCGTTTGACCAAAATTATGTCGCATTCATTTGAAACGTACAAGACTTGCAAAGTTTAGTTTACAAACAATTCGACAACAAGTTTAAGATTACAAAAATTGTAAAGTATAAATGAAATAACTTGCGACATAATATAAGTTGAAAATCACAGTTGCTATAAATAGCGTAAGTATGTATGCATGCTTGACTCCAAGCAAGTAATCAGAGTGTATGCATGTATGCTCAACCCCAAGCAAGTATGAATGTACGCGGAAGCATGTATCAAATAGCCAAGTATGAATCTGAGAAACATATAGAAAACTGTCAACGAAAAACGTTGGTGAAATCATAGGTGTATTAGTAAATGTTATATTTTGAACCACAAGATTTAGTATTTCCAATATGTTGATTATCCAAATCGTTTGCATTCCAAAAGTTTGTTCGCGAGCACCCAATTATCAAGACTTAACGTTTCCTTCCATAGAACCCCATCACAATAGTGTTAGAACATACACTGTTTCTCGAAAATATATTTCATCCGTAGACGGTAGCGAACCGTCCGTAATGAGGGTTTGTCAAACCCGTATGGCCACACAATATAAGTTCTCGCTTACACCCTGCAAGTGTAACTAATGATAATCGAATTGAGGATTTTTATTCTAACTCGCTGTGGAATGTTTGTTTCATCGTACTTGTGTTCAAAGTATAAAAGTAAGTAGTACAAAATGTAACAAAGTATATGTTTCTCAGCCCACAATTTAAAAGTATAAAAATGTTGTTGAAAAGGTGGGACTATGATCTCACCTCGAGTGCACGAGTATAAAGGTACTTCACAAAGTAAACGTGTGCATGAAAGTTGCTTAGCCTTGACCTAAATAAGTAAGTTGTATCAATTAACCAGTTACGACACAAGGTCGGGTGAAATGTGTTCAATTAGTCCTATGGCTCGTTACGACTCGAATAGTATAGCAAGTGAATCACGTTGTCAAGTTTCATGCAAGAATCAAGTATGAACGCATGTTAGAACGTTTGCATAAGTGTTTTATTAAGTTTGAATAAAAGTCAAACTTGGTCAAAGTCAACGAAAAAGTCAACGGGGTCGGGTCGGGTCCCGAACTATTTTCCTAAGCTTAGAAATCATATATGAGCATGTTGTCCAAGTTTCATGTTGATCGGGGGTGCGTAGCATACATAGAATTAAACGAAAATTGACGTTTTTGGGCAGTCTGCCTCAGATGCGCCGCATCTGAGGCAGATGCGCCGCATCTGCAGCTGTATCAGCAAATTCTGGGGCAGTTTTCACTTATACGATTTCAACTTCAAACGATCATAACTTTTGACTCGTTAACATTCAAAACACGTATCTTATATCGTTGGAAAGGTAATTTAAAGAGGAATACAACTAAACATATTTCATGAATTAGTTCCATCATTAACAACAATGAAAACCTCAATAAATGATCGTTAAATGTTCAAAATCGAAGTTTCGAGTTCATAAAACGCATTTCTTGACTCGAGAATCCAATTTACACATACGATACGCCGTTTTGAAGGTAATGAAACATACAATACAACTAAACACTTACCAACAATTTTTCATGGCATTCAAATCATCAAAAGTCCATTTTAAGAGCTATCAAACCCTAATCAAAACTCACAAAATCAATATTCATGTGTTTGAAGTTTTCTTAATCAACCTATACATCAAAACGAAGCTAGTGATACTAGTAACACAATTAAAACATGAACTTTAACAATTTAACAACATTTAATCACCCAAAACTCAAGATTAAGCACACTCATTTCAAATGTTCAAACTAGTTACTCAAAACAACAAATCGAGCAAACAAAACATGTATTCATGCTAGACACGAGCCATAGACACTAACTAACACCATTTCAAGTATATAAAATGAATTTAGAGAAATTTAGTGTTTTAGAAACGTTACCCAAACGAGATGAAGTTGGTACCAAAATGTAGAGGATGAAGAGAGGATCACGAATATGTAATTTATTTTGTGATGAACTTCCTTGATTGAATTTAGATGATAAATCTTTGATGTTGGGGTTTGAGAGAAAATATGGAAGTAGCAAGAATGAGGGAGGTGGAATGGATGGAGGAGAAGGCCACTTTGACTATTTGACCTAGTCAAATTTTTGCCCACTTGGCAAGTTTAGTCCCTCAAGTTTCAAAGCGGTTGCGGGAATTAACCGAGCGAATATTTTAAAACGCTAGAGTAAACGAGTGATGTTATAATTAAATAACGGGAATATTATGAACGTTAGTCAACGGAAAATACGAATTTAAATAACGAAAGATATTATTTAAAAAAAAGACAGTGTTAAAAATAAATTTAACGCAAAAACGCGGGATGTTACAACACACACACATATAGTCAAAAGTTCAAACAAGAATAAAAAAATGTAGAGAACCGTGAGAATCAATAAATTACAAGAATTTTCACCTTTGAGTAGTTGGAATCACATATAAATGTTGTTAGGGAGTATATATACTTTCTCGTTCACATGTACTGATTTGTTTATGAACAGGCGAACATTTCATATAATTCAAAATTGAACAAGTAATTGTGATTGTGAACATTCATTTGCCAATGATATGAGTATTAAATAACATTTATATGTAATTTGTTGTAAATAAATGCATAAAAATCATGTAATTAAAAGATTCCCGCAGTTCTCGTCATTTTTGTGGTTTTTGTAACAAGATTACGTTTGTAGCTTTCTTTTCTATTCCTTTTTTTTTTTTTTTTTTTTTTTTGAATGGCTGAATTTTATTATAAACATAAAAAAAGGTTACAAACAAGTTTACAAGAACACAATAATAATAATAATTACAAATAATACAAGGAGGATATTCTTTTATTTTATGTATTTTTCACTACATTTCTTTTCTTTTCTACCATTATTAAGAATCTACAATAAGACAAACTAGAAAAGAAAAAAATATTTCTTCCATATTTAAGTTTTTTTCTCCATAATGATATAATCTAGCTTGTTTTTACAGAGTACATTATTACGGAGTATTATATTATTAGAGCAATCCAATAACAACAATTGAAACAAAAGTTTCAATAAAGACTAGTTTGATCAAAAAACAAAAAAGTGAATAAATTTACACCCAAAGGTTGAAGCTTGTCCACATATATAATTATTAATTACTTTGCAATAAATTATCAATTATAATAAGGAACGTTACATTCAAGTATATACTATTTAAATTTATAAAATTTATTTAATTAATTATAAAATATAACTATTCCTTTTAGTATCCACTTTCCTGATTAATTTTAGTGTTAATATTCAAATGTCGTAATATCGACATCAAAGCTTTTGTAGAAAGTATAACTACACTTTATTATGGAAATGCTAATTAGCTCTGGTTTGGGCGACTCTGTCCGGTTGTCCCCAACAGGAATAGTGATTGTGATTTTTGTCTGTATCTGTCGGTAAGCTATAACGTTGTACGGACTATTTGCTAATATCCACATATCTATCTATCTATCTATATCTATATATATATATATATATATATATATATATATATATATATATATATATATATATATATATATATATTAAAAATTGTATAAGCTATAACGTTGTACGGACTATTTGCTATATATATATTATATATATATATATATATAAGCTATAACGTTGTACGGACTATTTGCTAATATCCACACATATATATATATATATATATATATATATATATATATATATATATATATATATATATATATATATATATATATATATATATATATATATATATATTAAAAATTGTAACAATATATATATTAAAAATACTACTCCACTACTTTAAAAGGTTTGTATAAGCTACGACTAGAGATAATATACTAACAGACATGCATGGAACCCATTTAGATCTGTTACATCATTATCATTATTATTGGTATAGACCAATCAGAAAATTTGAAATCTTGTGGATCTTATTGAGATAAAATATACTTTCCATAACTGGGAGACTGTCTATTGGTATTAGACTAGAATTAATATTACTTGGATATAAATATTCCATTTGTGTAAGCATATATTAATTCAATAATAAAAATTATCTTCTTGATTAAATTCTTTATAGTATCAAGAGCATAAACCTGATAACTAGAAGTAATAATCAAAGCAATTTCAATCCAAATTCTAAAAGCTATCCAAACTATAGTGGCTTAAAAACAAAACTCTTCATACACAAATATTTATAAGAGATTGTAAATTGTTCTGTGTTTCATTCAATAATGTATCAGTATATATACAAGCTTTCCTGCAACTAGCTTGAGCTAATTTAGGGGATAACCCTTGAATCTCTATTCTTGTAACTACCTGACTAGAATATGCGGACTACATATATTGACTTAATAAACATTGACTAATAATACATATACATTGACTAATAATACTATGACTAATAGGGTCCCGCAGTCGAATCGGGAGGTGGACGGACGTTGAAACCGGAGCGAAAATCATCAAATAGCAGTCGGGGTAGTCCTTTAGTGAATATGTCCGCAATTTGATATCGTGATGGAACGTGCAAAATACGAACTTGGCCACGGGCTATCTTTTCTCGAACAAAGTGAATGTCTAACTCAATGTGCTTTGTTCGTTGATGTTGTATAGGATTGCTTGCAAGATAGATAGAACTCACGTTGTCACAATAGACTATGGTAGCTTTGTTGAGAGGATGATGTAGTTCAAGTAGAAGGTTGCGTAGCCAACACGACTCTGAGACTACGTTAGCGACACCCCGGTACTCGGCTTCGGTACTTGAGCGGGAAATAGTAGGTTGTCGTTTAGAAGACCAAGAGATTAAGTTATCGCCAAGATACACGCAATACCCAGATGTTGACCTACGAGTGTCTGGACAACCGGCCCAATCCGCGTCCGTGTAGGAGATCAAGGAAGTCGTGTTGGTTTTATTCATGTGTATCCCATAATCAATCGTTCCTTGAATGTAACGAATTATCTATTTTCAGGGCCGCCATGTGAGTGTCATGAGGATTGTGCATGTGTAGGCACACTTGTTGAACAGAGTACGAGATGTCGGGTCTCGTGAATGTTAAATATTGAAGTGCACCTACCAAACTTATATAAAGAGATGGGTCATTGTAAGGATTACCAATATGACTGCTCAACTTAGACGTAGTATCCACAGGTGTATTGGAGGACTTGCAAGACGTCATGTCAGCACGGACATTTATTTCCTTAGCATATTTGGACTGGTTTAGAAACAGGAAGATTGGGGCAATGAGGAGTTCGACGATTTAGCACATCGACTACATCTATCGCTGAACCAACTTCTGAATCATCTGCCGAATCGCATGTGTTTGATGTACGGATATGCCCAAAAAATCACTTAAGACACCAAGGTCCTTCATGGCAAATTCACTCGACAAATGTTGCATAACAGTGGCGCGCAATGCGTCTGAAGATGTGACTAAGACGATGTCGTCCATGTAAAGTAATATATATGCAACGTCGTTACCCTTTTTATAGATAAATAGAGAGTGATCACATCGGCTGTGTGTGAAACCGAGAGAAGACACGTTAGTTGCAAATCGTTTGTACCATGCTTTAGGTGCTTGTTTGAGGCCGTATAGAGATTTATCTAATCGAAAAACATGGTCAGGATAATGAGGGTCCCGAAATCCCATCGGTTGATACATGTACATAGTCTCATTGAGGTTGCCATATAAGAATGCGTTTTTCAAATCTAGTTGTGGTATTTGCCACGAGTGTGCCAGTGCTAGTAAAAGGACGACTCAGATAGTTGTCGGTTTAACGACGGGACTAAATGTTTCTGTGCAGTCGATTCCTAATTGTTGCGACCTGCCATCTAAGACGACCCGTCCTAATCCATAAGGACGAATACAATAACATATGATTACATTGCGAGGTATTTGACCTCTATATGATATATTTTACCAACATTGCATTCATTTTTAAAAGACAAATTTTCATTACATCGAAAGTTGATAGTCATGCATACCATTTCATAATATCCAACTATAAATGACATAATCTGTCATTTGCTTAATCATAATCTTTAATGAACTCAACGACTTGAATGTAACGTCTTTTGAAATATGCCATGAATGACTCCAAGTAATATATTTAAAATGAGCAAATGCACAGCGGAAGATTTCTTTCAATCCTGAAAATAAACATGCTTTAAAGTGTCAACCAAAAGGTTGGTGAGTCCATTAGTTTATCATCAATATTCATTTCCATCATTTTTAATAGACCACAAGATTTTCATTTTCATTTCTCATAAATATCATGCATGCATATAACCATCTGCATAAAAGTATCATTCATATGGATTGAACACCTGGTAACCGACATTAACCATAATGCATAGAATATCCCCCACAGACATCTCGTCTGTATAACAATAATCTCGAAGTACTAAAGCCATCCATAGACATGAATGGGGGTTGTTAGGCCCAATAGATCTATCTTTAGGATTCGCGTCAATTAGGGGTCATTTCCCTAATTCTTAGGTTACCAGACTTGAAGGGCGATATTCGATTTCGATAATCCAACCATATAATGTAGTTTTCGATTACTTGTGTCTATTTCGTCAAACATTTATAAAAGCGCATGTATTCTCAGTCCCAAAAATATATATTGCAAAAGCATTTAAAAAAGGAGCAAATGAAACTCACAATACTGTATTTCGTAGTAAAAATACATATGACGGCATTGAACAAGTGCAAGGTTGGCCTCGGATTCACGAACCTATATTTAGTATGTATATTTATATGTTGATCAATATCTGTCAAACAATTTAGGTCAGGTCATAGTGTATCACAATCCTAATGCTCGAGATTATCATGCAAAAGTTAACAAAAGTCATCTAATTCAAAAATGATTTTTAGAATCTATACATGTTTATAATATAATTTAAATATAGTCGTTTCATATATTAAGGTATATTTATCAGATTTTATTAGAGTAAATAATACAAGTTATTTATTAATAAAAATTTATATTAAAATGTATATATGATAGAATATACTTTTATATATCTTCAGTAATAAAATTTATAAAATTCACTTAATATCATAAAAATATAGTGGTATGTATTATTAATGTAATTATATTACGTGTGATGAAAATATCTTCGTATCACATATGTAAATACTATTGAATAAAAGTTGTATTATTTTGAAATAATAATTATTATTATTCTACTAATAATAGTAGTAACAATATTTATTTACTAATGACGATATTAATTATAAAATGATAATTTTAATCATAATAATTTTTAATAATAATAATACTAAAATGATAATAATAATGATATTTTATAATAACAATGATATTTCTATTAAAACTATAATTTTGATAAAATGATAGTTTTAACTTTAACGATACATTTAATAATAATAATAATGATAATAATAAAAACGATATTTTTATCTAAATCATAATCTTAACATTATTTTAACTGAATCATGACACTTATACTCATTATTTCTTACTCGACTTGTTTAATAGCTTTTAGTCCTCTTTTATTTCGCATTCATAATAATGTTAATAATATTAGTAATAATAATTAGATGATACTAATATTAATTTTAATGATAATGATACTAATAATAGTAAATATTATAATAACAATAATGATAATACTAATAACTATTTAGATAATAATAATAATAATAATAATAATAATAATAATAATAATAATAATAATAATAATAATAATAATAATAATAATAATAAGAATAATGATAATGCTAATAATGATAATAATGATAGTAATACTAATAAAAATGACAATTTTTAATGATAATATTTATAATGATAATGATAATAATAATAATAATAATTAGATAATAATAACGACGATAATAACGACGATAGTAATAATAATAATCATTTTAACAAATATAATTAAAATTATAGATAATTCAATTGACTATATCTTTTAATCCGTTCATCGAAACCATACGCTTTCTAAATGAAAAGTTATTAATTTTTCGCCAGTTTTCCAACGACATGCATATCATATACCTTATCTCAGTAGTATGTGTAACAAAATCTTGATTTATCCTAAACTATATAATAACGGAGCTAAGCATACAAGCATGCATAATCATATATACTCAAGCACTAGTTAGGGATACACTATTAATATATAAAAGATTATATATGAGTGCTCACGTATCAATATTGTGATTCAATATTGCAGGAAAGTACGTAGACGCAACGGAGATGATAAACACTAGTTTGACCTCATGAGCATACCCCCGAACAATACCCATAACCTCCATAGCTATAACCCATAATTTCCTTAGCTCTATCCCTCTCAAAAAACTCATTTTGAAAACATGTGAGTAGAACCTCGTCGTAGTATTTTATGTATAAATAATAATATTAATACTAACACTAATACTACTAATAATAATACTAGGATTAATAATAATAATAATAATAATAATAATATAATAATAATAATAATAATAATAATAATAATAATAATAATAATAATAAATATATAGAGAGATATCGAGTAGATTGATGAATGAATGATTCAGAATGCAAAAACGTTCGACTATAAATGGATGTGGCCTCACCTACCACCTCATGCTATCGCATGAGAGTTGTGAGGAGGACTCATGCGATCGCATGAGGCCTAGTTACAACACATATTCGCTTTTTCTTTACTACTGCCGACACTCCTTAAACATAATTATGTATATATATTATTTAATATATAATATATTTAATCTTTAAAATTAATTAAATATTATATTATATTCTCGTGCATAGTTGAAACAAATTTTAGCACCGATGAATTGTACGTTGACGCTCGACTTACGTACCAGTTCCGGTTTTTCGAACGTCCTTTCGTATGCTTAGAAAACTTGTACATTACGTTTCGCAACACGTACCTTTATCAATAATTAGACTTATTTCACCAATAATTATACTCCATGCAATGTAACTTATACATTTGAATGTTTTGGTCATTTGCTTCTATAAATCGACGTCTCGTTATATATACATATGATAATTTAAATCAAAACGTTTTGTATCTAGTTAATATTATGTTTAATCACTTTGAAATATATATATATATATATATATATATATATATATATATATATATATATATATATATATATATATATATATATATATATATATATATATATTCTCAAAGAAAAATATAATTTTGTACATATTATATAGGATTGAAATATTTATTTAATAATATTATATTTTAGTTTTTCAAAAGTAATTATATTTCAAAGTTCATTTATAATCGTTTAAATAATAGAAAAATATTATGTCGTATCACGTTTACATTTTTGAAACAATATATATAAATTCATAATACAAAGCTTTTAATTAAGTTCCTTAAAATTCATAAATCGCTTATCTTGTAAAATGTTTTAATAATAAAGTTCTTTTTAAACTGAAAACGTTTTTGTACGTTTGAAACTAATTCAAATAAATATGACAACTTTGTTTTCCAAAACTAATTATATTTAAAAAAAACATTTTGTTAAAAGTTTAAAATAATGAAAATCGTTATATCATAACATGTTTTAGAAAGGTAAAATCATATATGACACATAACAGGTTTCAAGTTTCTAAATCATCGTTTGTTGGTGAAGCATAAGATAAGTCCAATGGTTAATTAAATGTATGAAATAATTTAATGTAAAACGTTGATTTACTTAACTTGTCAATATCCAACATCTAAGTTATTTACACTACACGTTCTTACTTTCACATTAAACAAAATGAAAGTTATAATAATTATCTTATCACAGTCACGGGGAAATATTGAAAATCAAACAGAATCTCCACTAGCCCTTGTCTAGTTCTTGTTAATTGACACATTTGATCTTACTTGTAAATCACTTTCTTAAATCATAGTGGACCTCATAACAGAGACCCGTAATCATAATCACAATGTATTTGATATTTCAATCATTTGATATTTCTTTTAATTCCGTCGATAAATATATTGAAACTAATACGTGTATGTAAAGTATTATACATCTAATACTTTATTAACGTTTTCAATTACTATAACAATATATTATATATATATATATATATATATATATATATATATATATATATATATATATATATATATATATACATATCTATACATAAATGTTCGTGAATCATCGAGCAGTCGAAGGGTAATTGATTACATGAACACAGTTCAACGTTTTTTGAAATTTCAACATTACAGACTTTGCTTATCGTGTCGGAACATATAAAGATTAAGTTTAAATTTGGTCGGAAATTTCCGGGTCATCACACCATCACCAACCAAACGAGCTTTATATCGCTCAAAAGAACCATTAGAACGAAATTTATGTTTAAAAATCCACATAGAACGAATAACATGCATATGTGGGAGGTACCAAAATCCATGTTTTATTATCAACAAGTGCTTTGTATTCATCGGTCATGGCATGGTGCCAATTAGGATTGGTCAAGGCTTGTTTTGGGTTTGAAGGAAGTGGATAAAGATTGGAAGTAGATGCGGAAAGATTAAATGGGACACGCGGTTTATCAATGCCTTGCATAGCGCAAGTCGTCATGGTGCGAGTAGGTTGAGTGGTATTGACAGTAGGGGAGTTAGAAGTTGACGAAGTAGTAGGACTAGCTGGAGAGGTAGACGTAATATTGTATGTATCAGTAGGGGATGGAGAATTAATAGATGGTGTAATATTATAGGTATCAGTAGGAGTATTATGAGCATGATCTGTAGATGGAGTTGGGTCACGAAGTGGACTAGTTTGCGAATTTGGGCCTGGAGTGGTATTAGGTATTGGACTGGATGGTGTTGGGCTAGTGGTTGGTACGTTTGTTGGAGGAGAGTTATAGAAAATTGGATTAAAAGTATCAGTAAATGCTTTGTATGTAGAGGTGTTTGTGGTGTGAGACGCAAACAGGAGAGAGGTTTCATCGAATATTACATGTCGGGAAATTATGATCTTTTTAGTGGATAGATCGTAACATTTATAGCCATGATGATTGGTAGGAAACCCAAGGAAGACGCAGGGAGTAGATCGAGGTTGAAGCTTGTTAATTTTTGTAGAAGGAATGAGTGGATAGCAAAGGCAACCGAAGACTCGAAGGTGATCATAGGTAGGGATGCGGTGATATAAGAGTTGAGTTGGAGATAAGTTTTTAAGAAGTTTATTTAGTAGAATATTTAGTAGATAAGTTGCATGTTGAAGTGCGTGAGGCCAGAAGTTGGAAGGGACGCCAGATTGTGAAAGAATGGTGCGGATAATATTGTTGATTGCTCTTATTTTTCGTTCGGCTTTACCATTTTGAGAAGATGTGTAAGGACATGAGAAACGGATAACCATGCCATTGGCGGCACAGAATTGATGAAAGTTTGTGTTGTTATATTCGGTGTCATTGTCACATTGAAAAGTTTTTATATGTATACCGAATTGGGTTTTGACGAATTTATGAAAATTAGTAAAGATAGAAAAAAACTTTTGATTTATTGGATAGTGGAAATGTCCAAAGAAAATTGGTTTTATCGTCAAGTAGAAGCATATAATAACGATGACCATTATGGCTAACAATTGGTGAAATCCATAAGTTACTATGAAGTATGTCGAAGGGAGAATGAGTAATGTTGGACGAATTATACAATGGTAAACGCACATGTTTTCCAAAAACACAAACTTGACAAATATTATTTTTATTACTAGGATTACAAGGAATGTAATTTATATTACTAAGAGAACGAAAAATATTAGCGCCTGGATGACCTAGATGCTTGTGCCATAAATTTGAAGATGAAACGGAAAAAGCTGAATGAGTTGAGAAAGCTTGCATCAAGGAAGGTTGAAACGGATAGAGATCACCGGTGCTGTTGCATCGTGTTATTGGGGTACCCTTTAGAAAATCCTTCACAATAAAATCAAACGGATCAAATTCAATAGAAATATTATTATCTTTAGAAAGATAGCGAACAGAGATTAAGTTTATAATTAAATGAGATGAGTAAAGAACATTATTTAAATGTAATGGACGAGTAGGAGGAGAAGGAAGGAGAGTATGACCGTATCCTTGAATTGGCAATCCATTTCCATCACCTACAATAATACGTTTAGAGCAATATGTTGGATAATAAAACATAAATTTACCGTGGTTGTTGGTCATGTGAGAGGTAGCGCCCGTGTCTAAGTACCAATTGTCATCGGGTGGGTTGAGACTCATTGTGTGCATAGCTGCGTCAATGTCAGTAGGCTGCGATAACACAGAAGAAGCATAATTAGCATTGGGTCGTGTGCCCAAAAGACCAAGCTGCTGGTTGCTAGCTGGTGGGCGTGTCCACGTAGTAATGGGAAACGGCCAAGGGGGTAAAGCCCAAGTGTTGTTATTATTCCACGCCTAATTATGAGGACTCCATGGACTGTACTGACCAATTGTATTGTGACCCAAATTAAACCCGGAACTAGATGCACCAGAATAAGATCTTCCTCTGCCCCTATTTCCAAACGAATTTCTACCTCTATTTCCTCGATACACACCTCGACCCCGATTGTTAGAAGAACGATTAGACGAATTGTTGTGTGGCGATTGATTGGTGATGCCGGTAGTCGATACGAGTGTGGTGGCGTCGGTGGAAGCAGCCTGAGCAGCGAGTTTTTGTGTGTGGGTTTCTTCATGGATAAGCATGGATCTGGCTTCATTGAATGAGGGTAGTTTCTCACTATGAGAGATGATGGAACGAAGGCTGGCGTAGCTTTCATTGAGACCTGTTACGAGTTGTAGCACCAAATGATCCTCTTCAATTGCAGGTCCAAAGTTCCCTAATTAATCGGCTAAGATTTCAAGTTCTTGACAATATGAAGATGCATCGGAAAATTATCAATACGTGTGTTGGCGAATTGATGTTGTAGATGAATGGCACGTGAGTTTTTGTTGTCTTCAAACATACCCTTTAATCGGTCCCAAGCTTGTTGGGCCGTTGATTCCTCTTTGAACACGGTATGGAGAAGATCGAGAGAAATCGTTCCGTAAATCCATTGCAGAACGATAGCGTCGAGTCGTTCCCAAGAGGGTGTTTGTGCATGTGGTGGAGAGGTTTGAGTGACGGAGGATGAAGCGTCAGAGGTAGCAGGAATGATATGATCGAGAACCTCATAAGCTCGACAGTGATTCTTAAACAAACTCGACCAAAAAGAGTATTGACTCTTTTCCATCTCAAGTGTAATAGGTATGAAATTTTTAATGTTGTTAAGCCCACTCACTTCATTTTTAGATGGTTTATATAATTTTGATTTTTCAAAAATTCTTTGCATGGAGAAGTTGAGTTCTTCACCATTACACTTGAGATGGAAAAGAGTCACCCTCTTAAACCACTCACTTCAAATTTCATCACCATTTCTTCACCCAAACTCAACTTCTCCATGCAAAGAATTTTTGAAAAATCAAAATTATATAAATCATCTAAAAATGGAGTTTTCTCTGAATTCTCCCTCTATTATAAAGTGTTTAACTTGCCTCGTATATATAAAAAAAGATATGAAATCTACACTTAAAGAAGTTATCTCTAAGATTGGAATCTAGATCTTATAGGGTGCTAGATCACCTAACCACCTAAGACCTTCCAAGTCTGGGATTGATTGATCGATGTTCGTCACACGAATCAAAGAAGTTACTATCTTAAAGTAAAGAGATCAAATACATATATATATATATATATATATATATATATATATATATATATATATATATATATATATATATATATACGCGAATTTGCTTCCGAAGTCGAGCAGTCTCAATTTCACTACAGGATTTTAGAATGAATGCTGGGCTGGGCCACCTCGAATGGCATGAGCCGCATGCGGGGAGACCCGCACGTACGGTTTTTAGGGGGATCTGGTCGAAAGACCGGCCGGTGCCCACCCGACTAGAGGGACTGAGAAATATATATATATATATATATATATATATATATATATATATATATATATATATATATATATATACACACACACACACACATACATATATGCGAGTAGCTAGTTGTAACATCCTCAACTAGGCTTTAAGGTTACAAATTGCCCTTAAGTTGTGTTGCATTATTATATGCTTTTTTTTAATTAATACTTATTATTATTATTATTTAATGATGTGGTTAGGACCAGTTTGTGACAAGGGTAACAGAACATATTTGTTTATTTAAATTGGACTTCGTTTGGGTCGCCAAATGATGTACAAAAGATATCAAATAACTGATAAATACCCGTGTGTCGCACAGTGTGGGAATTAACCACAATTTAGTGACTAGTGCTGCTTCTCTCATCTCATTTCTAGACTTTTCCAAACACACACACCGTTCTTCATCTCTTCCAACTACCAAAATCCAAATCTTAAATCCTTGTTCTTGAGCTCAAATTTTTCTTATTATCTTGTTCCTTGTGATTTACTGAGTCTATCAAGGTAAGAATCAAAACATTTCATGTTTTAATCTTTGAGAATTTTGGGTTTTTGTGTAATTTTTTACAAAGTGTGTAATTTGGGTCAAAATGATTAGATTTGATGTTGTTTTAGTCAAAATCTCGTGGGTTTATGTTTCTACATGTTTAGTGTCTTCGATTTAGTCAGTTTTGAGGTCGTAATCGAGGTCTAGAGCAAGAATTGGTTGATTTTGGGTGAAACCCGTAGCCTTGTTCATCAACACCAGCAGATAAACACAGTCGGCCGAGTGTCTCCTGACACTCGACCGACCGACTCGACCATCGACCGAGTGTGTATGACCCATGGCCGAGTGTGTCTGTGAGAGACCATCTACCGAGTGTGTATGACCCACGGTAGAGTGTGTCTGTGAGAGACCATCGGCCGAGTGACTAGACAGTCGGCCGAATGAGTTTAGACAGTCGGCCGAATGAGTTTAGACAATCGACCGACTGTCTATGACAGTCGACCGAGTGTCTTTCGTAGTGAAATATTTTACTAAATGTTGATTTTTAACCGTTATGCTGCCCGTTTGTATATTGATGTTCAGGGTGTAAATTTTGAAGAAGTGTTAAGCAAAAAATTTTAGCGAGCGCTTTTTGATACAAAAATTTCTGTATTGTGTTGTTTGGTGTTAACGAACAGAAACTAACTTGATTTGCCTTATGTTCAGGTGATAAGGATAAGGAAGCCGCTCAGTAGTAGATTATCTGAGCTGGTTACTGGTATTTGGTGAGTGGGACTAACTGGAGTATATAGTATAGAGTAGCGTGTTATATTATGATTGACATGCTTGTTAGATATACTTGTTACTATGGTAGTTAGTATGTTTTGATGACTGCATGTTAGTTGATGCTTGTCTGTTGGAGCCCAGTGCGTCCCTATTGTGTAGTAGCCTCGGTAGGAGAGATCAACATGTGGGTTGGGTTCCTCATGTAGTAGCCTAGACAATCGCGGTGTATATATGTGTGAATGACGCGTCTGTCGCGTATAGATTATGTATATACATACGGTGGTGGAGGAACTTCTGGTAAACCCCAGTCTGATCAACTGGTGGTTAATGGTTTGGCTGAGCGCCAGAGTCTCTGTAGACGGTACTTGGGTGATGTTTGTGTGTTAGTTTTTGCGACATGATTAGTATAACGGTTCCTGTGTACTATTGCCTGTAGTTAGTCGTACTCACTTAGCTTCGTGCTAATTCCCCTCCATCTCCTCCCTGCAGGTTGATAGCTTTTGTAGATAGTGCTTTTTGGGAGAAGACGGGCAAGATGATGTTATGTTTGACACGGTTAACTCTGATGTGGTCTTTTATAATTTGAACCGTGTACTTTTGAAAAACAGAATGTAATTACGTCTTTTCCAGTTAAATATGTAATTTGTTTTAATAACACGTGACATCGGTTTGTACAAATGTTTATTACCATTTATATCGTATTTGTTTAATAGAATGCTTCCGCCACGTATAAAAAAAATTAAAAAAAAATTAGCGGTGTCACACTAGTTTAATCAAATAAAAAGGTAAGAAGAAGGAGAGGAAATCAGAACTCTAGATAGACTAAGCTATGCTTAGTACGCATCATGTCAAAAGATCCAATACCCCTCAGAACCCTGAAACTTCACGAATATATATACATATATATATATATATATATATATATATATATATATATATATATATAATCAAGAGGGAAGCACATTTTGGGGGGAAGTAATTTTTTTTTGTTTTTTTAAAAAAAAAATTTCAGGCATCAAGATCACATGAAAATATGAACATTTAAAAAAGACACTTTGTGATGAATGTTATTATTTTGGCGGTAAAACGCTCGAAGAAAAAAACGAAAACACTCAATGCATTGAATGTTTTGATTCTGAGTTTTTTTAAGAGGTTGGAAATTAGGGTTTAAAAATTAGAGTTTAAAAGTTAGGGGGTTAAAACTTAGGGTTTAGCTATTAGGGTTTAGAAATTAAGGTTTAGAGTTTAGATTGAATATTTTAACACGAACGGTTTAGAGTTTAGGGTTTAGGGTTTATGACTTAACCCAAAACACTAAACCCTAAACTCTAAATCAGGCTAAATTTTGAAAAAAACACTTCACACAAGATGAAAACAAAATGATGCAAATAAACTGAGAATCAAAACATTCAATGCATTGAATGTTTTCATTTTTTTCTTCGAACGTTTTACCGCCAAAATAATAATATTCGGCACAAAGTGTCTGTTTCAAATGTTCATATTTTTACCTAATTTTGATGTCTGAAAAAAATTCGAAAAAAACCAAAATTTAAAAAAACAAATTACTTCCCCCCAAAAACAGAATATATAACTTCGAAAAGTCAAATATTCAAAGCTCCATAACCTCCACAAAAAATACCACCCTCCACCTCTTATTCTGATTATGGTCGATATTTAGACATTGTACCTACTTAGGTGGTGGAGATTCGATTCTCGATCAAACAAATGACGATAAATGCAGACATTACTGGCTAATCGAGCGCACCCCCAAATATTAGAATAGTTCACCCTAAACACTTATCTGAGGAGTGAACACCGATGATATTAGTTTAGTCATGTATATTCTACGCTTGTGAGAATTGGAAAGACAACCTAGGAAATGTCATATCTGATTAATAATAAGAAAAGCATGTTATTTATTTTATAAAACATAGGGAACGAACGTAATGGTCTTCTGAGTCTTTATTTACTTAAAGTATTATCCACTTTTTGTTTGAGGACAAGCAATGTCTAAGTGTGGGATACTTGATATCAAGTAAAAAGTCATGTTTTTACCAACGATATCCGCTTGTATTCTACATGTTTTCAAGCAAAATACTTCATTAAATGCACTAATCCACTAAGTTTTCCTAAACAAGACTTTAAAATCTTACTTTGTGGAAAAGCTGTAAAAAGAGTCTATATTAGGATTTTATAACCCTAATTTCAGAGAACCGACCTAGAAGACCATCACAAGAGCTCAAAATAACTAACCAGAGATGCTAGCACTTATTCAAGTCAAGTATATGAAGATCTAACAAGAACCTAGAAGCCCGTCTGATTCATATACAAAGATCAACAGGTTTCAAGACTTACACGCACTAAACCCTAATCTCACAGAACTTCAAATACTACCATACGGAACCTCCATAGATGATTCAGGGGGATGTGTGTGACTAATATCAGTCTAAGGAACCTCAAGAAAGAGCCTTTGCTGAATTTTAAGCCAGAACGTATACCGGTGCTTACCAAACAATCAAGAATCTGTATACGACAAACACGGAGTGCAAGCTCCCAACTGGCGACCCAGTTACTCAAAACTGGCAACCTAGTTAGGTAACTGGTGACCTAGTTACTTAAAATTAGCAACCCGGTTACTCAACTAGAGACTCAGTTCCTTATATTGGCGACTCAAAATCAGAAACCAGCGACTCAAAACTAAAACTGGCGACCCAGTTTTCAAAATTGGCGACCCATAAATGGAAACTGGCGACCCAGTTTCCAAAACTTGCAACCCAGTTAGTTAACTAGGGACCCTGGTTAAGAAAATTGGCGACTCGTGGTTAAGCAACAGGCGACTCGGCATCAAAACTGGCTACCAAGTTCACCTATAAAAGGGAGGCTTTAGACGTTCATTTTCATCATTCAGAAAACTCATAACTCTCTCTCGTTCCGAGTTTTCACCCTTCTTTTTCTCTCACAACACAATTCTGCAAGCTTAGGCTAGTTTAATATATTAGTGTGGGTCTTGTAAGCTCCTAAGAAACTGTCTATACTTCTTAGAGCAAGAGTTGGAGTCGGGTCTTATGTAATATTCGTCTATGAATAATACATAAGTGAATCAAGGTGATAGCAAGCATTGCAAGGATCGTCTTTAATCACTTGTAAGCTATTATATTAATACGTTTATATTATATTGCGATAATTAGACTTTATAATTAAAATAATTGTTATATGTTTTCTTATAATAATTACTAATATATATATATATATATATATATATATATATATATATATATATATATATATATATATTGTTATAGTAATATCTATAAACAGCTAACCCGTAATATTCATTATTGAATATTACATATATATCTATTAAATAATAAAATCATTAATATAACTTTTAAAGTACGAACTATAAACCTTAATAAAACTATTGGAAACTATTTTATACGCTTAAAGTTAATCAACTAAAATTCTGGCTCACGATTACCCTTTCCAAATGTTTGTGTGGTTAACGGTTTACTCAAATTTAAAACGATAAAAATCTTATTTAAACACGTTAATTATCTTGGTTAGCATCTCGGGTGAGTTTGAAGAAATTATATTTGCATAATTACGGAAGGACCTGGCTGGCCATATCGGTCGAGACAAACAGCTTGATTGTAAATGAAGTCTTTTAGTTGTGTACATATATAACTAATCAGTTAAAGACATTGCACTCTATTTTCTTCCACCGTTTAGACCAAAGAACTTAATACAAAGACGTTAAGTATATTTAATAGTTCGTATGTTTTCTAAAAACATTTACTAAACACTATTGTTAAGACAGGGCTCCGTCTTATTCGGATAACCTTATTGAAGGCTATTTGTACTCTATAAGGGTGCGGCGTCGGGGATAGGTAAGTTACCCTACGGTCAGAATCACCCTTGGCTTAAAGATACCAGTGACATCCTTAATTGGAACCGGACCAATTATAGAGGGCTTTAAGTTCACAACATGTTTTAATAAAATAGAAATCATCTCCGATAGTATCAAATAAAACTTATAAAAGATATACACTATAGAAGTTTAATATATATATCTATCCCTAGCTATATATATATATATATATATATATATATATATATATATATATATATATATATATATATATATATACATATATATATATATATATATATATATATATATATATATATATATACATATATATATATATACATATATAACTAATCAGTTAAAGACATTGCACTCTATTTTCTTCCACCGTTTAGACCAAAGAACTTAATACAAAGACGTTAAGTATATTTAATAGTTCGTATGTTTTCTAAAAACATTTACTAAACACTATTGTTAAGACGGGGCTCCGTCTTATTCGGATAACCTTATTGAAGGCTGTTTGTACTCTATAAGGATGCGGCGTCGGGGACAGGTAAGTTATCCTACGGTCAGAATCACCCTTGGCTTAAAGATACCGGTGACATCCTTAATTGGAACCGGACCAATTAAAGAGGGCTTTAAGTTCACATCACATTTTAATAAAATAGAAATCATCTCCGATAGTATCAAATAAAACTTATAAAAGATATACACTATAGAAGTTTAATAGATATATCTATCCCTAGCTATATATATATATATATATATATATATATATATATATATATATATATATATATTAAGTATTAGTTAAGTAGGTAGGGATAAAACAGAAAACGCAACACAAAAATATCCAATAACTATATTATAATTTAGAAAACCAGAAAAGTACTCACAAAAGTATAATAAAACATTAACTAAAATCTAGAATAAGAAACTTTGGAATTCTCGTGCAAACTGTTGAGTCGTGTGACGACCCTAGGTTATACTTGCGCTTTCTACTCATTAGATAACTGTGGGTATCAGCCCAGGCCTAGCTCTTATAAATATTAATACATCTAATGTACTCGTGCGACAAGTCTCGCTCTCTGAAAAGCTAAAACGCCCAGCTCTTCAAACGACCAGAGAGACGCAACCGGGACCGACCGTCCCGAGTAAAACCCAGGAGACCGTCTAGTTTACCTCACCATCCACCATCCATTCTTTCATCTAAATCGGGGAGAAAAACAACGACACGATCCGGGTGCATCAGCCACCGATCTTCGTATTGTCTGTACTTGTATGCTAGTTGGTAGATAGCATGTTTGTGGTGTTGTTAATTGCATGTGTGATGGTTAAGCTATGTCTGTTAGATAGAATTCATTCACTTAGTGGTATGTTAATCCCTCACATTTCCACTCTTGCAGGTTTAGGTACTGTTAGTTAGGACGGGTGCAGGTGTTGAAGACATGTTTGAACGTGCGAACTCTGATGTGAACTTTTGTAACCTGTATTTTGTAATAAGTAACACCGTAGTGTATACTTAAACTTAATTACGTGGATTTATGTAATGATGTATTTAATGTTGTGATTTTAATTTTAAAGTCTTCCGCTATGATTTTAAAAAAATGGCCGGTGTTACAAAGATCTTGTGAAGGAGTTATTCTGCTTAGTAATTATAACTCACCTTATTCAAATATAAATTTTTGTCTAGTAAATCTGAATTTTGGATCACCAACGTCGCTAGTTAATACCGGATGGGTGACACAAACAACATATGTTGGGACTATCCAAATATATAAATCGGTGCAACCAGCACCAATGGTGGACTCTAATATGCATAGGCTTATCCCTGCAAGTGTGCAGGAGATAATACCATCAACCCGCGATACGCATCACCAATGTATGTGCAACTCAGCCCTACAGTTGTTAATGCTCCCCGTACCCCTTCTCAACAAACTCCCGGTTATACCAGAAGCACACAATACAATCCTTTTAACGCAGGGCAAACAAAAAGTTCAAATAGTTTATTATCTTTGTTGCAATAAGTAGCTCAGCAACATCTAGCTCCAACATTTGAGCAACCAGCTCGCGCTCAAGAGCTGCTAGAAAATCTGTTTTCCATAAGGCAAAGGCATATTGCAAATCATCTGTTCCCAGACGCACCAGTATTACCGCTAACATTAGGGAGCTATGAAGGGTTGTCAGACCCAAGTGATGTTTTCCAAGGATTTGAGGGAACAGCAAGAACGCATAGTTGGGGCGATGCGGTAGCATATCGCATGCTTCCTATTGCAAGAATATAGCACTTAAAACTATCACACATATAGGTAAATATCATATTCGTGTAGTAGAAGCTAATAGCAAGTCCTAGTTCGCTCCACGGAATGCATTCAAATTAGGAATTTAAACTAATAATTATTCTAGTTAAAAGGGGATTTTGAAAGAAATTTGAATTTAAACTAAATAAAGCACAATTTAAAAAAAAAAACAAACAAACAATAAATCCATGAAGAGAATGGTATCCACTTAGAATCAATTCCTAGGCTATGATTGCTTTGTTAAACATTTTATAATAATTGATGATGTGGTGACACTGCAATTATCCGTCGATTTTCACAAGTATTTAACCTGGAATCTGTCACTATCCTAGATAAAAATTAATTCACCACTAGTCAAATAATCATGTAACTTAGTCTAGTTTTACTTTCATAAACCCTAAGCTAGACTGGTGTCCCGATTCTAATCACGCGATCAAATAACTTTTAACTACTCAAGATTATAATCTGACATTAGGTTTGTTCGATGTCCTATTTAACCTCACAATTACATTAGCATACAATAGAAATTATCGCTAACGTCTAATTACACTGGTTTCCTACATATAATTCAACGAATCCTAAATTATTTGTCAATAATCTAGCAAAGTTCATTAATTAAATTAACTATTGTTAACCTAACCTACAAACTTACGATAAACTAATTAACATGCATAAGTAACGATGATTCTTCAATTAAACATAATCACGAGCAATTAAATCATATAAAATCATAAGGTAAACAATCCATCACCTAAGTTCAGTTATCTAAGTGGATACGAATAATTTAGCTACTCACCATTATGCAAAGGAAAGTTAAAAAAAAAAAAAGATAAATAATTCATACTCATTGTATTAATCAAAAGAGTAAAATAAATGTTACCTAATGATTACACGAGATCAAAATTGAATCCAAAATGTTAAAACCTTAAGAACAATGATAAAAAAAACCCCAAAATTCGAACTTTGCTGCTCCAAAATTTGTAAATTAAGTGATAACTAATGGGGTGATTAAGTGGAGTAATTATAAGGAATAAAAATCTCGTCCAGTATGTCAAGATTTCGCAACCATGACCTTAAACTTTGCAACCGCGAAGTTAGGAAAATCAGATTTCGCACCCGCAATAAAAATCTCGCGGTCACCATTTGAGCTCACCAAATTATCCTTCGTTCTGATAATTTTGCACCCACAATAAAAATCTCTCACCCGCAATAAAAATCACGCGCCCGCAATTTAAACCTTGTGACCGCAATCGAAACCTCGCGGTCACAATTCCTTCATCGTCAGCACTTTCATGTTTTTCTTGTGTTGAAAAATCAATTAGTTGAATTAAAATTGATGTTAAACAAGTATGTTGAATGGTTGCATTAAGTGTGACTTCTCACATCTTGTAACGTATGACTACTAATGACATTTTATTGTCATTATTTTCCACCCTTTTGATTCTCCCCTCAAATATATATATATATATATATATATATATATATATATATATATATATATATATATATATATATATATATATATATATATATATATATATATATATATATATCTTTGAGAGTTGTTCTCTAGATAATGCGATGGAAAACACACAAACAAGTTCACATAATAGGTTAGTAAGCATAATAATGTTCTACGACATTAGAACAAACATATGGTTAGCTTACAAGCTACGGTGAAGACAACATTTTCAGGCATTTGTTCGAGTCCGGCAGTACTGCTGCTTCGGCCGTTGTACCCTGGGAAACAGATGACGTGTAGGCGACGAATATGTTTTAAGGGAATCGTGTTCAACACGAGACTCGGCACATTACGTGGTAATATCTTATTAATGAACACATTCATTTGTTACATACGGTATCTATGATGATTACTCTTATTTCGTCAAACACGGGCCTCGGTATCCTTCGGTGAGACGATTAATATATCGTTTTCGATATCCTTTGATTATACAATTTTCAAGGTATGTGTATTTCATTATATGTGATTTGTTATTATAATGAACATATATGAATATATAGTTTTTGGGTACTATATATTAATATAATTGTGGTTTCGGGTACTAAATTTCTTACATCTTGTTCGCGTGTCTTTTGTCTTTGGTTTTGGTTTGATGTCGATTTATATTAAATTCTCCTCTAAAGTTACATTGACACCTCATTGATTATAAATCTTCCTTTTAATCATATTCTAACTAAAACTCTTTAAAAAATCGTCCAAAGTAATAACGTAGAGAACCGATAACGCGTATAAAAAATATATATAAATTTTGAGTGTTATCACATTACAACATGTACACCTAGACGGCTTCCATTCATATCCGGTTATCGCGGAAATCATGGACTTCTACTTTCCTACCAAGTTATAGGGGTCGCGGCTAACGACGACTATAATTTTCTAACACAAATACCTCGATCACAGCTTGAGCAGAATTCGGTGTCCACCACGACTATAAGCACATTGTGCTTGTGAAAGAATCCAACGCATAGGTCTTTCGATTTTTGTGGCTATGACACATAGACCATCCTTTGTATACCCCGCTGGAGGAACGTCATAAAACTTAATTGACACAGGCACCTTAGTTAAGTTTTCTTTAGTTAATGAGGAATTTGGTGCCCACTTGTTTAGAATAATTGGAATAGTGCATATTATCCACGGACCACCCTCTAACACATCACCCAAGCCTTTAGCAGAATCAAACAGTAAAAAGAAGAATTCATAATCTTCTCGATTCCAATTTTTTCCCATACATTCCTCGCATAATTCTTAACCACGGGAAAAGCAACTATCTTACCCAGAAAATACCCATACAACGTGTATATTGTATCTATTTGTACCGAGGAGAATGGGCATTAAAGTCATCATCCGCCACTCCTTCAGAGTTCTAATAACATAAAATTCACATGTCAATTATCAAAATCAACGTTCATTCAAAAAATTCAGATAGAACCTAATGGTTTTTTCCAACTTCATTGCCCCAACGTGTTCTTGATATTACCAATATTCATAATTCACAATATGCATGGGACTAACATTGTTAAGAGGGACGTATAACCACCATTATTCCTTCATCTACATGGTCGTCACTTGGAGTAAAACGTCACCGCAATCCATTGGATCAAGATTCCCATATTCCTCCTCGATATCATTTTTCTCATCGTCCTTTTGATCCTTGGGTTGTCAATAAGAATTGTTTTGATGTAGCATTTCTCTACTCTCTGTCTTCTCTTTCAATCCAATCATCCGATTTCGCAAAACCCTAGACATAGATTAGTGAGATCCTTTCTTTTTTGCGCTACGGATGTTTTACCCATTGCCAATACTTGAACGAAACAACCAAGAAATCGTTAGTAACAACTAACAACCGAAAATTCTCAAAGAAAATTAGATACAAAAAAAAAAAAAAAAAAAAAAAAACATCGGCGTCCCCCAAAATTACCAAGGTACACCCAATATTCAATTAAGATAGTCGACATCTCATTTCATTTCCTAGAAGCTTCTTTCTGGCCACACAAAAACTTAATTAGCTTGCAAAATTTATTTTCTAATTTATCAAAATCAAAATATCCCTTGAATTTTTTTTATATTATTTTTGAAAGGAAACACACTGGGATTGAACTCGAGTCGTCTTAAAAAATTTCAGACATCCAAACACTAGTCCACCACTTACATAGAACCATATAAACATATTTTTTCTAGTTCACCATACAGAAAAGGCATTATTCACATGTATTATGTACATCCAGAATAATCATTTTGGTAACTTTTATTAGTTAGTCTTTTGTGTTAAACTTTTATTATTTTATACGTTTTTTAGAAAAATTTATTTAATTAATGTGATTAATTATTTATAAGTTTTTTAATATAATTTTTATTAAAATGAAAATAAACTGTCATATTATCAACCTTTCTCGTAAGACCATATATAACTCTGCCTGTAATATCACAAACAGATTATACATTTTTTGGACAAAAAGTGTAATCTGTGTGACATGGCAGTGTCACTCTTTGACCCTCAATAACCTAAAATGTCACAAATTTGTGTCAAATTCGAATAGGGTCCACTATATAAATTTAATATATTATTTAATAAACGCAAAATTATTTTAATATTCATAAAATTAAAAAAATTACATTCGGACCAAAAAAAACTGAAAAAAATACATTGGGAAAAAGAAAAAAAAATAAAAAAAACGCAGAAAAAATACGAAAGTTAAAAAAAAATAGTCATCTTCGAATGAGTCGTTGTTTTGATCGTCGTTTTGTGTTGGTGGTGGCGGTGGTTGGAGCAAGTACATATATTTGTCGAGGAACACTTTTTGAAGCCCCTCGATCATTTGTTTCCAGACTTGGTCATCAATTTCCGAGGGGTTGATGGCTAAAATGCTAGCACCTTGAAACGCGGTTTAAAGTGTTGCTTCCTTTTTCGCATGGGCTATAACCGATGATGTTTCCGCCATATATAGCCCGATGATGTTTTTGCCATATGCTTTGAAATAGCTTCCAAAGCCTCTTCCGCTTTTGATGAACGTGATGAAGAACGAGTTGTGTCGGTGCCCGTGCTTGTTGATCGAGCCTTCTTTTTTGCCCTTTCTCGGCCCATTGGCTTCGGAAAAGGATCATCGTCCAAAAGATCGTTTTGCGAAAGTGGAACATTAAACTCTTCATCGTCGGCATCTAAAGAAACATGACTACGGGTGCCGGAAACGTACCACTTTGACTTATCTTTCAAAAAACGCCAAGCATCCATCATATTAAATTTTTTCCCTTTGTTATTAAGTATGTAGATTTCATGGGCTCGATTCTCAACATTGAGCTCGCTCTCACCGCTTCTCCAATTACGGCGAGCCTCGTTGTAAGCGGCATTAAACTCTGAACAATTTTTGTTGATGTTTCTCCATTTTGAGGACAATTGGTCGTCGCCTCTATACCACCCGTGCTTATTGTTATTAAATTTCTTATAAATCGAACCCCACAACGATTCATACTTTTGTGAATTTCCCTTTCAGGAATCTTGAGACGAATCGATCCAACATTGCGTCAACCACTCTTCTTCTTGGGTGGTCCATGCTATGCATTCTTTTTGAATCGGAACTTGATCGACAACTACAGTTATATAAGAAAAAACTGAATTATAAAAATATATATCCGAAAATATGTACATATATATTTATATATATATCCGAAATTATCTATATACTTATGTAAAAAAGAGTGTGTTAAAGCATACTTGTCAACATGAGAGTAATTATAGGGAATGATGACAAGTGGATTTTACACATGTCAATTCCTCAAATTTTCTAATTACAATTAATCTATAATTAACAAATAAATAAATAAAAAACATTAACTGAAAAGAGGATTAATAAAATAAACCGAATAAAATAAATAAATATAAATATTGAATATATAGATTAAAAAAGGAACGTGTATACCTAAGAGTTTGTCAAACAAAAACTTATCTCACTTTTACCATAACTATGTAAGTTAGTTTTTACCTCACTTTTTCTTAGTGTTTGTTTTTGTTATCAGTATGTAGTTATCGAAAACAGCAGGTCGATATAAAACCGTTTTTTGAGCAGTCGTGCATCGCACGGGCTCAAAACCTAGTATATATATATATATATATATATATATATATATATATATATAACCGAAACATGTAAAAAAAATTATACCTTGTTTTTTTATGTTTTCGTTGTTTCCTTGCTTGCGATTTCCGGAACCGTATCATCTTGCGTTTCCGCAACCGTTTCGGGACGAGGAGTTTTCGGACGCAGAGTTTCCGGTCGCGGAGTAAACGGAGTATTTGGAGTTTGGAAATTGCGCGCTTGTTCATACAATGCGTTTTGTTGCAGCCAAAGTTGATGTTGTTCTTCGGGTGTTAATGCACGATGTTTGGGAAGAACAATATGAATTTGTTGTAGATGGCTCGGGTTAAATGAACCCGAACCTAAAAAAGATCCGTACCTTATCAAATCGGTGTACGAAACATATTCGTTTGTAAAAGGTGGTTTCTTGTGATGCTGCGTTATGGGCGTCAGAAGGCTTCAGCGAGTCTGACGGAACCCCTCTGACGCCGCGTTAAAAATGGTCTAATAACCCATTTCCTACCTGATCATAGTGACTACAACTTTCCTCTACAACCACATATCATCACAACTAGATATCAATGGTCTATCATCACAACTAGATGTCAATGGTCACCCGATTCAGTAGATATCAATCTGATCCACCCGATGGATATATGGATAATTTAAATGAATATGAATACGGATATGGATGAACCTAAATAAGTGTTTTTTTTTTTTTAACAAATAGTATTATATCATCGACAAAGATTACACGTTCTTGTAGATGAATTTTAAAAGTCATGTTATATTTTTATTGTCATATTATGTTTTTGTTTTAATTACATATACCATGATATCATGATATCATGATGAAATATTATAACATCTTTTTAACATCCAATAGATATCTATTAACCCGCTTAATCTATTAAATATGAATGAATGAATTGAAATTAAATGATATGAGTATATATAACCAAGAATTAAATGAAAATGAATATGAATACGGCATCATCCGATCCATATCCGATTCATTGTCATCTCTAATGACAACCCTCACACCCCATAACTAATGGTCTAAGATTGAGTAATAATTCTAAAGGGGGGTTAGCGTTCTTTGACACTTTGATCTTCTACGACTAATTAGGACATCCCAAGTATAGGCTATCCTTCTGCTGCGTACAGTCAGAATTTTGTTGATCTTTGAGTTTATATTAGCACTTTTGATCAACCAAAACGTGGCACCAAAACTTAATCTCAACAATTTCTTAACTTCGCGGAGACACATTTTGTATGGCATCAAATGCAATATAAAACGATGGCTGGTCAAGCTAACAACAATTTCATTTCATGTATTTTCAATTGGCGGCTGAATTCTTTCTTGTTTAAATTCGGTAGGCAGGTCAGAAGTTATTAATTACTAATCGGCTGCAGTCGTGACTGAATTTTGAATTCCATTGCATTTTTTAAACGTACGATACAATACAATAATTACAAAAAGTCACTTAAGCTATGCAGAATTAATTTTACTCGATGAAAAGGTCACCTAACATTGGAGACAATTGGAAAACTTTACACTCGTATTATTATCAACTATTCTCTGCCACAATTCTGTGTGTCACAAAAATGTCAGTAGACTTCTAAAAACCATCTTTAACTTTGGAGAAAATTGATAACTTACCCACAAAACTATATTAATACGCTTATATCTATATAAATCCGTTATAAAACATGCTAAACAGATGAAAGACCAAAAAACTACCTTAAGACTGTTTCCATCAGATATGCGTCTATACAAATATAAAGGCTTAGATTAGATGTGGAGACTTGCGCCATACTTTTTGCTCACAGTCATCTGTTGATCCATTAAGAAAATAAATTACTGAACTAGCTAGAGCAAATAGAAATGTTTTAATAATAATAATAATAATAATAATTCTGATTCTAATGTCTAATTCTAATAGTGGTTTATGACATGAACTTCAACTCCATACCTGAAGTTGTCCAATGGTTGTGTTGTACACTTGTAAGAAAAGCTTAGACTTGACACTCAACCTGGTACCAAAAACAATGGATTTCAATTTCAATTCCAATTCCAATTCCAATAAAATGAAAAAGAAAGAAAGAAAGAAAGAAAGAAAGAAAGAAAGAAAGAAAGAAAATAAAAACAGTAACAGCATGCAACTGTATAGTTGAGACAACAAACAACCTTCTCAAAAGACGAAAACAAGTGTGTATCTCCTCAAGGTCTGATTCTAGTTTTAGTTGTATGTATTGTTTGAAAAGGTCACATAAGAAATTAATAATGGTATCGTCATGAGCAGAAGAAGAAGATTCGGCAGTAGTGGTTCCACCGATAGATATCTCTGGTGCAGAAACAGCTTTAAGTAAGACCCAGGATAAATCACAGGAGGTTGAGCGTCCTCTCTTTTCTAACCCACTATTATTATATGTGTCTGAAAGAAATCTCAATATCTGTGAACCGCTGAATTTGAACTTGTTCACCCACTCTGGTGGCCTTCCTATCCAAAGATGGTTGCTTGAACTATCATCATCATCATCCATTGGTTCAGACTCAACTTGAACATGATTCAATCTCTGAGGAGGAGGAGGAGGAGTTTGTAGGTTGGTCGTGTGTGCAGGAACAAGGAGGCCACCAAGTATGTCATCCCTTATTTCTTCAGGGAGTTGCTCTAAGACTGATGCATCTATTTGACTCAAAGATGATGGCATTACTCCAACATTATCTTGCATTCCTCCTGCTCCAGGAAATATGGATGAAGTGCCAACAACACCACCACCACTACTTTCAGACTTATTATGCTTTTTTGACATGAAGGTCTTGAGTTTTCCACCGTATAAATCATTTATTTCAGAAAGAATGTCAGCAGGAAGGCTCTCAAGAACGTCTGAATCAAGATCACTCAAGGGTGGGACTGGAACAGGGACATCTGAATTGTGACTCGTTTCCCGATTCGACAAAGTAGCACCGACAGTTGAATTTTTTCTTGATGACTCATGGATATCACTAATCTGCTCCACCTTTGTATCTACAAAATGCATATTTTTAACAGAGTTGTTATGGTATAACAATATAGGGTGCAGAAAAAAAAGATGAATTCTAGTGTGTAGACTACTATAGGAACCTAACTGAAACAAGATATCTTACTACATCATTTATTAAAGTTACTACATCATTTATTAAAGTGGCTGTATAATAACAAGCAAATCAATATAAAATGAGATGCATACTAAAGGTTAAAGGCTACATATACAAATTCACGTGAAACATTTAAACTATAATATTCATTAACAGGTTCACAAGCAAATGAAAAGTACCTTCATTATCCTTCTCTCTAAACGATGAGGATACAAGCCAAGAGCGAATAGAGCTCCTTTCATTCCCTACATAACCACCACATGATACGAAAGACAAAGCTGAGTTTAACTGATTGAAAAAACACCGTAAAATCGCAAGTAAAACACATATTTTCAAGAAAGTAAAATTTTGAATTGGGTACGTACAAACCATTGGGCATTCTTAAATAGTCTATTAGAGTACTAGTTTACCAAAAAGTTAATTCTCAGTTACAGATGAGATGCTAGAGGAGAGATACCTGGCTTGATATTGTCTGCATTTTCAAGCTTTGTAACATGCAGGCCAACTCCTCGTATCTCTCTAACATCTACAAGAGTTGATATATATCAATCAAAGTTATCCCTCCACCCAAAAAAAGTTACAAGTATAATAAAACACAGATAGCCATGCTGTTTTACCGATATGAAACTGATTGAAGATCTGTTTAGTTATCCTTTGAAGAACATCAACATCATCAGTAGCCATCGGAACCTGATGATGCATCATTTTCTCAAATCAGAATAAGAAGGCTAAACATTCAAAAGATGAGATCAATGAGTAGCTACCGTCAATGAGTGACTGAGATTGTCACAATCCCCACAGCCCATGTACTTTACTGGCTCTTCATCACTCTTTCTCCTTTTAACCTACATTCACATGTTCATAAGCGCCACAGTTCTTTAATAAACTCAAGATACAAGTGTTACTTAAAGCCTTAGAGAATCAAACCTTAAGTGTGAATGTCCGTCCTCTTAAACCACATCCATGGAGACGAAAAGAGACCTCCTTGCAAAGGTTCAAAAGAAAAGCTTGGCACTGGAATCATAAATGTAATTAGAAATTATCTGACTATCTTTTATTACTACATCCACAAAAATCAAATAAGCCTTTTGCCTTTTAGTTTTTCACAAAGTTAAATCAGATTTTGGTTTTCACAAACTTTGAATTAATACATTGATCTTTTGTTCAAAACCCATTAATAGAATTTTAACTTCTTACTACTTTTTCTTCTTGTAATATAACTTCACAACCAAAGAGCCATTGGACTAACAATATCGTGATGCCCTTTCAACTATGAGGTTGGGGGTCCCGGGATGAACAAATATGTATATAGTCGTCATAAGTAGTGGGGTGTGTGAGTATTTGCCTTTCTATATAAGTATAAAATTAAGAAATAATTATAATAACTTTCTTCAAAGAATATTGTCAGAAAATTCTGAAATTCCACACATGATTGCTCTTATCATGTATTTATTAAATTAAACTTTAATTTTAAAGAAGGGTACTAACATCTTTCAAGTCTTTAAACCTGACACCCCAATTTAAATCAGCACCTACAGACTTGGTTTCCTGCAAAAATAAATGAGTACAATAACACCACGGAATATGCATATCAGTAATTATAAACATTTATGAACATGCATAAAAATGAAAATGCTTAGGTTTTACATAAGAATGAAAAAGACAGCTCATTGGCCGGAAGAATGAGACATGCATCATTAACATGTCAAGCTTCACAGCAACTATTTATTTCAAATCTATTTAAAAGAAAAAATATAAATGAACTTGATAAAAGAAGAACCACGATTAATTGTCATACCTGCATCATGCCAACAAGACGGTTATCTACCCCCCTACAATAATTCCATAACATGTCACCAGTTTTCAGCCCAAAATCCTTTTGAAGAGATTCCTGAAACATGCAGTAAATGAAACAACAATAAAAATTACATCCAAGCTACAGTTTGTCTAAACAACAACAAATTACATTATGTGTATATTAAAACTGGTAGCTATTAACAAAATATTTTCACATATGAAGTCAAATCATTGAGCATAAAAACCTTGGAAATCATACGTAACTCTCCGCAAGTTCTAACATGTCTCCCCTTCAATTTCTCCTCTAAAGCACGACCAATACCTGGAAGTTCCTTAATCGGAAGTTGGTATAGAAAATCGTTCACCTGAATTAACCACATTACAAGTAACCCATAAAAAATTGTTGGTATCCCATTATAAACACATGTAGACCATGTCAAATGACATATCAATCAATCAATCATAAACAAATTCTTCTTTGAATACAGTACCCAGACATAATCAAGCAACTTCATTTTTACCCTTGTGATCCACTCATTAAACACTAATGCATAACACATCCAAAGATGATCAAGAAAGATCATGAGACAGACCTTTTCAGGAGGAAGGTAGCACTGACCATCTGGCTTGGCACTTGTTGTAGCTAGTCGAGCCAGAAGCATATTGCTAGAAATTCCTACACTTGCAGTACACCCTGTCGTATCTGATATCTCCTTTCGTATCTGTGAAGCTAATACCTCAGGATCATCCACCTCTATATCTGTAATATCTAAAAATGCTTCATCACAACTCATAGCCTGCACTCTTTTGCAGTGCCGATGCAATATGCTATAAAATTCATCAGCTACCTGATATACATTTCCAGTTAGTTAGGGTACTAAAAAAGAAACCACGCCTATTCTATCTTTATATCATTAGTCATACCTCCTCGTAAGCTTCGAAGTTATAAGGAACGATAACAAGGTGTGGACAAAGTGCTTTGGCATCTCTAACAAAAATCCCGGCCCTTACTCCTACAAAATACACAAGATACGGCCTCATCAAAGCTGGCAAATTACATAAGACTGACAAAAGAATAGTGTATCAGCTTATAGTCTAACCATGACGTCGAGCAGGGTAATTGGCTGATGAAATTTCGGAAGTACCACGAGGATTATCAGAATGGCAAACTGCAACTGGTTTATCCCACAATTCAGGGCGGTTCCTGATAACAACTGACACAAAAAAACTATCCTGAAAAATAAAACGTCCTCATCAGTAATAATAAAAGGTTAAACATCACGAAAAATGGCGCTAGCATATAGCTACAACAAACAAGCACTTTGCAGTTAATTTCTGTATAAATGGTGGATGGAGCAACACATAAAGAAAAAACTGAAATTACCATGTCAATATGTAAAATTGTATTTCTCTGACATGTAGATAAAGCACCAACAGAGCTTGAAGGTCTAAACCCATCAGATGAACTGGGAAATCGTTTGCGGTACCGATTTCTCCAAGTACCTATGAAATGCAATCTAGAGTTCTGCGAAACGAACATGCAATAAGCAAGAATTAGCATTATATGCAACTGAAATGGTCAGCACTATATCACCGTCCTCACCTTGAAGTAATTCTCTACAAAATTTGGGTCAAAAGAACCCTTGTTGGAAGAAACTGGAACCATCGATAACGATTCTGTATTATTAGGAGTATTTGAGCAACAACTGCGTGCAGATGCAGAAGTTTCGCCAGGACTACACTTGGATTGCATTTCTGCCATGACCTCGTTTAATTCAGCAACTTCCAGTTCACAATCATCATTGCAGGTTGGTTCCTCAACCTTTGATTCATTGCAACTATGACTCACAAAGCATTCAGATTCTTGATTAGGTTGTTGCTTCATATCTTCTGCAGAGTCATTAACCTCATGAATATTCATATCTGCAACATCAGCCGAAATTGGGTTGCTTCTCAAACCTAGGAATGCGACCAACTTCGGCTGCTTATTAGTTTCACTAGCTAGCTGATCAAGTTGGTAAGGTTCCCCTACACACACAAAATTGATAAAGTAACAGTTGGTGAATTATTATAAGTAATTTAGAACGATTTATAGTAACGAGCAGAACTTACAGTTCAATAACTTATTAGCCACAACAGAGTCCAATACCCAAGTAGGTTTCAC